>NC_041721.1:18705283-19049033 GCF_900700375.1 Denticeps clupeoides | reverse complement strand
TTGATATTGACATCGATACTAAATTTGAGTATCGATTAGTATCTATTAGTATCTAAGAACAGGGAGACATAGTTTCAAGATGGGGGTCCACTATATTTAGAATTTATATTTTGAACTTGCACAAACTGCCTGATATAAAATGTATATCAGCTTTGTTTATCTTGATCTATAAATGTTTTTTCTGTAAGATGATTTCTCAGATTCTTGTATGTGTGTGCGTGTGTGTGTGCACATGTGTTCCTCTAAGAAGAAGTTCTGTGTTCTGGCCATGTGTAGCCCAGCATGTATCAGATTGAGTTAAGTGGGTTTGACAGTCGTCTAAGAATGGGGGAAATATGGTGTCCCCTGAGGAATGTGGCTTCAGATGACAAAGATGAAGATGGTTTATGGCAACATTTGTGCCAATATGAGATACCAATTTGGCTGTAACATCCCTCTCTCTCTTTCCCTGTTAGCCTTGAGTTATGGATATGACATAAGAATGGTATTTGTGCATCTGTGGAGTCATCCCAATTTTTGTATTTAGTAACATAAAAATGAAGCTAGAATAGAACTTGATCCAACTGATTGGCCGAAAAGCAGTAGAGATCTGAAAGTAATTTCATATGACACTGACCTAGTATTTTTCAAAGTTGTATACCTGTCTAAAGTATTTTTTAACTAACTTGCAAAACTTTAGAATTAATTATCTTCTTCAAGGGTTATTAGATCTAGAATTCCGGTTGTGGATGTGGAGTGTGTGCAAGTAACAATAAATATTGTTGTTATTCACAGTAGGAGCTCAGTGCTGTTTGCATGTGTTCCTGTGTTGTAGACCACCACCATAGACCAACAATGAGTTTTGTCCCATAGATCCATCCAAGTTCAAGTTCATGTCAAATTGTCATTTCAGCTACGACTACATGCTAGACAGAAAAAAGCAAGTGTTCACATGTCTGTGGAAAGAAGCTGTTGCATAGACTGGGAGTGAGGGTTCGAATGCTTTGGTAAATTTTTCCGGATGGCAGGAGGCTTTTGCATGACAAAAAGACAGACTTTCATTGCTGTTGAGTTGTTGTTGAGGGTCCAGGAGAGGTTCTACTCTAGGTGAACAGCAGGGAACTTTGTGTTATTGAAGATATCCTCAATGTTCAGTGGAGAGTTGTCCCTCCATTCTCATCTGAAGTCAACAATCATCTCTTTCATCTGTCCACGTTCAGAAAAAGATTGTTGACCTTAAGGGTGGTAGTAGCCTAGTGGGTAACACATTTGCCAATGAACCAAAAGACCCAGGTTCAAACCCCACGCACTACCATTGTGTCCCTGAGCAAACCACTTAACCCTGAGTGTCTCCAGGGGGGGGGGGCTGTCCCTGTAACTACTGATTGTAAGTCGCTCCGGATAAGGGCGTCTGATAAATGCTATAAAAAATTGTACACCAGTCTGTCAGTAGTTCTCTCACATCCTCTCTGTAAGCTGACCCGTCGTTCTTGCTGATGAGACCCACCACGATTGTGTCATCGGTGAACTGATTCACCCCTACTGACCACTTGCCTCAACCACTTATCTTACAATGGAGCAAAGTTGTGAAAAGATATTTATATTGATAAATCAAATTATTTATCAAATTATAAATCAACTTAACTACTTAAGTGTAACCATTCTACACGTGCTATGCAGAAAATTTTACAAATTACCAAAGCAGAAAATTTCATTTTATTGAGCATCACTACTGACTACAGTTAGTTGTAAAGTCTATGCCCCGCTTAATTAAACAAAGGTGGTGCAATGATCACCTCATTAAAAGACACACCCACTTCACTCACCACACCTGTGCACCCCTTAATCGCCACCCTTTAAAGTTCATGTGCACCCACAAGTAGGGGTCTGAACTGCAACCAGTGGTTTCAGTTTACGTATGTCCTTCGCCTTCACTCTCTCCCCTCGGCATGACGCAATGTCAGCTGCAGTCATAGATGTGAGTCCAAAGGAGTTCAATCGACCAACTTGGTAGTGTTATCTTCACTGCTTTCATGCAACTCAACTATAGTTTAACTGTTTACCAGAAATACACCAAGATAGCCTGTCAAATTGAAGAAGGTCTGACCGTTTTTTTTTTGTAATAGAGTCTAGGATGTGGAGTGCACTAGTGGCTGCGGCTAGTTGTTGACCCGCTGCTGCTAGGGAGGGAGCGAGCAGTCTGTGTAGTGATACTGGAAGGTGGCTGGCTGTAATCGTCATCTATAGGCTTGGTTGGTCTCGGGGGCAGATGCAGTATCAGAGAAGGCGGAGGGATAAAAGTCATGGTCAGAAGAAGTGGTCGGCCACATCAGGGTCAAACAGAAGACAGAAGGTTAATCCAAAGTCGTGGTCGGGGTCAGAAGGCAGTCAGAGGTAAGGTCAGATCAGAAAACTGCTTAAAACAAATGGAAGGTTAGTCGACAAGTGAGTTCACGCCTGCTGTCTCTTCTCTGTTCCATTTTATGCTGCCGGTTGTCCTAGGCATGGTGTCTTTGTCTTGGGCATGGCACCCAGTTCGGCGATGCTGAGACTGTGCCTGCGCCCTCTGGTGGTCCAGCGGACAAGTGACATTTTTCCTTCATTGGTGACTAGTTCTGAGATTTAACTTGTAATAGAGATGTAATAGAGAACTAATAATTTTAGTACTTCATGTTAGTAGATTTAGTTTATCAATAAAACATTGAATTATGCCAAACATCAGTTAAAAAGAAGTGAAGCCCACAGGGCCTGTAGGGTTTCCAACAGGGACATAGAAGAGCATCAGTCCCAGTTCTTTCCATCCTTGTATGTAAACCATTTCAGGAGTAAAGTTTCAGGGACGTGTTGATCTGCTGTTGCTTTATGGGTGATCCCTGACCGTCCCTGAGCAAGACAGTCTCCAGGGAGACTGCCCGTTGTAATTATTTATTGTAATTTGCTCTGGATAAAGACATCTGTTAAATGCCATAAATGTAAATTACCCTGCAGGTAGGACAATACAGGCTACATCTCTAGCAAATTCTGGAATCATTTATCAATTAGTAATGGGAAAGAAAGCAGTCAATCCCTGGTCAGCATGTCAATGCACCACAACATTGATAGCAAAAGAGGTTCACACCAGGGTTGTTTTAATGGGACTGGTGCAGAAAATGACTAGCCTGTGGCAGATATATTGCTGCCCCTTTTTTTTCTTATTTAAACAACCTTTCCCTCAGTATAGGGTGGTAGTAGCCTAGTGGGTAACACACTCGCATATGAACCAGAAGACCCGGGTTCGAATCCCACTAACCACCACTGTGTCCCTGAGCAAGACACTTAACCCTAAATTGCTCCAGGGAGACTGTCCCTGTAACTACTGATTGTAAGTCGCTCTGGATAAGGGCGTCTGATAAATGCTGTAAATGTAAATGTAAATGTATAATTTGGCTGTCGACAGTATAGTCAGTTGGGCGTGAATGGTTGGCCAAATGGTTCTCACTTTCATCTCACAGAGATCCTACAACATCTCCTACTGCTTTCATCGACTGAGCAATTAAAAAAAGAGAGAGAGAGAAAAAATATATTATGCCATACCTTTGAACACATAGGCTGTGTGTGTTTAAGGAGGGTAGTAATTGTAACTGGAGCTGATGAGCAAGCAGCGGTTCCCTTGTGACCGGGAGCTGTCGTTTGAAGTACCCCCAATGAGAGTTGAGCAGATTAACTCTGAGGTCAGGAGGCAACTCAGATGGGGAAAGACGAGAGATGACAGGGGAGGAGGAGCAAAAATGTCAAGAATCCTCCTCTGTGGAAACACCAGCACCTGCCTGGACTAACCTGACTTTGAACACCTGTCTCATGATGTTAGTGTCTGTGAGCCTCATCATCTCCCTTTCAGATTTGACCATTTATATTGTGCAGGGAAAGCATGTGTTGTAATTGTTGCACTTTACTGTTAAAAGCTAAATATTATTTATCTACCTAATGTTTTAATTCAAGCCTTCTAATGGCTGATCTAGTGGACAATGGAGCAATGTCACAAGCTGCGACCAAAACAGCACTCCAATGCAACAGCCAATAGCTGGAACAATTTCTTCACTTCATCTAAAGTGTTACTGCTGGGAGCAGATCCCTCCGCAGTTGTGGAAAGGCTTGCCGGTCAGTGTTCGGAACTCAGACTCAGACTCACAAATCTAAAGTGAAAACCCATTTGTTTTCTCTGTCCTTCAGTTAAAGTCCCAGACACAGTGTCAATTATTAAGTTCACTTTATCACACAGTCACCCTGCTAAACACAGACAGTGCTAAATTTATCCTAGTTAGGCTGTCCTAGTTAGGGTACCGGGCCACTGTTGCACAAATATACCACTATAACCACATATTTCAGTATCAGTCATACGATGCCACCGTCTGCCGCTGCTTCCGTTTGTTTTCTGAATCAAGACAGCCTACTGGCAGACTCCAGTGAAGAGACCAGCAGAAACGACAAGTTTTTTTTTGTGCGCAGAAGGGTCAAGTGTGGGGGGTGTGAACTGTAAGGCCTGGTAAAGCCCATTGAGACATACTGTATGTGATTTTGGGCTATATAAGAAATAGATGCAGTTGTTGTTGTTGTTACTGTTTCAGTAGTCCTACATAACTCTTGTTAAGTGGTGTTTAGTGAAAGTGATAGTTTTGTAATTGTGATACATTTTGTTGTGTCACCGTGTGCTGTGCTCTGTATATCACAATAATAATCACTATTACATTGGGACATGGCACTGTTTTTCTCTTGTGTGTTAGACAAAATGTGTGGTTTGCCTAATTTTGTTAGAGAAATCCTTTTCTCATATAAATGAGTATTTATGCCACTCTTGGTTTTTATATTATATTGGAAATTACCTGCACAGTAAATATAGATGGTAGTAGACTAGTGGGTAACACACTCGCCTATGAACCAGAAGACCCAGGTTCAAATCCCACTTACTACCATTGTCCCTGAGCAAGACACTTAACCCTAAGAGTGAATAAAAAGGTCCTAATGAACCAGAACTGATCACTTCAATGATGATAACTTGAAAGTCGCTCTGGATAAGGGCAGCTGCCAAATGCCTTAAATGTAAATGTAAATGTATTACTTTTTTCAGTAAGCTAAATTGCAGTCTCATTAAACATCCATCTGCATTGGCAATCACCCCCTTGAAGCAAGGATCTGCTCTCCATCAGCAGTTAAGGCAGTTAATGCCTCACATTTTTGGTCTGATAGGGGTGGTGTCCACGTGACAAGTCACAATTCATCTGTATAGCAGCACGCAGATCCTGTCATGAAATCACCCTAATTTCTCCAGACATTTTTCTATGCCTCCCTCTTTTTTTTCTTATTTGCAGTTCCCCTGACTTGACCTTTGAATCGACATCACCATCATATTATTACAATAATAGTAATCATAGACCTGGATGATTTTCTTACATACACATACACATGCTGAAAATCATGTAAATTTTTTGTTTCCATCTGTCACGACTACGGACTTACGGGGGATGGAAGCACAGAGGTTTGACATACTGGGAATGGGGTTTTATTATAACAAACAATAAAGAAATACAAATAAACAATGGCCGAAAACAATTTAACTTAAATTACGAACATAAACTAACCCGTAGGCGTGTGGCGATTGCCAGAACTCAAATTACAAACACTGTTACCAACTGAAGTTCACGAAAATGCCGGAGACCTAGAAGGGGCGGAAACATCCGGCATTTATGGGGTGTCAGGATTGGAGTCAGGTGTGGAGCCCAGCTGCAGGCAATCCTGACACCATCTGGAATATGGAAATACTTCTGTAAAGGTTGTTTTTTTTTACGCGGTACAAAATGAAATATCAGAATTACCGCTGGGAACATGGAAATTCAAATGGAAGGCCTTGAAATGTGCTGAGAAGTCTTATTGAGGGTTTGCACTGAATGTAGCTGAGCATTACGGTGGAGTTATGTAAACCAATGAAACTAACCAAGGCCACAGTCTTGAGGATTTTCCTGCAATTAGTCCGTAGGAACACGGATTACGTATCTTGGCTATGTAATTTCTTAAATGTTCTCTGGAGCTTGACGGTGTTCTGTACACTATGAAGAACATTCATTAAATCAAGTATGATTCTTGAAAAACATTAATTGTAAATTAATTGTCATTAAAACTTCCACAGTCACACAGGTAAACATGATATTCTTTGCTGATTTCACAAGTCCCATGTGGATGTCATGCCACAGGGCCTGGCATGATAGCCGAACACACAGTATAAATGATTGGAAAAAGCAGTATGTGTTTGTTTCATTTTGACCTTACCCAGCTGTATGTATATTTAAAATATTAAGCATATTTTTGTATATTTAATAACTATGTGTGTGCAGATCTGCTATTGCAATTGTAGTAATAATATTGTGGCCATTATAATTTGTTGAAAGGTACATTCAGGCGAGCTGCAAATGTTAATAATACTTCAAATATTCTTTAAATTATTTCTGCATATGTTTCATCATGCCTGGATTATTGTAATTTGTTGTATACGTGCCTGAGTCAAAAATCTTTGGTACGGCTCCAGTTAGTGCAGCTGCTCAGCGTTTAACAAAGATTAGGCATTCTGAGCATTTTAGTCCAGTGCTGGCTACTCCAGTAAAAGTCAAGTTTGACTTTAAGATTTTAATGTTTGTAAGGCTTTTCTTTGTGAAACTCCATAATATCTGAAAGAGGTGTGGACTGATCATGCGAAGAGCCAGTATTTAATGTCCTCATGTTAGGGACTCCTGACTCATAGGACAAGGTTTTGGTTTTCATATGTTGAATGTGCCTTGTTGTGCCAATCTCATTTTCATCTGTACTTCAGACTATATAGTAAGTACTATATAATTAAATTTACTTACTTACTAATTTGGCAGACTCCCTTATCCAGAGCAAATTACTTGCTTCCATGTTACCTTCAATGAAGTAATCAGTTCTGGTTCACTAGGACTCAAACCATGAGCACAATCATTTTATTTACTCTGTTGTAGTTTTTCTTGAAGAAGTCAGAGTATGCACGTTTCTGGCTGCCACAATATGTGCCTGTAGCCACTGTAGCTCGGGATTTGTCATCTCAGAGCCAATTTAAAAAAATAAGTAAAATCTCGGCCAGCTTTGATCAGCAGTCGGTGTGATAGTGGAGATGATGTAGGCTATGCAGCATTCTTAGTTCATGACTGAATGGTTCATGACTGAAACCAAATAATATGTGAAGTCAGCTGAATAAGCCAATTATAGAGTTCTGTACCTCTGTGTGAACCTCATTCTTTATCTAGTGAACAGACCTTTGGTACAATATTTGTACAATATTTTTCACTCAATTTAGCACAGAAAAAAAAAAAACATTCTAGGTTTCACACGAAATACCAGGACCATCAAACATAATTGTCACGGTGACCGGTGCTGGCCTGGACCTGGAGGATGCAATCAATCAGGGGAGCACAAACCACAATCATCTCATGGATCCCGAGCACTCTGCAATGCCAGTCCATGACAGTACCCCCTCCTCAAGGCACGACTAGTAATTGGTATTTTATAACATTATAAAATACTATTTTATACAATTTTATGGCATTTATTGCACTTGAACTTCAATTAAAGACTTGAACATAAACACATAAACTTTTTCTTGAATTAGCACTAAATCACCGCTCAACATTTGAACTGAACAGAGGAACACATTTGTGTTTCTCCAGCTGAGTATCACAGGAAGTTACAGGTGCTTTAAAAGTGTGGAAAGGTTCCTTAGTGCTGAAAGCCTCCCTTGCACACTGGGGTAAACTCAGGAGGAATATGTCTGGATGCCAGAAGAATGATGACAGGGGTTTTATATTTCATTCCCATCTGCCTGTCAGATGCACCATTTTTTAAAATATTTTTTTTTGTCTTCATGCAGATTTCATGGTGTTCGGGAATCTCTGGTTGTAAATCTGATTGTGCCTCTGTGGAAACTGCGTGTGTGTGTGTATGTATGTGTACATATTCAGATCATGCTGTTCCAATTTAGCTGGGTGGAAATGTGAAAGGGTGGTAGTAGCCTAGTGGGTAACACACTTGCCAATGAACCAGAAGACTCAGGTTCACACCCCACTTACTAGCATTATGTCCCCACTTAACTACTGATTATAACTCGCTCTGGACAAAAACGGCTGAGAAATGCTGTAAATATACATGAGGAAAATGGTGTATCAGGTGAAAATATACAGCATGCACACTGGGCGTACTGGCCGTTGGTATGTGTGTATAAGTGTGCCCTACGGTGGGCATGAAAGAGACTTCAGATACAATACTAGGGGACCACTAAGACCCATATAAAAGCAAAAGAACATAATAGTGGACATTTAGCATTCCTGCCTATATCATAAAGACTGGCATCAATCATTTGCAGTTCTGGATACTAGTGTTGCAGTCAAGACCGCCTAAATAACAACAACAACAACAACATTTATTTCTTATATAGCCCAAAATCACATACAGTATGTCTCAATGGGCTTTGACAGGCCCTACAGTTGACACCCCCCACACTTGACCCTTCTGCACACAAGGAAAAACTCCACACAAAAAAACTCTAGGAGAGAGAAAAAAAAGAGAAGAAGAAACCTTGGGAAGGAGTGATACAGAGAGGGACCCCCTTCCAGGGTAGAGTGAGCCAGCAAATGGTGTCAGTGCAGGGTTTGATATGATATAATGATAAGTCCTACGGTTGTAGGGTTGGAGAAGTCCAGGATGTATTCAGTGTCATGGTCTAGATTACGTATCCATAATCATGTTACTGGTCCATTTGAAGATCCCTGAAGCTGTAGTTGTAATGGTGGTGGTGGCTGTGGTGACCCTCTGGTTTGTTTCATGTTTTGTCCTTGTAAAGCAGTTGTCAGGAACCAGGATTTATTTGCTGGTCTGATCACTGGGGCGCTTGTCTGGGCGCTTGATTCCGTGTCTCGGAGAAAAACAAACAGAAGCAGCGGCAGACGGTTGCACTGTACGACCGATACTGAAATATGTGGTTATAGTGGTATATTGGTGCTACAGTGGCCCGGTACCCTAACTAGGACAGCCTAACTAGGGTGAATTTAACTCTGTCTGTATCTAACAGGGGGACTGTGTGATAAACTGGACTTTATAATTGACACTGCGTCAAAATCAAGTGAAATGAGGGTCTAGGACTTTAGCAAAAAGCCAGAGAAAACAGATAGGTTTTGAGATTGGATTTAAACACTGAGACTGTGTCTGAATCCCGGACACTGACAGGCGAGCTGTTCCACAACTGCGGAGCTCTATAGGAGAAGGATCTGCTCCCAGCTGTGACCTTCTGCACCTTTGGTACCAGTAGTGACCCCGCACCCATTGATCGAAGGGGGCGTGGCGGTTCGTAAAGAACCAAAAGTTCACTCAAGACCAAGACATTGCAGAGACCGGAGGGTATTAAGACGAAGACACTGTCAAGACTTGAGGGAACTGAGACCAAGACAGAGACAAAGACAAACTAAGGCGAGACCTAGATCAAGGTTGGTCAACACCAACAGACTAGGGCTCAGATCAACTATAGAGAACTACTATCAGTAGTTACAGGAACAGTCCCCATGGAGCAACTTAGGTTTAACCCATCGAGACTGCTATGTCCGAGAGCATGACAAGACCGAGTCAAAATAGACAAGACAACAAAAACTGGTGTCCTTGAGACCAGTCTCGGGAACTACAAAACTACTGGATACCGCACACCCAGTGAGATCACCCTTCTGGAACTTATAGAAGCTTTATATAATGTGAGTGCCCAATGAAAAGGGTTGTTTGGCTGGGATTTCACAGGAGTTTGTGCGTGTCTGTGTATGTGACAGTTGTGCAATAAATATTGAAATATTTTAAAAATTTACAATTGTCTTGCAGAGGCTTGTCTTGCAGAGTCTGGTTGATGTAACAGTTTCTCAGAGGATTGATCTCATCTAACAATCCCCTGACCCTGTCACAACTCTTCATACTGCCAATCTTCTTCACTGGCTGTGATCAATCTAGTAAAAATTTCATTTTTTTGACAGTATGGAAACAGTTTAGTTCCAGGTCCAGTAAAGAACAATAAAATTAATTCACCCCAGTTTATGAAGTTGGGGTGTAAGTGTGATAGGATTACCTTAACCTCTGTTGCATGGTACAAAAGCCTCTGTTTGGGATCAATGGAAGTGTGAGTGCAGGCCAACAGGGTGAGTGCAGGCCCTGGGACTAATCGCTGCCTGATGCCGACTCTGGAGACTTTTCCATCTCACAGCAGGAATTGCTGCAGGCGTGCAGCCTCCACCGCTGGTTATCATTATTTTAAATTCCCACAGGTTATTCAGGGGCACTGTAATCAGCTCCACTTTACAAATTCACTGTTGTGGCCTATGCATCAGCCACAAATTCTTCCAATGCTCTGTTCTCTGCTGGGAAGATCAAGAACAGGCGTTCAAGGTTGGCAATGTGTCTGGCAGGGGGTCAAAGTCATACTCCAAGGCTGATGAGGTGGACATATTGTTGCCTTCTTGCTTAAAACCTCTGCCAGGTCCTGATATCAAAATGGAATAACAGCAAGGTCAGTGGATACAAGGGTCTGTGGTCCACAGATTCAGACTGGGGTAATAGACAGGTGTCCCCACTGGAAAATATGACCAAATGACCAAAAGATGTGGGGATGATGGTGGTGGTGAAAAAAATGAATTTCTTTATTGGTGGAAGTTGGGTGATAATGTTCAAGAGTTCAAGAGTTGATGGAAAAAGACTGGCAGAAGTTCTCAGTCACCAGACCCAACTGGTCAGTGAAGTTCACAGTTATAATAGTTTTGGATTTTTCATTAGTTTTATTTTTTATTTCGTTTACATTTTTTTTTTTCAAATTGAGTTTGTTTTAATTCGTTTTTTGAGGCAAATTTACTAGTTTTTATTACTTTTGATGTTTTGAAATTGCTTAGTTTTAGTTTAGTTTTTATTAGTTACAGTGTTAGTTTTTTTTTTTTTTTGTAAATTAGGATATTTGTCAGGTGCATGAATCAAAATCACCAGAATAGCCTTATCCATCTTAGCTCCGATGAGGTTATTGACTCTTGCAGCTCCGGGTGTTTTGAATTTTGGTTCGAGTGAAGTGGTGAACTTTTTGAAGGCAATCGAGTCACACAGTCGTGTAGACATTCCAGTCTTAATAAACATATTTACCAATGCTTCTTCTCATTTGTGGTGTTCCTGCGTATTTACTAGCCAGCAGCTACTTGGTCGGCGGTGGAAGCAGTCCATTATGGATGCTGTAGTATCACGTTCCTTTCCCATGTTACCTGGCCTGGCTACTGTACTTTCAGATTCGTGGGGTTTTACCCCTTGAGAAGTATTCCACATATTGTATCACCTGCTTCTACAACAAGGCACTTACTTTTATTTTTGACACTGTCATAATCAAAGAAATGCCAAATAGGACTCTGCCGCTTTCTTCCGACTATCACTGCAGCCATCACGCTAGCCGGCGTCAAGGACAGACTATGGACACATGACATCACAGACTACGTGTTGCCATACTGGTCAAAAACCTGGCTTAAAACTGGCAGCGTGAAGTAAATAGATTTTAATTCAACCCAAATGGCTTATTACAAAGACGAAAACGAAGGACGTTTTTGCTATAATATTAGTTCATTTAAGTTCGTTTTGTATACACACAAAACGGTTTCAGTTAGTTTTCGTTTTTTTTTTTAACTCTCGTTGTTATTTTTGTTTCAGTTAACGAAAATGCTTTTTCAATTCTAGTTTTAGTTTTTTCGTTCGTTTTCGTTTACTATAATAACCTTGGTAAAGTTCCCTGCTGCTCCAGAGTCAACGAAGGCAGCATTTGGTGTGCAGGAATTGGTTGCCCCCCCAGTTCCCGATGGAAGAGGAAAGTGCAGAAAGAAGAGCACCACGAGAAATTTCTTTTATACATTTGACTCCCAAACAGTTCCCACAGACAAATCAGGATTTGTTCTTTGAGGTTTCTGCCCTGTCTCTCTCATCGCAACAAGCCATTTGTCCAGCCCTTGATGCCTCCAGTTTGGTGAATGCCTGGATCCATGACCGAGAAACTCCCCGAACTTGTCATCATTCCTCAAGAGGCAGCTGGAAAACAAAAATTCTGACAAACTCCAAGCCCTGATTATGAAGGAATGGGTTGCCATCAGTCAGGATTTGGCTCAGAAGTTGATTGACAGCATGCCAGGGTGAATTGGTTTTGGCGGGGAAAAAGGAACAACACTGCAAATATTAACTCTTTGCATACGTTAAGAGAAATGCAATGCTCGATCACTTCTCAAACCACTGATATCTATGCTCAAGTGTACAAGTAAGAAGGCACAAGAACAAGTTGGAGATGTAGATGCATGGTTTCGTAGTCAGTTAATCTTTGCAAATGGTTATATACAAGCATGCTACAGTTAGCACAATGAGCCCACATTTAGCACATTTTACAAATAAATAATCTTGCTGATTCTCAGTCAAATTGTTCTCTCCATGTCAGCATGATTTCTTTGTGTAAGTCATCATATGCAGAATAGTCTGTTCAATTGTAAAAATTATTAAGCATAATCCTATGAACACCATATATTAATTTCTTGGAACATTTGATAAATTAATGACAGTAATAGACAGTCAGCTGAAATTAAAACTTAACTAACGAAGGATGAGTTTCACACATCTCAGATGAAAAATCAAAAAGTTTGTTTAGTTACCTGACAGGTATGAATGGTTGTAAATGCTGAATGCCAAACAAATATTTGGCCAGGGCCATTACCATTTGCAGTATGAACATGGAGATGCCTCGCTAAGTACATTAAAAGGACAAATTCCTGCAAGATGAGAAGGAGGAAGAAGAAGAGTAGGAGTGAGGATTCGTGGTGGTGGAATAGGGGGAAGGGCCACAATTATAGACCATGTTGTCAACCATCGCCTCACAATGGCAGAGACATGTCGCCGAGACTTCAATATGAAAGAAGGAAAAAAAGAAGAAAGTGAAGTGATTGTCATTGTGATACACAGCACAGCACACAGGGCACACAACAAAATGTGTCCTCTGCATTTAACCCATCACCCTTAGTGAGCAGTGAGCAGCCATGACTGGCACCCAGCGAGCAGTGTATGGGGACGGTGTTTTGCTCAGTGGCACCTCAGTGGCACCTTGGCGCTTTGGGATTCGAACTGGCAACCTTCTGATTACAGGGCCGCTTCCATAACCACTAGGCCACCACTGCCCAGAGTATACAGTACTATGCATACTGTAAAGCAAGACATGTAAAAACTATTCATTCTGGTGTGTGTGTGTATTACATTGATAACTCATTCTGTAACAAATACATAGAGCATACAGTACAAATTGACATACAGTGTTGTCTTCTATGTCTATAGGCTTGGACAACAACCTTGCAGAGGAAAAACATCTAAATGAGTGACAAGAACAAGAGACATGTCCAAGGTGATTGGAAATAATACTATCACATTGAGACAGATCCGTGATGCAATCCTGCAAGACAATGCTGTATTCCAAAATGTCAACTTTATCAGTATCTCCACAGTAGAGTAAACAATGGTATTTTTGGTATCTTCTTTACCTTCAGAATCCAGCTTTATCTGAGTACAGCATTTTGCCAAAAAACTGCAACAGACTTCAGTATTTCTCCCTCCTCTTTGTGTCAAATACTCCTTGCAGTATCTATGCCTAAGCCTTAACCCCAGGTTTGGAACCAAAGGACTAGTGGCCAGTATTAGGCTATATTTATCTGTTGTGTCTGACTCCTCTATATGACTTTGCTCTATTGTAGAGAATAATGACATTAGAAGAGAATAAAACACCTCACATCCTTGTCATTGTCGACGAGGCTGGGTTCAACCTGGCCAAGGGCCTCAGACGTGGTTGCAACATCATGCATCGGTGGATGTCCCAGGCCAGCGAGTGGGCAATTTACAAATGCGTACTGTAATATCTGAGAATTGCGTGGCCTGGTCCCAGAAAATGAGAGAGGTCTCAAAGGGCCTCACCTACCACATTGTGATTGTGAATGTGAAGTGATTGTCATTGTGATACACTGCAGCACAGCACACAGTGGCACAACAAAATCCTCTGCTTTTAACCCATCACCCTTATTGAGCAGTGGGCAGCCATGAAAGTCACCTGGGGAGCAGTCTGTGAGGATGGTACTTTGTTCAGTGGCATTTTGGCATTCTTCTTCATTCTTCTTCATTCAACTTCCTTGGCCACCACGGCCTTTCTTACTGTAAAATCTTTTCAGTTTTATACATAATTGTATTCTGTTAGCTTTTTCCATAATGGCAAAACATCCAGCCATTTTGACTAGTAGTGCTTGCACAATGGTCAAGCTGTAGCAAATTGTCAAAATTCTTTCAGAAATACTTTTGTAGTCAAAGCGCCAGTGGAAGATTCCTGGAGCGGTATTACTTTTTTTTTTTTTTTCACTCTTTCACCTTCTCAAGCTATAGGAATGATTGTGTGGACTTGTGCTGGGAGGATGAGAAGATTAGAGAGGCCTGTACAACTCTGTTTAGTGGTTTAGCAGAAACAAGAATAGCTGTGGGCACAAGGACTGCTTGCCTGATCTGATGTCTGCAGAGCCGGGATTACATTGCTCGGGGTCACGGCGCTGTTTAATGCAGTGCTTTGATCAGATCCGATCACCACCCTGGAGCTGCTGTATGACCTCAGCTGCCAACTGTAGCGCCTCTCAAGAAGGAAGACACAACTGACACAGATAAGAAACTGTCATGACCCGAACTTTATCTGGTACTCTGGGCCAGGTTTTCCTACTGTTTTGTGTCTATTGTGCTCTTGATTACCCTGTGTTACCACATGTATTTTAGTATAAATATGAAATTGTCCAGTATTTGTGCCAGCATTGTTTCTGGCGCCCGGTATGTTTCATGTTCCCTGTGGTGTTTCTTGTAATTAAATCCCTGTTTTTGTTTGGAGTCGAGCATTTGCCGCACGATTGTGACAGAAACTCTGTCTCTGTCTGAATCAGGTTTCAGTGTTTAAAATGATTCACATTGCAATATTGTTAACAGTCTTTTTAAAACATTTTGGCCCATTTCAATGTCTGTAAATGCATTTACATCTTCCTTCTTTCTCTCTCCTTTTTTGTTTAGCAAAAATTTACTGGACCTTGTTATTATGTATTTACAACATCCAAAGGCCATTTAAAAAAATATGTAATACTATGTAATATTATACAGTACATAGCGGATGCACAAGACACATAGTACACTTTTACTACAAGGTTCATTTTCTTAATCTTTAATTAATCATTATTATTATTAATATTTTGTCAGAAGCTGTGTTGAGATCTAATATTTGAGAGAGTCTATTGTGTTGAAATCCCAATAGAGACACCTATAATAATTATGTGGCTTTACATCAATTTAGATTTTTTTTTATTCAAAGCAGCTTAAAGCAGTTTTCAGAAACAGGATTTTGAAAGTGAGGGAGAAGAGGAGATATGGATGAATGGGGGGGTGGAGACCGGAGACACCAGTGGCGCACAGAATCATCTTTTTTCCTGCTTTCTTGCTAAGTATGCTCTAATTATACACACATCTCTCTCACACTCACTTTCTTTTACATTTCTGTGAGAGTTTAAAGATGTGCAGGAGAAGAAAGGGCCGCCTGGTTTCCGCTGAGCCGATTCTGGGCCACTGGCCCTCGCAGGCCCTCTGAAGTGAAACTTCAGTCTGTGTTTGCGTGTATACACTGTGCGCAGGTATGTACAAGAAAATCCCTGTTAAGTTGTCTTGTGGCACTTTGTTGAGAGCACCATCGGGCCGGTGGGGAATGTGAGGTTGCCGTGCGAAGCCCCCTCAGCAATGTGCAGTGGGGTGGGAAGGGTGTACCACAGCCCCTGTGTAGTGCTGCCAGACCTAATGGCTCCCGTGGGGGACCCCAGAGGTCACCGACATAATCGTGTGCCGTTGTTCATCTCGTTTGAGTTGGTTTGACCCCTGACCTGTAAATGAGGTATGGCTATGAGTGGGCATGTGCTTGACAATGTGGACGTTTCACCCCTTGAAGCCAGGTCAGAAGGTAAAAAAAAGAATGAGAGTGGTGGATGGGACAGAAAAATTGGAATCACTATTTGAAAATAGTGATGGCAAAGGAAGCGATGGTTGGAAAAACTTTCATCTTTAGTGTTAAAGCTGAAAGATCAAATCCCATGCAGCAGCTCAGATGTGGCTTTTCCCCATGTCTCTCCAGGACTATGGCCTTGTTGTTTGGCCAGATCAGGATGTACATTGACTTTATTTGTCAGGAGATGTAGGTAATGAGTTCAGGAGTTATAGATTATGTGATTATGGTTCCAATGTCTTTTTTTACACAGTGACAAACCGCAAACATGCACCTGAAATAAAATAGTCTCAAAACGAGTAGAGAACCCTGACAATCAGATATTATAATTGGCAGAAAGGTAAGCTGGGCAGCAGGTCTGCCTTTGACCCTTTGACCCATAACCCCTTGGGAAGGAAGAGGTGTTCAGGTGACTCAGTTAGTTAGATTTTTCCACATTGTCATTACATAGCATTAGCATTTTTTTTTAATCTCAGGAACAGGAAGCTTATAAAATGGTCTATATCAGATGAGGCTATCAGGGGAGCTATATTATAATACCTATTTCAATATATGCAAATGAATTGGGAACACTTAAGTATATTACAATCAAAACATGAGAAAACAAGAGAACATTATAATCAGCATGTACAACATTTCCTGCCTGCATTCCTTACAAAAGGACTGTAACTGGCACCTGGTTCTTAACAGAACATATTAGACACCCACTAATTGTAATTATTTCATTACACAGAATCAGTGTCATGACACTTGGTAAAAGGAGGTGGTACAAACGCTCGACATTGAAAATTAAAGGAGTTATTTTAATAAGCAAAAAGAAAAGGGCACGGTGGCCAACAGAACACAAACTTAATAAGATCACAACATTAATAAGGCAGAACCAGGGGGTGAAGGAGAAAGGGTTCTAATCACTCACACCAAATGAGCAGCAGCAGTGGATGATTATAAAACAAGAGAAAATCATTAAATTTGTCTTATTCCTTTACCGAAAATGAAGAAAATGGCTGTCCAAAAAAGAATAGTGTCCAAACTCCAACAATCACTGCATAAACTGCTTTGAATCATTCCTTTGAATCATTAAACTCATATTTTGTTGTGCAACCACCGTTTCTGGGAACAGCTGTTTGTTGCACGGAGTCGATTAACTTCTGGCACCTGTGAACAGGTATTCCTGTCCAGCGTGATTGGACTACATTCCAAAATGTTTCTGCATTCCCTAGTTTTGTTTCACTGTCTTCACAGTGTACTGTGATTAGAATTCTCCGGCCACCGGACCCAAAAAGAACAATATTGCTTTTGCCAAAAAGATTCACCTTTTTTTCTAGGCCAGTCAATAGTAAATTTAAACACCTTCAGAGTGTCTTTTTTTTCTTTACAGTGGGACTTTGTGGGGGCTTCTTGTCTATAGCTTGGCTACAGATAGGCATCTTCTAATTGTAACAATATTCACAACTTTAGACTTTATCTGGATTTATCGGGAGCTGACCATTGGCTGAGTCTTTTCCATTTTGGCTATTCTTTGATCCATTCAAATAATAGTTGTTTTTATCCATATCTTTCAGATTCTGGTTGCCACTTTAAAGCATTTTAAAGCATTTTCACACCCACAGAATTCTGCCTTTGAGTAGCTCCCCTTCAAACACCGGCTCCAATGCCTAGGCTGCAGGACACAGAGCAGGAAGGTCACCTTTGTTCTGCACCCCCCCCCCCCCCCCCCCCCCAATCCACTATTATCACCTAAATTTGGGATTATTTTAGCCAAGCTAATCCTTTTCTGCACTATATGTTCTCCCTGCTACGATCAACCTGTTATAACCAGCCTTATAACCAGCATGTGCAACATTTCCTGCCTGCATTCCTTATATAAGGGCTGTAACTGGCACCTGGTTCTTAACAGAACATATTAGACACCCACTAATTGTAATTATTATATTACACAGAATCAGTGTCATGCCACTTGGTAAAAGGAGGTGGTGCAAATGCTCGACATTGAAAATTAAAGGAGTTATTTTAATAAGCAAAAAGAAAAGGGCACGATTGCCAACAGAACACAAAGATCACAGCATTAATACTGCAGGACCAGGGGGTGGTGGAGAAATTAACTTAAAAAAGGGTTATAATCACCCACAGCAAATGAGCAGCAGCAATGGGTGATTAGAGCCCTGGTGTGCATAAGAACTGCCTTGGCATCACAATTTCATGCCTGTTGGGTCTGTTGCTTTTCTATTACTATACTACACATTCTAGTAAATTACTTGTCATGTAGAAATATAATTTCTATCTGCGAAAATTAAAAAATTGTCTGAAAATATTTTTTTTAAGTGTAACTAGTGCCATTGTGATGCCTTTGGCATTTTTACTAGGCCCACTTGTCTTCCTGGCAGTACTGATGTGCCAGCCCTTCAGGCTCTCTGTTGGAACCCCCAGACAAAAGGCTGTCTGGCTGTCTTGTGAATATCATAAATTGTCCATTGTCCATACAAGGTTGACTGTAAAGTGAATACATTTAAGTTCGACAACAAGAAAATGACAAAATATTCTTTAAAGAGGAAGGTCTTGAGCTGTCGTTTGAAGGTGCTCAGTGACTGAGCTGTTCTGACCTCGAGGGGAAGTTCATTCCACCACCGAGGAGCCAAGACGGAGAAGAGTCTAGATGAATGTTTTCCTTTTACCTTCAGAGATGGGGGGACCAGGCGAGCAGTACTGGAGGCTCGGAGTAAACGAGGTGCAGTGCGAGGTGTAATAAGGGCTGTGAGGTAGGATGGTGCTACTCCATGTTTGGCTTTGTAGGCCAGCATCAGTATTTTGAACCTGATGCGTGCAGCTACTGGGAGCCAGTGGAGGGAGGGTAGAATTTGGTAGGTGTGGGAGAATTTGGGAAGGTTGAAGATCAGTCGTGCTGCTGCATTTTGTATTAATTGTAGAATACATGTTTCACTGTGTATCAATTAGTAATAAATTGTAACATTGTAACTATTGTTACATTGCATTTAGCTCATCCAGGTGGACTTACACCTTCTAGTTATAGGTTTGGGGGTACAAAGTTAAGAGGATTTTGTGTTGTCTCATTCTTAAAGGAGATGTGGTTAAAATGTAATTTGTCAAATAGAATTGTACCTCATATCCAGTCTGGTTAAAGTTTCCATAACAAACCTATTAAATTCCATTAAGTAGGACTATATGCCATACAATAATATATATGTTGTGTGAATGGTTTCATTGCTCAATAGGGTCCTAATTGTAATTTGGGATTTTCACTGTTTCAGATTTTTTGTTTTAAATTCTGTTCTATGTGTAGAACTGATTTCTGAATTTAACAGCACTTACACAGCTTTCATAATGTTTTAGTTTTCGGTTAGTACTTTCACTCCACACGCTGAATATTATAACATGTTTAGTTAGTTAATTTATTCCTAATTAAGTGATTGTCATAGTGAAACACTGCAGCACAGCACACAGTGACACAACAAAATGTGTCCTCTGCATTTAACAATCATCCTTAGTTTGCAGTGGGCAGCCATGAAAGGAGTCAAGTGTGTGGGGAGGATACCTTGGTGTTTCGGGATTCGAACCTTCCTCACCCACTAGGCCATCATTGCCTGAGCGATATATAAGTGATGCTCATATGAGCTATTTAAATAAACCAAGAATAATTTACATGTTTGATTTACATTTATATCTTACATTTATAGTTGCTTACTGTCACGCCCGCAAGCTGACGTGGGAACGAAGCGCAGAGGTGGGACATACTGGGAAACATGGCAGTGGAATACAGTGGAAATAAAGGGGATAACAAAAACTAACCTGCAGGCATGTGGCGTGTGAAAACAACTAACAACTAAGTCGTACGGTCCAGATAAAATATCACAGCCCCGTCCAGCTGCTCTGAAGTTCCTTATCACCTGGCTCCAGCCATGTCCCTAAGTACTCACACCTGTTCCATGGCTGGAGCCCTGATGTCAATCAGATTGGTGCCAGGTGAGTCCCCAGCCGCACCCAATTGTGACACATACAATCATTATTTACAGTATTTGCGATCTTCTGGTTCAGGCGAGTGTGTTAGATAAATAAATACATAAATACATAGTCTGTCATGAATTATTTAAACCAGTATTAATTAAAACCGAAATATTTCACAACTGATTTAATTTGGGCACATTCATCACATAAATTACTTTTATCTGTCAGTCTGACCCATCCAAAGTATGTGGTCTGGAAGTGGAATCCAGGAGTCATTTTAAAGCATTTTCACATGCATTTTGCATTGAGAATGGTGAATGTTCCATGAGCTCAGTCCATGGTAATGTTTTCAACCCACATGAGGGAATCAAGATAGTCCAAGCTATGTTGCAAACATAAAAACATCCTCCACACCCATAGCAGCCTCCCTTCTTTAATGAAACATAATTGTGGATTTTTTCAACCACATACTGGTTATAAAAAACATATCATTTATTACGCAAATAGAACATGTTAACAATGAGGTAGTCTGCACAGTATCCCAGTATTTGGACTGAGCAGCGGTCTTTGGCGGTGCAGTCAAAAAGTAAAGGGCAGAGATCCTTCTTTAAAGAGTATATTCAACAATGTTAGATTGCTGTCTTGTGCCAATCACATAAATGAACTCAGATGTCTCAGACATGCAAGCTTTCTGTAACATTGTGTTGCGCTTTGCATTCTCACAGAGCTTCTGTAGAATCTGTAGAAGCTTCCTAGAAGAATAAAGTTTTATTGTCACATTAATATATTCATTACATATAATCCTACATAATCATAATATAATAATTACAGTTTAATCATATATCAAGGAATTACCAGAAAGCAGAAAAATAAGATATGCATTATCAGGACATGGATTTGTTCGACAGGGGATTTACTTTCACAACATACAGGACATGGTATGAACAGAAATAAATTGATCCAATGTGGACTACATGACATGAGGCAGTATTTATACACAGAACATCAGGAACAAGACAGTCAGGAAATTGGGACAACAATATTGACCCCACGAAACTCCAGAGCGCCCCCCCAGTTTCCTACCTCTCTCGAAAGCTATTGCTTCTGCATTTATTAATGTAAATTATTTGAGTTTGAATGAAGCTCTTCTGACTGGAAATGAGGGCCTGGACCTCTGATAGTAATCTTTCCTGCTAAATAATACCCATCCTCACTGACAGCTGTGAGTGAAAGTCCTTTATCAGCATCTGGTCTGCTAGACTGTGCAACAGCTTTTTCCCCAAAGCATGTCCACTTGCTCTCTACAGTCACGTCATTGTCTTAACCAAATGCGTACTTGCACAATCTGATCAACATTGCAGTGTTTACTGTGTTTGCAGAAATTTGCACAAATATTTGCAATATTAATACATGTTTAAATTGTCATCTGCACATAATGTACATTATTCACCACCTGCTGTCGTTAGCTCATAGTTTAGGAGACCAACTGTAAGAAAAATATGCTGTCCTGATTTTCATTGTTATCATTTTTATATATATATGTATGTATGTATGTATGTATGTGTGTGTGTGTGTGTGTGTGTGTGTGTGTGTGTGTGTGTGTGTATATATATATATACACACACACATACATACATACATATATATATATAAAAAGGATAACAATGACCAGATCTTTTCAGATTTTAATAATGTGTTTTAACAATACTTAACAGCAAGCTCAGATTCTCATTCTCTCCAAGATCTACTCCCTCCTCATGAATCATTTTCAAAAGAGTCAGTTAGGTTTTATTTAGCTGTAAAGTTGCCCTTATGACAAATCAGCAGTTTGGATGATTATGGAGGTGCTGTAAAGTGAGAACTGGTAGCAGATGTTGTGTGCGTGCAGGTAAGCGAAAACACATGCTCTCTTTTTTGCATTGTCCTAACCATTAAAACGTTATTGTTAATTTGAGATGCATTATTCTGAATTTTATCAGTGCACAGTTGCTCTCTGAAGAGCCTGTGTTCTGTTTGTTGGCATTTTATGTGTGGACACCTGGCAGATGAACCAGGGACGCTGGAGGGAAGCAGCAGTCCAGATCCTTTAGATGTAAGGGGACCTGTGAACCAGGTCTACTCCGAGATCCGGCTCAGCAGGCTGTTTGCAAACAGCAGATGATAATAAGTTTCACGCCAGTACTGAAAATGAGAAGCTGTGCAGGAGAAGATGGAACTCCCAGAGTTGTTCCATAAACTGACTGAAGGGGGTGTGAATAAAGAGGCCAATGATAAAGAGGGCGGGGCCTCTGCAGTGATTATGGGCATTTAATACATCACTGTGATCTACCTATGATCCCTTCAACTTACATTTACAGCATTTATCAGACACCCTTATCCAGAGTGACTTAATATCAGTGGTTACAGGGACAGTCCCCCTGGAGCAACTTAGGGACACAATGGTAGTAAGTGGGATTTGAACCTGGGTCTTCTGGTTCATAGGCGAGTGTGTTACCCACTAGGCTATTACCACCACTGAAGATTGATAGTTTTCAAGAGTAACTTTCTCTCCCTGCACTTGATGTCAAAATGTAAAGTTTTCTACAAATGCTATATTAGTATGTGCTTTTCATACATACCACATGGTTTATCAACAGCTGTATTAATCTTTTTTGTGCAGTTGTGTGAAAATCTGAATTTTATGCTGCTTGGTTGGCTGCAATGCGTGACCTATTTGCATTGCTGTTGAGTTTTGTCGCTAATTGTTACATTGCTATTTCAAACCAAATATACATAATTTCTGATAATTATGGGTTTGTGGAAATTGTTCCAGCAATTGTGTTTTCTATGCATACATGTCTGCTGACTGAGAAGGAGGAATATATTTATTCACAACTAAAATATTGATGATGCACCATTTGAATTTTGTAACATTATCACTTTAGTTTTTGTTTTTTTTACATATTTGTTGGTGTGCACAAGTAATTATATTAAAAGTCTTAATGTAATTGCTTGTACACATCATGAATATGTAAATTTTTGTGATTTTTCCCAGAAGATTTAAAATCTGCATTCTGTTGTCTGTACTATCAATTAGTCTTGTAAATTACTTAAATTACTAATAATAATTCTGATTTAGCTAATGGTGTTCATGAGACAATATGTAAGCACATATCACACATCTTACACTTTACAGTTTAAGTTTAACATTTTGAGAAAATGTCACAATTTCACAACCCCCCACCCCCACAACCCCCCACCCCCCAAAAAAGATCTTACATTACCATAATAATTATTATCATAAAGTAGGAGCTGCTATATTGCCCTAATTTCTGTTTCTAATAAAACTGAACTGAACTTGTCTTGCGATAACCCTCTAGCTTTCATAAGGAATTTAACGGAGAAGATGTAGCTGTCTGCCTGTTCATGGCCGTGACCCCATGACTCACTTCATTTACTCTTCTTCCAGCTACTCACCATAAACAAAAGCAGCACAATAGTTTTATAAACATATATTTAGTGGGTAATAAGAATCATTATACAGCCCAATATGCATCATGAAAAACTTCAAATGAGTGAATGTGTTAGCCTTTTATTTCCTGGCAACACTGACAGTTGTCAGACAGTAGGTCCTTCAGATTCCTGCACTGTGTCAACAGAACTTCTATTCGTTTAAATACTATTACTTTTTCTATTTATTTATATGCAATGCACTATGTAGCTACCATTTAGGTACAGTACATAGTTCTATTATATTTCTAATACAGCCACATTTGCACGTTATTCTTTCTACTTGGCACCTTCATTATTCATTTCACTGTTTTTAAGCCCTGTCTGTGTTCTATGTTGTCTGGGGGGGGTTGTTTTATTTAAATGTACTCTTGCACCGCCTGCATTAACCGTGCACCGCCTGCATTAACCGTGCACCGCCTGCGTTATTCGTGCACCGCCTGCGTTATTCGTGCACCGCCTGCGTTAACCGTGCACCGCCTGCGTTATTCGTGCACCGCCTGCGTTAACCGTGCACCGCCTGCGTTATTCGTGCACCGCCTGCGTTAACCGTGCACCGCCTGCGTTATTCGTGCACCGCCTGCGTTAACCGTGCACCGCCTGCATTAACCGTGCACCGCCTGCGTTAACCGAGAAACTGTCTAACATGTATGTAGCTGAAATGACGACAAAGCTCACTTGAACTTGAACTATTGGTTCCTATTAATCTATTCCTTTATAACACTAAAATTGCTGGGTTATAGTCTCTCTACTTGATTACATATTGCTGCATTACGAGTGAGTTTGCCTTTATTGAATTGCTTTCAGATTTATTTTAGATAGAACAGTACAATTAAATTATTGTTTCATTTCAGGAGATTAAAAATAAAAAATAAATGGATCGAATTTACAGAATAATTGTCTCGCTACATAAAACACACACATTATAAGTAGTTGATAAATGCAACAGTTAAATTAACAAATTAAATAAAATATTATAACAATAATAATCATACAAAGAAACCCCGTATTGTATTGATTTAGGTATATATGATAAGGATAATTATTTTAAATGTTTAAATTACAAAATTTCTTTGCAATAATTGTGGTAATTGTGCGTAAAGTCGTCCTCTCCGTCTCTCCGCCTCCGCCGCCTGTCTGTCCAATCAGCGGGCGGAATGACCACCGATTCCGAATCGCGCCAATCAGCTTGTGGGCGTTCCGCGGGAGTTCCTCCGCGAGAGGATAAAACTGTTCCGTGTCCGTCGCCGCCTGCACATCCCACGCCTCGGAATCGGCTGCCGCGGCCGTGGAATTCCTCTCCGGTCCCCGCGCGTGGAGCCCGCCCCCCCCCCCCCACCGACGTGTGCGGGTATTACCATGTCACGTGGGGGTCGTGGAAACTCACATCAGCCGTGGAATGTTCCTGCACTACCTTCTGAGTCTTCTTCTCCTGTCGGACTACCCGCTCTGCTGCCGAGGACGCTGGGTGTAAGTACGCAATAGAACAGAATAGAAGTTTACTTTCGGAAATATAAAAGAATAAAGCGCCGTTATTATTGCAGGTGGTTGGCCGCGACGTCCGTAGGGCCGAGCGGAGAAGACGGGATGTGCACACCTGCCCCTGTCCAGCAGGCAGAAGGAGCTGTGTAAGAAGAAGCCGGACCTGCTGCCCAGCATCAAGGACGCCGCGCGTCTGGGCGTGGCCGCCTGCCACGCCCAGTTCCGCCACGAGCGCTGGAACTGCTCCACCGACGGCCACCCGTCGTTGTTCGGTATGCGACGCCATCCACGCAGCGTCTTCTCTTCTATTCACCTCCACGCAGCAACTACTTTAACATTTTACTCTTCTATTCATCTCCACGCAGCATCTTCTTCAATACTTTACTCTTCTATTTACCTCCACGCAGCATCTTCTTTATGTGGTCGGGTTCTCCTTCTTTCTGGGTTTACTCAGAGACGTTTACTGTTTTATTTTCCCTTCACACATGGGGCTGAAACATTTGTCTGTGTTTGATTTTTGCGATTGACTGTGATCCCAGTGCCAGTACTGCTCAAACACACACACACGCGCGCAATGGAAAAAGTGAACACTGGCTGAACCTAAAACGTTTATCACACCTAATATTCTAGCATTGCTTTAATGTTAATAAACCAAACAAAACCATCATGGCTAGTAATATTATGCAACAGATCATTTAAACTTTAACCAGTGTTTAATTTTTTTTCCAGTGCACACACACAGTCTTAAGAACCAATACATCTTATCTAAAACGTCTTTACCCATAATCTTATTGATTAGTAAGATTATGGACATAGAGATACAGACAATCAAGGTCTCCACAGATCTCTTGATATCCACAGTTTTAATAATATTATTAACTGTAATTATAGTATTGTTATATAATTTAATAATATTATTAACAGTAATAATGTAAATGTGAACTACAAGCATGTTATCTGTGAAGGTTCTCAGTCATCCAGGTCATGGTTTTCCAGGTCAACTTTTTGAAACGTTGTTGCCAGTGAAATTACCTTTTTAATACAAACAAGTTTTGCTAATAGGGAAAAAAATCATATAGAGTTGAAAGGAAAAAATATAGAGTTGAAAAATGTACATACACTGTATAAAAAGACATTGCGTGGAGCCCCAGATCGAGGGAGATTAACAGTGGTCTTGTATGTCTTCCATTTTCTAATAATTGCTCCCACATTTGATTTCCTCACACCAAGCTGCTTACCTATTGCAGATTCAATCTTCCCAGCCTTGTGCAGGTCTACAATTTAGTTTCTGGTGTCCTTACACAGCTTCTTGGTCTTGGCCATAGTAGAGTTTGGAGTGTGACTGTTTGAGGTTGTGGACGGGTGTCTTTTATACTGATAATAAGTTCAAAGAGGTGCCATTAATACAGGTAATGAGTGCAGGACAGAGGAGCCTTTTACAGAAGAAGTTATGGGTCTGTGAGAGTCAGAAATCTTGCTTGTTTGTTAGTGACCAAATACTCATTTTCCACCATAATTTGCAAATAAATTATCTAAAAATCAGAGGATGTGATTTACTGGATTTTTTTCTCATTTTGTCTCTCATAGTTGAGGTATACCTATGATGAAAATTACAGGACTCTCTCATCTTTTTAAGTGGGAGAACTTGCACAATTGGTGGCTGACTAAATACTTTTTTGCCCCACTGTATAACATTTTTTTCTTACTGTCTGATATTAAATCATACCAAACTCTTTCAACTTTAGGCCCGTTCGAATTCCCAACATAATTTCTATTTGCTAAATGTCAAAATAATGTGTGAGAGAATTTTTATTACTTTCTTCAAAGTCAAAAGTTTACATACATTTGCTTAGTATTTGGTATAATTGCCTTCCAGATGCCTCTCACGACAGTTATTGGCCATTCCTCCTGACAGAACTGGTGTAATTTAATCAGGTTCTATGGGATTGAGATTAGGGTTTTGTGATGGCCACTCCAAAACATTGACTTTGTTTTCCTTAAGCCACTTTGTAACCAATTTTGCGGTAAGATTAGGGTCATTGTCCATTTGGAAGACCCATTTGCGCCCAAGCTTTAACTTCCTGGCTGATGTCTTGAGATGCTGCTTCAATATTTTAACATACTGTTCTTTCATCATGATGCCATCTATTTTGTGAAGTGCACCAGTCCCTCCTGCAGCAAAACAACCCCACCACATGATGCTGCCACCCCCGTACTTCACAGTTGGGATGGTGTTCTCAGGCTTGAAGCCCCTTTTTCCTCCAAGTATGACAATGGTCATTATGGCCAAACAGTTTCAATTTTTGTTTCGTCAGACCACAGGACATGTCTCCAGAAATTAGGGTCTTTGTCCCTGTGTGTATTTGTGTAAAGGCAGGTAATCTGTCTTTTTTATGTTGCTTTTGGAGTAAAGGCTTTTTCCTCGCTGAGTAGCCTTTCAGCAGGACTCGTTTCACTGTGGATAGTGATCCACTCTTACCAGCTTCAGCCAGCATCTTCACAAGGTCTTTTGCTTTTGTTCTGGGAGTGATACACACATTCCGCACCAGAACACATTCATCTCTTGGACTCAGGAGCCGTCTCCTTCCTGAGCGGTATGATTCCTGGACAATGTTGTTTATACTTTGTGTATAATTTTTTTAACAGATAAATGTGGCACCCTCAGGCATCTGGAAATTTCTCCCAAGGATGAACCAGTCTTGTGGAGGTCCACAATTCTCTTCCTGATGTCTTGGCTGATTTCTTTAGACTTTCCCATGGTGTCACAAAAGGAAGCAGTGTGTTGAGGTGTGCCTCCAATCAACTCAAGTGGTGTCAGTTAACCTATCAGACGCTTCCAAAGCCATGACATCATCATCTGGGCTTTCCCAAATAGTTTAAAGGCATAGTAACCTTATGTATCCGTATGTATGTGTATGTAAACTTTGCACTGTAATAACAAAAAAAAATCTCTAAAAAAGCCTCACACATTATTTTCACAGAAATCATTTTGGGAATCCAAACAGGCCTAAAACTGAAAGGGTTTTCTATGATTTAATATCAGACAGTAAGAAAAAAAGTTATGTCTTTTTGTACAGTTTATGTGAACCTTTGGTTTCAACTGTATTTGTGCAGTATATCTGGGCCGTTTTAGAGATTTATTGTGCAGCTGTATCCGCATCGCACAAAACCCCAACATCTGTTTCCAACTCCGCCATTCATCTAGCAAACAGCGAGCTACCGATCCGTCCCAGCAGAGATCCCGTGAAATTCCCGGCCGTGTCAACCAATTTCACACAGATCACAGCACAATGCTTATTTCTGTTAAAGGGACGTCTGGAGTTCTGTTTGGATTTGGAACAGGAGAACGTGGCTCTGGAGAATTTTTTATCCTGCGATATCTGGGTTGTTTTACTTAAATAATGGGTTTAAAAAATTAATAATTAAAAAAAATATTCTGTGATATTCTCATCTCTGATGTGATTCTAGGCAGCTGATCTCAGTTCTACAATTGAGTGAAGGACCATTTGAGTCACTGCACCTTTTCTGACCTTTCTGACCTCTCCATCAGGCACGAAGGAGAGCGCGTTTGTCTACGCAGTGATGGCGGCAGGCCTCGTCCACGCTGTGACGCGTTCATGCAGCTCGGGCAACATGACAGAGTGCTCGTGTGACACCAGCCTTCAGGGCAGCGGACCTCCCACTGAGGGCTGGCACTGGGGCGGCTGCTCTGACGACATCAAGTACGGAACCTGGTTCAGTCGCCGCTTCATAGACCACGCCGCCACCGTCAACGCTTCCAGCGGGCGTGCCGCAGACGCTCTGCTCACCATCAACCAGCATAACAGCGAGGCAGGGCGCCAGGTGGGTGTGTGTGTATGTCTTTTCATCCACTTTTATAGCTGGTCTGGCTGCTGCTGGTGTTGGTCTATCAGGAGCAACAGCCACAAAGGCTCATGGGATTATAGAACCATTCAAACATGTAATTGTTTATTTCATGTAACAATGAAATATAATGAAATATTTTTCAAAATAATGTTGAAAAATATATGTTGTATAAAATGTTTTTTACATTTAACTTTGAATATTCAAATTGAACACAATAATAGTATTAAATGCAAAATTCTTCTCAGAAGGGTCTTTCACATTTATAATTTCATGTCCTTATTCCAAGCAGTTGCTGCAGCACATCAACTTTGTCGTTTAGCAGAAATGCAGAAAGTACACGGAACTAAGAGTATTTAAATAATAGGGTTATCATATCTAGTTATGGAATAAAATTATGGGAGTTGTTTGTGGTACTGATACCAGGAGTGTCGCGTGGTTGAGTTGGTGAGACCTTTTTTTTAAAAGATGTCTTACTTTGCTGGTTCAAGGAATGACAACAATGTCTGCTGAAAGCTTGGAATTAAGATATTAGATGACACTTTATATTTCCACAGGGCCTAATAGTGAAAATTTCATCAAGAGACCGGAGGAAGAGGGCAATGCTAATCCACTTCATGTTTCTTAATGCACAGGGTGTGACTGTCCTTCCTCACCCAGACACACATTCCTTTCTCACTTTCATTTTTACTCACTTACTCACTCACTTCATTTCAAAAATCCACTTCCTTTTGAGAGTGCTTGAAACTCTTTGATAAATAGAACCATTATTGTGTCAGTGATATATCAGTCAATGTGTCCAATAAAAAATATCAGGATAAATGTTTCCTTGACTAAATAACATTTTTAAAGGAAATAATTCTGTTGAGAATGACTGACAATTACTATTTTAAAAGGTAGGACTCTCACACCATTTACCAAACCTCACTAATATGGTACAAAAGAAGGTTGTGTCCAGTTAAATTTGACTCTATGACCATGATTGTTTTTATGTTTTGAATTTATTATACATTTGATTCATGTGCCCTAAACTTTTATACTGTTCCTTAATATGTTGCTTCCTCATTGGATACAAGTGCATTGTGCCTTCAGTTCTTTTAGCTATTTAAAATGATCTGTTTTACCAGGTTTTTACCAGTAAGGCTGGTAGATGAGGCCAGTGTAAGTGGATTGCTTTGTTAAGATTCACCAAAATGTCCTCTCGCCGTTCCCACCACAGGCGATCGTAAAGACCATGTCTACTGAGTGCCGCTGCCACGGGGTCTCGGGCTCTTGTGCGGTGAAGACGTGTTGGCAGACGATGTCCCCGTTCGAACGTGTGGGTCGCTACCTGAAGGAGCGCTACGAGCACAGCGTGCAGGTGACGGGTCGCTCCAAGCGGAAGTTCCGGCGCAAAGAGAAGGAGCAGCGGCGCGTCCCCGTCACTCGCGACGAGTTGATCTTCCTCAACAAGTCGCCCAACTACTGCCTGGAGGACCGGCGCCTGGGCGTGGCCGGGACCCGGGGCCGACGCTGCAACCGCGCGTCCGCCGGGCCGGACGGCTGCAACCTGCTGTGCTGCGGCCGCGGCTACAACACCCACGTGGTGCGGCGCGTCGAGCGCTGCGAGTGCAAGTTCGTGTGGTGCTGCTACGTCCGCTGCCGCCGCTGCGAGACCATGAGCGACGTCCACACCTGCAAGTAGGATCCGGAGATGAAGGTCCAATCAGATCACTTACCTCTCAGGCTGAGGAGCTCAGATCGGATTTTCCCGAATTAACTCTGAGAGCCGAGTCAGCTGAGTCGGCTCACTGGAAATGGCTTTTGTCCGGGACACAAAGGGAGTGTTTGTTTCGGAGGGACAGGCGGCGGTTCAGCATTTCAAGCATAATAATAGCCTTTCAGCTTGGCAGGCCGAGTATTAAATCATTGAAATGTTACGGAACAGGACGCAAAATGACCTCAATAAAAAAAAAAAAAACAAGTCCACCCTGGTTTTTATCAACGACGTGATAGAATTAGAATTTGAGAATCAAATCAACATTCATTTTGCAATGTTTCCACCCCCTTATTACAAAGCCAGTGAAGTAAGTTTTTTTTATCACCATATGGGCATTTCTTTTGGTTTTATGATCAGATGCAAACAGAATACTAATTGTAATAAATGAAATGATCATTTTAGACCATTCTTCTCTATAGGGCATTTAAGACATTTTGACTGTGCAATTTTTTTTTACAAAGTTCAAGTTTATTTGTTTTAATGTTGGTGCTGAATTATATTTCGCGCAAAATTGCTTTTAGCCATATTCATAAGAAAAGATATGTGATTCATATGAAAAGCAGCTGTGATTTACAACATGTTAAATATATTTTGTAAAAAGGAAATCAATATATTTTAAGATGTTGTTTATAGATTTTGTACATAATGAATATTATAGAGTGTTATATGCGAACCAATCTTTTTTGGCGTCCTCCGTAATCTTTTCGGTTCTAGTTCAAGCAGAAACAAGCGTGAGACCCCCCCCACCCACCTTCACCTCAGTAGACAGCAGTGATTTGTGAGAACTCGCAGTGTTGTGCTGAATACCACAAGACCTTTCATTGTTAAAGCTAACAGTGGCGGCCTCCTAATTCCACTGAAGCTGAAGATAGGCGCATGTCATGCCAAAATGTGTAGGACTATCAGATAGTATGAAGCAGTTCATGTTTCCAAGCAGTTTATGGTAAGATATGAAATTCTGACCGCTGCCTTATGGTTGCGGTTTTTAATTTTACTTTAGAACCTTCTGTTTGTGCTTATGTGTCTCATGTGTCTTTCTGATGCTTGATGTATTATTTGAATGCTAACACGTTCCTGCTTTCAGTCTCTGAACCCAATAAATGATTTATTTTGTAATATTATATACACAAAACAAGACTTTTCATTTTTCCTAATCAAAATGTTCTAAGCCTGAGCTGCACTTGGGAGAGAATTAGATCATGTTCTAAGAACACAAAGCTATGGAAAATGATACCTATGATGCACCTTCTTTTTTTATGTTTTACATTTACATTTACAGCATTTATCAGACACCCTTATCCAGAGCGACTTACAATCAGTAGTTACAGGGACAGTCCCACCCTGGATACACTCAGGGTTAAGTGTCTTGCTCAGGGACACAATGGTAATAAGTGGGATTTGAACCTGGGCCTTCTGGTTCATAGTGTGTTACCCACTAGGATACTACCACCACCATTTTTAATACTATAATACTAGTACTACTAATAATACTATACAAATACTATAATACTAGTAATATTTAATACTACATTATTATTTTATTATTTAGGCTCAATGACCATAGAGGCACTTTTAAATTATTAGAAATATCCTCAGTGTAAAAAGTAATCCTCTTTATTTGTGGTTATAGTGACATCTTGTGCTCAACTTTTGTAACAGGCAGACTTTGTGGCCTGTGGCACAAAGAGAATATTCAAATGTCTTAGGTGGACCAAACAGGACCAAAATGACTGTTTTGCACCCTGCTCCTTCTTCATTTAAATGTCCAGTTTTTTACAGAACAGGTTAGAAACTTGTCGGAATCAGTGATTGTACACTTGAATTCATATCTAACTAGTCAATATCAGTGGTGGGTGTTCTGGAAAAGCATTGGTTAAATATGGAGTTCCCCAAAGATCCATACTTGAACCAATATCAGATGTTCCACCACAGCCACAAACACCATACCTTCAGTTGACCAATCAGTTGACCAATACCATCATAATGGATATATCCATGACATTGGAGTAGTTGAAACCTACTCTGCAATGTCCATTACCTGGAAAGGGGGATTTATTCCGTCCCAAAATATTTCCCTTGCATGCAGAAAGGTTTAAAGTGTGTGGGGTGTCAACAGTAAGGCCAAGTCAAAGCCCATTGTGACAAACTGTATGTGATTTTGAGCTAACAGAGGAATAAATGTTGTTGAATCTTTATCTTCCCTCCCTCATCCCATCGTTTTGCACTAAAGCTTCTGTTTGGACCAAAATGAAGCCCTTAATTTCCAAGGTACCCACTTGAGAATGACTATAAAATGTTAACAATTTGTACCGACATGAGCATTTACATGTACAGTTTTGGCAGACACACTTGATCCAGATCAAGTACTTTAAGACTATCATCATATACCTGAACTTGCAATGTTAGTTTAATAATGCAGAATCCTTTTTACATAAGTACATAAGTAGTTCCTGAAAAGGAGGTATTTTAGCTTTTTTAGTGACTCATTGGTTCAAACCTCTAGTGGAACTTCATTTCACCACCTAGAAGAAAAGACAGAGAAGAGTCTAGAGGAATGCTTTCCTAGTACCTTGAGAGATGGTGGTACCTGTGGAGCAGTGCTGGAGGATCAGAGAGATCAAGGTTCAGAGCAAGCAGTGATGAGAGAATCTGATGCAGGGGCAGCTACATGGGGCCAGGACGCAATTCCTGTCGCCAGCTGGGGTGACCACCTTGACGCAGTTTCTCCGCTGCTCGGCGAGACGGGCGATAGCCTCACTACTCGCTACTCGGCGTGGAACCACGGCCTCAGAGTCTGATTCTGATGACGAGTTCGCAGCCCTCATTTACGAAGAGGAAGAGGCAGACGATGAGTCCGTCATACCCCCACAGCAGGCTGCACAGGTGCGACCGCCAGTATGGATCTGCACAACGTTTCCAAGAGGGCAGCTGCATCCCCTGGCCAGAGGTCCTCTGAGAGGCCACCACATCTCGCTATGATGGCAAGCAGTGACCGAAGGCGAAGTTCCTGGAGGAGGCCACACATTCATGGAGCAATCCGTTTTCTGCCAAGAACCCCATCCAGGGAGGGTCGGCGCTGGAATGGAGAACAGCAGGTTTTTCCCACCTGCCTCCTGTTGAGCCCCTCGTGGCATCTCATCTCCACCCCACGCAAGAGGCCTCGATGAACATAGTGGGTCCCACCCTGCCATCCAGTCCTCCTTGACGGTTGTGGCGTTGTCTGTGAGGGATCTGAACGCATCTTCACTCCTGATGGCCTACCAGGCTGAACTGGAAGGAAGAAATGTCAGCCTCTGGTCTAGGCTGTAATAGATAGTCCACTGGGGCATGGTTGCGGTTGTCCACTCAGACGGCCTTGGGGTGAGATGTGCGCAGGCTGTGAGCCGACCCCCGGCTTACCGCATCGTGGAGTATCTGGTCCTCAGGTTTGGGCTCTCCCTCAACCTTCGGGTGTTTGTGAAGTGCACGGAGGCTGCGATAGCGCCTCTCTGTGATATAACGCAGTGAAACTAGCTGCGCTGTAAAAAGCCACGCACAAGGTATAGGAGGTTTATGGTATCGTTTGAAAGCCCAATTCTTTTTAAGGGAAACCTTGTGTTCAGCTTAGTATTTCATTGTCGGACCTGTGAAGGACATTACTGAATTTAATCAGGTACTACAGCAATTCAAATGTAATTCAAAGATATTATTAATTTAATGTAATGTGTTAATTTGCCTGTGTACATATACAGCAAGTCAAATAAAGAAAGTGTTCACAACCTCATGATTTTCTTAAAATGACATAATGACCAAACCACTACAGGTCCACTCACTAGCTCTCATACCTTGTTCATACCTAACATGGATTTAACAAAGAATGACAGCTGGACCTGCAGTTGTTTGGTTTTGAAACTATCTCTTGTAAGATAGAAATGTGGTGTCAAAAAGAACATAATAAGAGATGAAGTTTGAAAGTGCTGATTTCAAAATGTATTTATTTATAAATTCGCCAGTAAAAAAATCCATATTAGATATGAACAAGGTATGAGAGCTAATAATGAGGAAATAAACACTTTCTTTATTTGACTTGCTGCATTTGTACACAGGTAAATAAAAAAATCTAATTTTTTGGCGTTCCTGATGACGGGTGTTCCTGTGGGAACGACCTTAAGCAGGAAAGTCAACTGGTGGGCTAGGGGGGCCACCCCAGGGCAGGTCAGGGAACGGTGGAATGGAGGAAGAGATGTGCTTATTTAGACTGAAGCAGTGAAGCAGCTTCGCGGTATTTATACTCGTGCTTCTGAGTTACGACACAATGGGGCGTGTTCCCATAGTGATATACCTCACTCATGCTTGAAACCTTAAGTTTTGTCAAAGATGGGCTCTGTAATTCACACTGGAAGTCAGAAAGGCAGTTAAATTAATACAGAGTGTAACAACAACTCTCACGACCACTATTAAAGTGCTAAATGAGATGAAGACTGAGTTGGCCACCCGATCACCTGAGTGGAACATGTAATCACTTTTATTAGTTTTAGCAGGTAACACACTCGCCTATGAACCAGAAGACCCAGGTTCAAATCCCACTTACTACCATTGTGTCAAGACCTATTGAAAGTTGTCCAAGTCACATTGTCTGACCAATAGAAGAGTTAGTATAAAAGGTTCATGCACTCTATTCTGACCTCTACTATAACCAACAAAAACCATTTCAAGCGTACATTTATCATTCTCTATAAAGTCCTTTCTTGTTTCTTAATCTTATGTCATAAATCTCCTGAAAGAGATTTCTGGAACTGGTCTAATAAATTAATGACTAATGTTCCACCCAGGGTGTCTTAAAGACGTGCTGCCACTCACTAATTCAGGATAATTTACTGTTTCGAGCCCACATATGACACAACAGTATCCTATAGCGCCCCCAGGCTGTAATTCCCTGCAACAACACTGTTGTGTTCTGTGCATTCACCAGTAGGTGGCGACAGATGCTGCGTTTTGCTTAAGCTGTGTGCTGTGTGACATTTTGTTTTACTTTACTTTACTTTACTTTATTTAGCAGACGCTTTTATCCAAAGTGACTTACAATGGGAAGACACCAGCAATTCTCGTTCGATTTCTATAGAATATCGAGTCTACAAACTAAGAGCCCTGATAAGGCTTAGACTTGTCATTGAAGAGCATGCTCAGAGATTGTTGGGTGCTAGACTACTTCTTGCGCTTGCTTTTACTACCTCCTGTCCGCCTCCACGCTGCACAACAATCACCACACCCAAATCATTGTCATTTTATGGCATATGAACAAGAAAGTGTCACCCCCGGTGACAACATCAGTGGGCCTGGCCTGCAGATGTTTTTCAGGTCCATCTAGACTGCAATGCCAAGTTTCACTTTCTGTATTAATGGAAGTGCTCACGTGAAATTTATTTCAATCAAAGTTATTAACGCGCCTTTTTAAGACTTTTTTTTTATTCATTCCAAAGATGCACTACTGCCTGCATTCCAGCAAGAAGTTTTGCTTCTTCTGTCTTGCTTTTAAATCATGGTCAGGGTTGGAGATGATCTTGACTGAAAACCCGACCTTCAGCTCTCGCAGTTAATAGAATAAAATATGAGAAAAGCCAGTGGTGAGATGAGGAACCTTCTGTTGCGATGCGGAAGCTTCTTGAAGAGGAACCACACCGCGACTTCTTTCTTCTCCGGTCCTGGTGATGCAGCTCCGTCTCTGCGACCTGCCATGGCGTCCACTTCTCTCGGATTCCTGCTGGTCCTCTGCACCTGCGGGCTCTGCGAGGACCGCGTCATCACGCTGGATGGAGATGTCGAGAACTTCGTGGTCGGATCGAATAAGGTCTTCGTCCTCTCCGACTCTCGGCTTCATCAGCTGACCCTCGACCTCGCATTAGAAAAAAGCAGGTCCGTCTCAAACGAGACATTCACCAACACCGTCAACATCCTGGTGCCTTTCGAGAGCAACAAGACCCTGGTGGTGTGTGGATCGTGGTCCATCGGATACTGCGAGGTTCTCGACATCAGTGACATCTCCACGCTTTTGTACTGGGAGAGCATTCCCGCTGGAGTGTCTCCTGGAGTGTCGTTGGTTGTTGAAATTGGGAACGGGAAATACCTGCTGGTCGGGAGGAGTAAAGTTGCAAAAGAACATTCGAGTGACGCATTAAGCGTGAGTTTACGCAACACTTTGCACACTCAGAAAGGAGATATCTTCTCTTCATTAGGTCCAAACATGACTCCAGGAATCGAGTCTGTCTCTGATGGTGACTTTGACTTTGTGGACGGATTCCAGTTAGAGCCACGCGGGTCTATATATCTGTTTCTGAATATCAAGGGCAGGGTTCAGATGCTGCTGCTTCATAGCAAGAATGGCAAGGCAGAGACCTTCAGGAGTCTCCAAGGAGCCGTTCTTGAGTGTTACAAGAACCAAAATCAGAGTCTGGTCTCCTCAGCTTTCATTCCAGGGGGTTCTGTGGTCCGCTGGGCTGGTATCTTCTCTCCATGCAATTCCAGTGGCGACACAGTGCTGGCTGTATTCAATATTGATGGAAGTCAAGCAGGAGCTGTGTCTGATGTATGCATCAATGGCCAACCCTGCAAAAAGGTGAGTTTTGACATTGCGGATGTCAGATATTTTAAGTTATTACTGAGTGCATGTGTGCTTTTGGTCCAGTCAACTACAGACAAAACTCTTACACCAGAAGCAGTGGTATTCACCTACAGAGACATGACATCTGTGGCAGCCATGAGGACAAATAACTGGATTTTTCTGTTCATTGGGACTGGGAACGGCCAGCTTCTAAAGGTCTGTACTCCATCTTGTAATCTATAAACTTATTTCCACTCATAAAACACAAATGCTGTTTAAAGCCCATTGAGACATACTGTATGTGATTATGGGCTATATAAGAAATAAATGTTGCTGTTTTAAGCATTAAATGAATTCATTGATTGCTTGTTTGAATTTTCTCCTGCTACTTTTGTAGTGAAAAAACTGTCAGTTCCAAAGGTAAAAATTGAAGTATCTGCTTTCTGATGCAGCTCCCTCTGAATGGATCCCTGACACCCGGTTGTCCAGTTGTGCTCTCTGATGGGGACCAGAAAGTGTTTCCCAGGATGCTTTTTGATCCAGCGATCCAAACCCATATTTACATAGCCATGGGAAACCAGGTGGGAAGCAAACGTCCTAGAAAACGTCACCCAGAATATTATGTTAAATATTACTATTTAACATTATTATTATTATTAAATAAATATTATGTCTCACCAAGTATTTACATTTACGGCATTTGGCAGACGCCCCTTATCCAGAGCGACTTACAACGTATTTACAAAGTATTAAGCGTAAAGCCCTTCATGGTGTAAGGAGAGAATGTGTCATGGTACAAATTACACAATATGTGGTGCAGGGAAGGGTACAGTCTGAAAACAAACAAAAAAAAATACTGAAATGTTGAGTGCCAAAGAATTAATGATTTTGTTAATCAGTAGCCTGTTTATTAAGAAGATGTATCCATAAAAACAAAAGTGTAAATCAACAAACTATTTAAAGCCTTAACTGAATGGTGCTAATAAATAAATAAGTACATCTTCACATTTTTTTAAGTTTCATATAGAAGTATTCTAAACTGAAATAAATGATTAGTATAAGTTATTTTAGTAATTTATCTATATTCATTAAAACATTGTTCTTATTGTTTTAAATTGTAAAGAGGATATGTTATAATTCTGTAAGGCTATGAGTATGTCTATATAGGGCACTAAACCTTTAATTTACTAACGTGGGTAAATAATTTTGAAGGAAATCATAAAAATAAAATCTGTAATGCAAGACTTGAATCCCTAAAGCCATGAATGCACTCCAGATAAGAAGAGTTCCTGTGGCTAACTGTGGAATACACATCAAGCTGAGGGACTGCTGGTACGCTGCAGACCCCTCATGTGGTTGGTGTCTGTCTCAGCACAGGTCAGAGACTTGGCACCATCACATTTTAAGACTCTTTTAACTCCATACATTATTTATCATCAAATTAATAATATATTAGATCATACACACAATGAAGCACCTTGTGAATAATCTCATGCTCACTACTGAGTCACCCTCCTGTGTTTGCTGCTCCATAGATGCACATTTCATGATCAGTGCAACAGTTCTGACTGGATTTCTGGTTATGGAACCCAGATGATTTCTGTTCAAATGGTGAAGGATCCGTCAGAACAGGTACCAGTTGCTTCTACATGTTTGCATTTATTGCTGATTACATTGGTAATTCATCAAATTTCTAATTGTGCATGTTCTTCAAATAGAACATTACTGTGAAAGTTGTACCCAACCTGAGTGAAACCCTGAACGTCTCCTGTATTCTAGAGGGTTGTGGAGCACGTACTCCTAAACAGTGCTCCTGCATCTTGAGTCCCAATTCTGAAGGTATCAAACCTCAATCACAACCTTTTAACATGATGTTTTACTGTTAAAATGTTCTAAATGTGTTGATTTTAATGCAGATTTCAGTATTACAGCCAGCATCACAATAAAGAAAGAGAAGATAACTGAGATGCTTCTATTGAAAAATTGCACCAGCATCAAAGAAAGGTGAGCTAGTGAACAGTCAGTTTCACTCAGATATAAAATATCATAGTAAATATCATATTTCTGGCTGTTTAAGCCTTTATAATGACCTATTACTAGGAACACAACTGTTGCCAAACTTCCTTGTTTCATTCTAGTTGCTCCCAGTGTCTCTCAGCTGGATGCATCTGGTCAGTAGGCAAGTGTGACTGGAAAAGTCCCTCGTCCAACCCTCAAATGACGCAGGTGAACAGGAGGAACAATTTATTCACATTCATAAGAGAGGCCTTTCAATGTGTACATTTTATATATTTGTCTCCCCAACAGGACAACTGTACAAAATATGCATCTGAGCAGAACCACACAGTAAGTTGTATTCTAATTCCCTTTCCTGTCAGAAAAGCCTGCAACCTGCCACATTTAAAATCAGAAACAGTTTACCATTAAAGAACATTTTATGTCAGTGAAATAAGAATAATTTGACTGTAAAAAACACATTTTTACAGTGCAGCTGTTGTTCGGTGTTGTTTCTATTTCTAATCCATTTTTGCATAAGATACAAAATGAGCTGTGTTCCAGTAATATACTTCTCTTCATCTTCCTTTAAGAAACCAGAGAATTTAACCCTGAAGCCAGAAGAGGTTTCCATCCATGGCAGGAATGATGCTTGGATAACTGGGAGGAATTTGAACTCTGTCACAATGGTCCGCTTTAAAGGGAATCTGTACTGCAGTCCAATAGAGTATGTGTTATGCAGCCGGTGTGTTGATGCATTTTGGTCAGAAAGAAGCAGCCTGAGATCCAGCCTCCTGTTTTATCACAGGTCACCAGTGACATGGAAAGATCCTTCTGGAAAGAAGATAAAATTCCACATTCCAAGTGGAAACAAAGGCTCTGTGACTGTGTGTGTGGTAACACATGATGGTCAGTGTCATGGCAATGCCACACTCACCTACATGTCCCAGCCTGCATGCCGTAGGCTGAAGCCAAATATCAGCTGGTCCAGGTAAAACACCTACTGAGATAAAGATTTGCACTGCGCTTTTTTTTACATTGTACATTGGCACAAAGCACCTCACATCATTACAGCAGCTCAAAGCCCCATAGAGCAGCCAAAGACATCGGTGGCAAGAAGAAAATCCCAGAAAAAGGATGAAACTTTGAAAAGACGTAAGGCTCAGCAAGGGGAATCAATCCTCCTCATATAAGCACTGGATTATTCCGAGTTTTTCAGTGAGATTCATCCCAAAAACGATGGCATATAAAGATTATGGAATTGTTTAGTTATGTATTATGAGGTAGTACTGAAGTAGTAGAAGTAGTATGTTCCAGGAGATGCCACAAGATCACTCTGCACCAGGATGCTCTGCAGGAGAGATTTTCCATTTGCATGAGAGTAGATATTGAGGGATAAAATGCCGTAAATGTAAATAAAGAAAAGAGAAGGGTGTGTTAGTCATAAATTAGCTAGAATGACAATAGGTAAGTTAACAAACCTAAACATTTCTGGCAGTACCAACTACTGCAGAATTACTAATGGCGGTAAGAGCTTGACTGCATAAGTAGTTTTCATGCCTGAATTATTTGTCTGAACTGTGTCTGAATCCGAATATTCCTTGGTTGCTGTTTCTGGTTGTGACTTTGCATACACAGCAAGTTGGCCAGAGAATGAAAGGATTTTGGTGGATTATGAGGGACTAGTACTGTAGGTTACTCATATAAACTGGAGCATCACCATGCAAGGCTTTATAGGTGAGAAGCAGAATCTTAAAGTTAATACGGTACATAATTGGAAGTCAATGCAGAGAACACAATACAGGAGTAATGTGTTCATCCCGTCTTGTGCATGTAAGAACCCTGCAGAGGTTTGAAATTCAGTACAGGGTGTCAATGCAAAAGAATGCAGTTAGACTAATAGTGATTTGATTCAAGGCTTGAACAAGCAAATAAAATGATGTATTATTTGCATTAAAATATTAACAAAATAATGATTTCATGATTTTAATATGTTTTAATACTTTGATGAAGTATCCTCTAATGAGACGCTTCCCAGCAAAAGAGTTTCACTTCTGCCCTTCTTTCTCACCATTATTCCTGCAAGTCTGACACTCGGAAAGCAGAATGTCTTCTTCTGCTTTCTGTGGGAACTGGCCAGGAGTTAGGCTGCTGACGTATAAGTTTCACGTCACCTGTTTGTTCATGACTTTGATTCTGTGTCTGTTTTTCAGTGGGAAGAGAAAGATCTTTTTAGAGGGAAATAATCTACATTTCATGGAGTCACTTTCACAAGACAACATCACAATGATAAAGCCCAATATCACCCCAAAGGTAGAAGTGACCATCTCTTTCCTGTATGCGGATTTCTACACCCACGTTTAGTTCAGAAAATACAGCACAATGTTTTTAATCATATACAATAACACTGTATTACCAGAAACAATGTTAAACAGCAGTTACAATCATTTCCAAAATGTGGGCTGAAATCTTGACTCATTCTAGACTTATTCAGTTAGAACTCACAGAACAGAAACAAGATTCTGAGGATCGCTGCGTATCATTTCCTATGTTAAATGGAGCTTACTAAAAAAGTATACTTCTCTAATATAAATCACTGCTCATATGAACAACATTTAACATGTTGCACTTTTCATATAATTGGTGTCATTTTCTCTAAACACCGGTTCCTCTTTACAATATCCAGGGTGTCTTCTTCCTCACACCACGTGTGGAGAACCCCGGCAAAGAGAAAGCGACCTCTGTTGAGTTCAGAGTGGGAAACCACACAGTGGCATGTGAAGAGAGCATTGCCTACGTTCCTGACCCAGAATTCACCGGTTTCAACACAGCCCAAGTTGGGAAAAGCATGCAAGTCACTATACAGGTAAACATGATGTGCTGACATGGAGTGTTTTTACCACACTGGGGTCATATTAACCTATTTTTTTTCTTGGCAGGTAAAGAGGAACAAGCTGAATTTAAAGGAGTCTGAGGTGAGGATTTTGGCCATAGCTGGGGAGGTCCAGGAAGAGTGTGACAGCGTGGAGATTAAAGATAGCACAGATAGGACATCGGTGCTTTGTAGCATTAAAGATCCAGGCATAAAAATTGACTCCCTGGAGGTGAGTTTTAAATGGCTCATCTTTAATATGCTCTCAGAAATTTATGATGGAATTTTATTTTCACTGAATCTGAATTCTCATTTGTTTCAGATCACTGTTGGAGGATTAACAAGGGAACTAAAAGCCAATCATAACTGGCTTGTCATGCTGATTCCTGTCGTTGCAGTGTTTATTTTAATTGGTGAGATTCTTTTTACATATGGTAGACATGAGTGGATAAGTGAAATGGAAATATCAGTGTTTATGCATATTAAACGAGAAGTGCTCCTACTGTAGATGTCTGCTTTCTCAATGAGCGACTGAGTTTTGGACTTTGGACAACATTGCCTGGTCACTGATGCTGCCATTGCTTCATCCCTTTGTTCTTTTGGGGGGTCCCTCTCTGTATCACTACTTCCCAAGGTTTCTTCCCTTCTTTTTCTTCTCATGCACCCCCTGGCCTTCCCCGTGACACATCTCACTGAACTTCTTTGTTGTCTAGGTGTTTATGTTTAAATACCCTTGCACTCCCTTTGTTACTCTTGCACTGCCTGTGTCCCATGTTTGCTCTTTATATAGCCAGTTTGTCGATGTTGCACACGTCCACTTTAGGCCAGTATGTAGCTTTGCTTAAATGAACATGAACTTGAACATGAGGCAAAAACTAATTTGTGCAGGGCTGGTGTCTCCAGGACCAGGGTTGGTGACCCCTGACCTAGAGTTTAGCTAAGGCAAAATTCTCATGACCATCAAATTGAAACTAAAACATGAATGGATACTAAAGTGTTACAGGTTTCACTTAAGCCCATGCTCTGTTCACCAATTTAATTGGCTTTACTACTCTGTGTGTGTTGTCTTATATCCAGGGCCTCTGGTTGTATGTTTATACTGCAAAAAGCAGAAAAAGATGGCAGAAGAGATGAAGAAGCATCTTGAAGAGATAGAGTGTGGTATCAGAAATGAAATAAGACAAGGTCAATGCAAAATCCTACATACTTTTAATATGTCTAACATGCTGAAATATGATTTATGACTATGAATATGCTTTGCTTGCCTGTAAGATAGTGAGATGGTGACATTGTTTTTTTTATCTCTATTTAAAAAGTATTTTAATTGTAAATGATCACTTTATAGGTTTTGTGGACATGCAGACAGAAAAAACGGAGTTAATTGCAAACGTTGGTGCGATCCCTTTCTTGGACTATAAGCATTTTGCTTCCAGGATTTTTTTTCCCGAAGTATGTAAACATATGTATCATATATATATATATAATATACTGTATACATACACACATACATATGATATTAGAGTTACTCTTTGTTGAATGAATACACTTTTGGAAGCTCACAGTCTTGTTTTTCATAGGCTGGGCCCTTGACAGGACTGGTAATAAAGGAGATCGGTGAGGTGAGCAGAGAAACTACCAAATAACACATTTGTTATATTTGATAGCGGTTGCCAGTGTCACCTTTAGCTCAAGTAAGTAAAACTGCTTTTAAAACAACAATTCAGCACAGTGAATGTGTACAGCATAATTTACAGTCTGAATCTTTGGAGGAAGAAACAACATGAATGCTTTACTTTACTTTACTTTACTTTACTTAGCAGAAGCTTTTATCCAAAGCGACTTACAAGAGGAAGACACCAGCAATTCTCATTCGGTTTCTATAGATTTTGAGAAGCAAAACTAAGAGCCCTGATAAGGCCTAACTTTTCAGTAACGAACATGCTAGGTAATTGTTAAGTGCTTGACGAATATTATTTTTTTAATTTTGTGCAGTGTCTGTGTGTGTGCGTGTTAAACTCGTCTGAAATACTTTTTAAACAAGGGGTTTTCAACTGCTTCTTAAAGGTGGAGCAGGGCAAGTTGTTCCACCAGCCAGGGACAACAAAGGAGAATAGAGTTGATTGGGATCGGAGACCCCGTGAAGAGGGAATTTTCAGTCTCATTTTGTTTGCAGATTTGAGAGGGCATGCAGGAGTGTAGCTAGCTAGTAGTGTGTTGATATAACAACAGATGAAATAAATTACAGTAATTCACAGTAAACATCCATTGTTTTATTACGTTTTATTTGAAAGTTACAAATGTTGGTGCTTCTATCTGAATTTTACAAACAGGCATTGCTGCTGTTCTGACAGAGTTGGCAAATTAATTAAAATTTCATTTTTAAGAAATGGTTGAAAACGAGTACCTAGCAGCAGTCTGTGTTTGCACATTGCACATCATAGCAAATTTTCTTTGACACAATGGGTTTTTAACCCATAATATATAAACAGACAGTAGGAGCAGTGGTCTATTGCACAGATTATTGTGTGGGTGTATAACTGAGGGAGGAGTTGTAGAGTCTAATGGTGGTGGGCAGGAATGAGCACTGAAACACTTTAAGCTGGTCAGTCTGTGGCTAAATGTACTTTTTAGTTTGTTCACCACATTGTCAAGTGGGTGATCTATATTGTCCATGATGGACTGAAGTCTGGACAATGTTCTCCTTTTCAGCCACAGTTTCCATGTTCTCCAGTTCCTTACTCACCACAGAACCAGCTTTCCTGATCAGTTTTTCAAGTCTCTTCCTGTCTGCCAATTTCATGCTACCACCCCAGCACACCACAGCATAAAAGATGGCACTTAATACATCCATTTATTGCTGAGTCATCTGAGACTCAGCAAATCTTCTTTACCTTTCTCACCACGGCTCTTCTTCCCCGTGAGCTCAGCCTGGCCAGATGGCCAGCTCGAGGAAGGGTTCTGGTTGTCCCAAAGGTCTTGCATTTAAGGATTATGGATAGCACTGTGTGCTTAGGAACCTTAAATGCAGCAATAATGTTTTTGTAACCGTTCCTCCTCTCGATGTGGAGGAGCAGCGATTCTATTCACCGAATGTCAAAGCTCCTCACCGTATCTCTGAGGCTGTGCCCGGCTACCATACGGAGGAAACTAATTTCGGTGTATCCACGATCTTGTTCTTTTGGTCATTAACCATGGTCATGACCATAGGTTAGGATTGGGACGTAGATTGACCGGTAAATCGAGAGCCTTGCTTTCTGGCTCAGCTCCCTCTTCACCACGACAGATCGGTTCACTGCAGATGCTGCCACAATCCACCTGTATATCTCCTGCTCCCTTCTTCCCTCATTCTTGAACAAGACCCGGAGATACTTAAACTCCTCCCCTTGAGGCAGGACCTCTCTCCCGACCCGGAGTTGGCAAGCCATCATTTTCTGGCTAAGAATCATGGTGTCAGATTTGGAGGTGCTTCTCAGCTGCAAACCTACACAACAAGAGCTGAAGATCAGAGCCTGATGAAGCTAGTAGGACTACATCATCCGCAAAAAGCAGAGATGCAAAAAGCAGAACCGGTGACAAAGGGCAGCCCTGGCGGACACAGGGATCAGGTCCAATTTACTGCCGATGTGGAGGAGCATGCTGTTGGAGTACATTTACATTTTACATTTACAGCATTTATCAGACGCCCTTATCCAGAGCGACTTACAATCAGTAGTTACAGGGACAGTCTCCCTGGAGCAATTTAGGGTTAAGTGTCTTGCTCAGGGACACAATGGTAGTAAGTGGGATTCGAACCCGGGTCTTCTGGTTCATAGGCGAGTGTGTTACCCACTAGGCTACTACCACCAAACTCACGCTCCTCTGTAGGAGGAGGCTGAGGAGTGTGATAGTTGGAACACACCCTCTGGTCCACCTTCTTAAAAACTGGGTCCACCACCCCAGTCTGCCACTCCACCCGAACTGCCCCCGATGTCCATGCAATGTTGCAGAGACATGTAAACCATGACAGCCCTACAACATCCATTACCATGAGATACCCAGGGCGGATCTCATCCACCCCAGGGGCTCATCTGCTGTGTAGTTGTTTGACTACCTCAGCAACTTCTGCCCCTGAGATTGGACAAACCATACCCAGGTATGCCAGCTCTGGTTCCTCCTCGGAATGCGTATTGTGGGATTGAGGAGCTCCTCAAAGTATTCCTTCCACCGCCCGACTATAGCCCCAGTCGATGTCAGTTGCTGCCTTCCTCTCCTGAGCTGTTGGATGGTTTGCCAGAACCACTTTGGAGCAGATCAGTAGTCTCACTGAACTCCTTCCATGTCTGAGATTTTGCCTCGGCAACTGCCACTGCTGCACCCCACTTGGCCATCCGGTACCTATCTGCTTTTTCTTGAGACCCACAGACCAGCCATGCCTTGTAGGCCTCCTTCTTCAGCTTGACGTTCCCCTAACCTCTGATGTCCACCAGCGGGTAGGGGGTTACCGCCATGACTTGCACCATCCATCTTGCGACCACAGCTTGCAACAGCCACCTCAAAAATCGCAGAATGGAACAAGGTCCATTCAGACTCAATGCTCTCAGGATGCGGTCAAAGCTCTGCCAGAGGGGGGAATTGAAGACCATCTTGACAGGTTCTTCTGTGAGGCCTTCCCAGCAGACCCTTACTTTACGATTGGATCTGCCAGGTCTATGTGGCATCTTCCCCTGCCATCTGATCCAACTCACCACCTTTGGGTCTCAGCGGAGTGCCGTCGGCCGCCGGCCGCGTCCTAATTTGGTTGGGTCATTCTGTCACGATGGCACCTGAACCTGCATAGCAGGCAGCTTCCGCCCCAGTCAGGCTTTATGAATGGTGTTGAAGGCACTGGAGAAGTGGAAGAGTTTTTCAGCAGTACTCAACATAGATAGTACTTGTGAGCTTAAGTGAAAAGTGAAACTGAAGTGATTGTGAAACACAGCGAAATGTGTCCTCTGCTTTTAACCCATCATCCTTAGTGAGCTGTGGGCAGCCATGAAAGGCACCCGGGGAGCAGTGTGTGGGGACGGTGCCTTTGCTCAGTGGCACCTCAGTGGCACCTTGGTGGAACCAGCAACCTTCCAATTACGGGTCCACTTCCTTACCCCGTAGGATACCACTAAGCACAGCAATGCTATGAGTCTGTGTTCTCTATAGTCACAATAGCCACCTCCTAGCTCCGGCCATGTGTATCTGGTGTAAAAAAAATCGAGCACGCTTTTCACTCACAATCTGTGTATGCATGTGGAAACTGTTGGACTGTGTATGACTGAATGTGGTTTGTATACTATATTGATTACCCCAAATGATGCATTACATAATAATGCTCTGCTGGGCCCAACCAGAGGACTTTAAATTATTTTATATCAGATGATGGCAGCCAGGAGCTCGATGAGGGCTGCCGGCAGAAAGAGAGCAGCACCCTGGTGCACCCTGGTGACCCGGTGGAATGACTGCCGCCGTGACATTTTAATTCATTGTAGACTTTGTAGAAGTCATTGCTTGATATAGACATATATACACACCCGATCACCACTTGCACAGCATTCAGAACAAATAAAAAGTGGTACGTTTCATTTACTAACATCTAAACAAATAAACAAGACATGTATTTTTTTTTCTATAATCTAATTATGAAACAATAAATGGAAAACAGCCTGTTATTCAATGTCATTTCACATGTGACAATTAGAATACCTGTTTTATTGTTTAAGCCATTTGTATATATGATCTTGATCCATGAGTTTGATCTATTCATATACTTATGTATATATAAAGTAGAAATGTGGTTTTGTCTTTGTACATGCATATACTATTTGATTCAATGGTTTTTGATAATTCAATAAATTTGCTCAAATTAACTAGTAAAGTAACTGGTAAATAGTACTAGTTTTTGGAGAAGATTAATTTGTACTTTTTTTCACCACATCTAATTTTAGTCATGTAACAGTAAATTTTCATTATTTTTTTATTTTTTTGGCATTGTGCTCAGCAGTTTGAACAGTTGTAAATGAATTAATTTGATTAGTCATCAGGTTTTCAGTAGAAGCAGGTCAGTTGTTTTTTCTATATTGCTGCCAGGAGTCTGAAAAGGAGCAGCAGGACAAGAGTTGCCAGGCTCTATCACAGTTAATAAGAGAAAAGCACTTCCTCACCCTGTTCATCCATACCCTCGAGGAGCAAAAGTCTTTCAGTGTAAAGGATAAGTGAGTGATGATGCTAAGCATGCCAAATAAACATGTTCTTTCATAGTTTTTAATCATCAGTGTCCAAAAACATACAACAATCCTGATCTCTTTCTCTCTTTAGATGTACTGTGGCTTCTCTGCTGACCCTGGCTCTCCATGATGACCTGCCCTACCTTACAGAGGTGATGGAGGAACTGTTGAGGTCACTGATGGATCAGCCAAGTAACTCTCAACCCAAACTTCTGTTGAGACGAACTGAGTCTATTGTGGAGAAACTCCTCACCAACTGGATGTCAGTTTGTCTCTACGGTTTCCTGAGGGTCTGTATGAACACGCTTTACTTGTTATCTTGAGTAAAAGTGAAGTGATAGTCATTGTGATACACTGCAGCACAGCACACGGTGCACACAACAAAAAGATCTTTTAGTTGTTGATATAAATACAGCTGGAAACGGTGTATTCACCAGTCTACAGCAAACAATCTAGAAATGAAGACACTTAGGGACTGTGGCTACTATGCCAAAAAGGTAAAGAAACAACAGTCTACAGTCAAACATTGAACAAGCAGGGTAGTTTTACTGCAGGACATCATGAAGGAAGCTGCTCTTTACTAAAAATAACATTACTGTGAGCCTGACGTTTGTGAAGAGGCAGACTTACACTTCACAATTGTGCTGGAAAAATGTTTTGTTGACTGAAGATTGAACTGGAATTTGTAAAGAACATGCAGCTCTCTATCTGGTGTAAAAAGGTCACTGCATATCACCATGAAAACATCATCCCAACTGTGAAGTATGGTGGAGGAGACATTATGATTTTGGCCTGATTTGCTGTATCGGGGCCTGGCCAGCATGTAGTCATTGAGGGTCAGTCTTTTAAACAATTCTGATATTGAATCTGAAGTGAGTGTCGTTGTGAAGCACAGCACACAGTGCACACAACAAAATGTCTCCACTGCATTTAACCCATCACCCTCATTGGGAAACCATGAAAGGCGCCCGGGGAGCTGTGTGTGGGTGAGCAGTGGATAATTTTATGGGCACATTAGTGGCACACAGTGCGGGTTCGGGATTCACACCTTCTGCAACCTTCTGATTAGAGGTCTGTTTCATTACCCGCTAGGCCACCATTGCCCCTTAATGTCTTTACTGGTGATACCCCGCTAGGTTCGCTAGGCCACCACTGCCCATTATCTGAATTTGGAAACTCTGTAGAATTTGGGTGATGCAACAAGACAATGACTTAAATGGAATGATGCAGAATGGCTTCAGAAAAAATAAATCCACCTTTTTGAGCAGCCAAGCCCAGTAGAGATGCTGTGAAATGATGTCAAGAGAGCCATAAAGAATATGCCCGAGCTAAAGCAGTCCTGCCAGGAAGAACCTCCTCCCAATAGTGCCTGGTTGAGGTTATTGCTCCCTAGGGGGGATTCAACCAGTTATTAATTTCACTAGCAATATGAGTTGTTTATGTTTGTTCTCAATAAAGACATTAATTATTAAAGATTAATTATTTTTATTATTTTAGGCAATACACTTTGACTTAACATTTTATGGCAAATTAATGCACAAAGCTCTGAAATTTAAAAGGGTTCACATACTTTTACTTTCCACTGTACATGCATTTTTACTCACACAATCATGTATATGGCAAATTAGTATGTGACCACATACAATTAATTTGATTCCAGTCGATGGTATCTCTCAAGCAAATATTATAAAAACAACATACACATACAATACAATCAAATGTACACAAAAATGACAGATTACTGCGATAATACAGGTGCAATTCTGAACATAATGTAAACAATTCTGAATATAAATTTACTGACTCATGTGCAATTCTGAAATGGTAACAGTTCAGTTGTTGAGGAGGGTGATGGGAGGGCCGGCTGGTCCTGGTCTGCAGCCTTCTGTATCGTCTGCCAAAGGGCAGCAGATCTATGTCCAGGTTATGATGGATCTGTGATGATCTCCCTTGCCTGTTTCCTGGTTCTTAAGATGGAGGGCAGAGGGGCACCAATGATCTTTTCTGCAGTCTGTTTCTGTCCTATTTGGTGGCTTCTCCATACCCGGCTGTGATGGAGGGCCTAGGGTAGACTCAATGACTGAAGTGTAGAACTGGGTCAGCAGCTCCTGTAGAAGACTGTACTTCTTAAGTTGTCTCAGGAAGTACATCCTCTGCTGGGTCTTCTTGAGAATGGAAGAGCTGTATGGCAGTTTCTCGTAGTCTGCAGCTATGCAGCACAATGCACAATAAGCTGTTCAGCATTGTGAATCCAGACACATTCTATAATAACTAGACTTAAGGTGCTCAGTAAATTGTGCTGCAGTTGCACTTCTCTAGAATCAGACCAGACTTTTACCTGGTGGAATTGGCCATCTGTGTGTCCAATGTGCAAAATGAACTCTTGTTGTTGTTTCTCAGGAGTCAGTGGGACAGCCTCTGTACCTGCTGGTGTCCGCACTGATGCAGCAGATCTCCAAAGGCCCAGTGGATTCGGTTACAGGGAAGGCTCTGTACACACTTAATGAGGACTGGCTGCTGTGGCAGGCGCAGGATTTTGCCCCTCTGGTAAGTAGACCCCTCACCATCATCACAGATTATATCACTGTCTTTCTGACTGTGGATCTGACAGAGATTAAGATCTCCATTCAAATGTTTAATAAGTAAGGGTTTAATAGTATGCGACCAAAGCACAACAGAAATAAAGCTCAGTGGAGGCTCAAACTGAACATAAATTGTTAGAGATGTAAATAAAGGGTAATGTGCACTAGACTGGTGACAAGGGCATTGCAAGACATGGGAGCTGAAGTAAATTAGAATAATTAGATACACGCAAGGATGTTCATTAGGACTAACAGGACTAAACAAAACAAAGGTGTGACGCAGCTGCGACTGCAGATTATCGTTTTGCTTTTGAATGTCATTTTTATCTAAACTTGTTTTAATTCTCACAAATTCATAGATAATTTTAGCTGGGTGCAACTGTGCATCACTAAACCCCTAGGTGTTAAATTGGTGCAATGTAGAGCATTTAACAGGGGTGGGATGACATTTTAATGACGCGGAGAGCATCTTAGTATAAATTTGAACAGAAGAGTGGACAGAACCAACATATCGGCAATTCTCAGTGTTGTGCTCTGCTTGCATGCTCAGACCTTTAAAATTGCTATGCTTACATCAGATGACCGGTTTATCAGAAAAAAATGTGCATGATGGAGCTAAGAGAAATACTGTTTGTGACAATCATATCTACTGTTGTATTAATAACTTTAATTGCCACAGACATGTCATGTCATGATCTTGCCTGATATAATAACTCCAACATTATAACCTGATATTGTAATAATTTCAATAATGCAATGTCATGACACTATTGTATAAACTGTGCAGAACCTAGTAACGTTAGTCTTTTACTTTTACTAGTATACTAGAAATTGAAGTATGGTGATTTATTCTGATCTTGTATTTCTTGCTAATGTTTCACTTCCATCTACAAATAAAATGTTGGGGGTTAGTATGGATGGTATATGTAAAATATGTAAGACACAGTTGATCTGCTTCCAGTTTGTTTTTTGTATTTATAACTTACATGGAAGTTTACTTACTGAAAGGAGAAGAAAAAAAAATCAAGTTACAAAGCAAGGCATCATTTCGAAACAGAAAGGAAGTAAGTGAAGCAATGCTGGAAGTTTTTGCAGTTTCACTGAGCTCAGCAATACCCTGACACTGTGCACAGAGGTACTCAGTGTGTGCACCAGATTAAGAATGTAATCCATGCAAAAATCCCATGCAACACCACAGACTTTGGTGGGATTTATTGCTCAGTCTTGCATCTATCAACATCAGGAAGTGGTCCTCAGGTTTCACAGGTTTCCTGTTAGAGCATCTAAATGGAGAAGTAAAACCCACTAGAATTTTGATTTTATCAAAGAGGTCTGATTAGATGAACACATACCCTTATGTGTTTATGTTTCTGTTTGTACTGACAAGGGTGAGAACACAATTACCAGGAAAAAGACAAGGTTTTCACAGTTGTTTGTGGGTGTTAGGGGGTGTGTCTAAATCGTCTGTAGAGAGAGAAGTGTTTGAACACTGGTTTCACATTCAAAGTTCCCCTTTCCAGCTCAACAGTGAAGGAGATAAAATGGGGAGATTAAATATGTGTGATGGTAGAGATATTATTATAATTTGCCTGTTCTTTGTGGAACCCTTTAGAGGCTGAATGTGCTGTTTGCTGTGGGGTCAGAGGGCGAAGTCAGTGAACCTCTTGAGGTCAGCACTCTGGATTGCGACACCGTGGATCAGGTCAAGGAGAAGATCTTGCTGACATTCCAGCGCAAGTTTGGTTTTCCATACAGTCAGCAGCTTCGGGAGATTGACATTGGTCAGTTTTCCTTTTATTCATGAAACAATGACATTACGTACGTAAAGAAAGAGACTCTTATCCTATTGTTCTGTATTTCTCAGTATTACAATCACCAGCTCCATTTACAGAATTGCAACCCCAAACTTGCAAGCAACCTCCACCATGCTTCCCTGTTGCCTGCAGACAATCACTCTGCTTTTTATATTTTTCTCATCAGTCCAGAGTACCTTCTGTCATTTTTATGCTCTCAAGGTGCTGTTTTCAGGCATAGTTGAGACCACTCTGGACAGTAGATGGGTGTACCTGGATCACACAGATTTCTGTCCGTTCTGAGCTGATGATACTGCTGGACATCTTCTTGTTTCCAAATCAAATACACATCTGTTTTTTGAGCTCCTTGAAAGATTTCAAATGTTTGCCTGGGAAAGAGCTTCCTCATTCAATATAACTACCTTGCATCTTATGTTCAGTCTTGACAGACCTGATGTCATGAAACTGTCTAACGTTGCTTGCAGAGTTGGTCTGTTCCCCTAGACAGCTTTTAGTTTCAGTAAATAAGTGTTTCAACTAATATAGGAAATTATTGATCATTAGCACCTGTCTGGTATAATTGAACGATAAAACAAATTCCTACAAAATCCCTGCCTTTGTGCAAGTGTACTAAAAAAAATATGCTGGTCTGAAAGCAAATGGTAAAAACACCAAATAATGGTGTGATTTCTTTGCTCATTTAGTAAATTGTTAAAAATGAAGTTATTTAAAATATTTTAAAGCATTTTCAACTCACACACATTTACTTATTCATTTATTGTCATTAACTCATCACCCTTAGTGAGCCATGGGCAGCCGTGAAAGGCACCTGGTGAGCAGTTTGTGGGGACGGTGCTTTGATCAAGGGGACCTCAGTGGCACTTTGGTGGCTTGGGTTTGAACCCACAACCCTTTGGTTGCTCTGCTTTCTTACCCGCTAGGCCACGACTTAAATGTGTAATTTTGTGCCATGACGTGATGTGTTCTTCTTTAAGAGTATGAAAAAGATGGAAGTTATGCACCTCTTCGGGAAGTGGAGTCCTCGGGAGTGACGGATCAGGTTACCATGCTCAACACTCTCAAACACTACAAGGTGTGTGTCTGTGTATCTGAAAAATGATGTGTTCACATTCATGTAGGGTCTCTGGATATGGTGAAGTTTGCATATGTCAGAGGTCTGACCCACATAAAACACTGTTCTATTAATCACATTACAGTAACACACCAATATGCCACCTAGCCAAAAGTAAGGGGTGGATTTTTTTTTATTATTCTGTTCATTTTAAAAAGATTTTTGCTTAAACTGAAATACATACACATTGTGACCATAAAATAGTACTGATTTTGACTTGGTGTCCTTGCCTCAGTCTCTTCAGTTTAGTTTCTGAATAACTTGGTTCCACAGTTCACATAAATGCATTTGTCTGAACAAAACAAAAAAGAGATATGATGATCATGAGGTTGTGCTGCTGAACTCACTACTCTTCATTTTCAGATACTTAATGGAACTACAATCAAAGTGATCAATAAGAAACTCAATTCTCCTCTAAGTCCTCAACTTAGTGTGAAGGGTAAGTAGCAACCCTGCACTGCTGTTCATTTCCTGTCTTGGTGCTGAATGAATGTTCTTATGCGATGAGCTGTTACTAGACTGAGATATTAATTTATCTCTGAATTCGAAATCAAGTTCTGTACCTTGCAGTATAAAGAAAAAAAAGACAACACAATGTGACAGTGTGCCAGACTCTTTTACTTCCTTTTTCAGATGATTTGGACTTTGCCGTTAAGTATTTCCACTTGGTGAGTTTTGTGGAATTAAATTTGTTTTTGCATTATTCCTGTTGAGATGTTTATTTCTTGTTAGAATGATGCAGAATGAACTCAATTTTTATCAGATTGACCCAGATGAGGACCACAAAAGCCCAGAGAAAAAGAAACTGAAGGTCAAAGAAATCTACTTAAATAAACTGGTGACCACAAAGGTTAACATCCATCCATGCCTTTATTCATTCATTCATTCATTCATTTCTTTCTTTGTTCTGTTCAGTATTTGTTCTGTCATGTAGCCATTCTTTCAGTAGTTCATTTCCCTCTTAGGTTGCTGTACATTCATATGTGGAGAACCTCTTTAAAACCATCTGGAGAACATCAAGCAACAAAGCTCCTCCAGCAGTGAAATATTTCTTTGACTTTCTGGACGAACAGGCAGAAAGCAAAAAAATCTATGACCCTGATGTGCTGCACATTTGGAAAACCAACAGGTGCCACAACCTAAAGAAAACCTGATGAAAGAAAATCATTACCACCAATGGCATTATTCTCACTAATATTGCCTTAATTTCATTTTCACCTTGATATAGAATTTTCGATCAGCTTTGTATTTTCATTCTGCACAGTTAGATGGTGAAAGGTTGTGTTGAATGTGTTTTTCCCCCTTTAAGGTAGTATCTGCTACTCACTTGCCATGTGACAGTGTAAATAATGGCTACATTACCCACTTCCTTTTCAGCAGAGCAGTTATCAGTTTTGCGCAACCACCACAAGAATGTGTCTAACACTACAAATCACTCATGAGCCTTTTAAAGCCTTTAAAATCTGCTTTTGTGTTTAATGGCACACATCAACCTTCGACCACTGCTCTAAATGCCTATGTTAACCAATCTTATTAAAGTAATGTGGATGTGAGACGGTTGATTTCAGTTGAGTAAACTGTGTCTCCCGCCTGGGTAGTCTACCTCTGCGCTTTTGGGTGAACATTCTGAAGAACCCGCAGTTTGTGTTTGACCTGGAGAAGACTGAACACTTGGACAGCTGTCTGTCTGTGGTTGCCCAGGCTTTCATGGACGCCTTCTCTCTCAGTGACCAGCAGCTGGGCAAGGTAACGTATGACTGTGGACCAGAACTCATTTTAGTACTTTCATGCTGTGGTTATATTTATATTTTGACCATTGTTGAATTTGTTCCAGCACACGCCCACAAATAAGCTCCTGTACGCTAAAGATGTTGTGCAGTACAAACAGGAAGTGAGGGCCTACTACAAACTAGTGCGGGAGCAGAGCACCATTTCTGCCTCAGAGTTCAAAGCTTTTCTGCAGGAGGAGTCAAAGGTATTTTTCATGGCCCATTTTGGAAGTGTTTTATTAGGAAATGTATTGTGCTTTAATAAATATTTATATTAATTAGTGTAACATAATGTTTTTTCTCCTTGTATTAGAAACATGAAAATGAATTCAATCAATCTGCTGCCCTCAGGGAAATGTACAAATTCTTGCAGCGCTACTATCCTGAGGTAAGTTTCATTTCAACATAGCCATTGCAAATATAAATGAAAGAAATTCTCTCAAGTCAGTATAAGCTGATAGTAAGAGTAATAGAAGAAAAGGGAAGAAGTAATGTCAATAGTGGGAGTCCCACTATGATGAAAAATCAGAACTCTACAAGCCATCTTATCATCATGCAGGGAGGGCAGCACTTTGCACTTTTGTAAATTTCCCACTTGTGGGACTAATAAAAGATCATCTAATCTTATCTAATCTTACCAAGACCAACCAACTCAGTCTGCAACTCCAACTGAGTGAATTTCTCTCTGGCCAAGCTACAAACCACCCAAAAGACCCATGTCTTCCTCTCTAATGTGCATATACTACTTGACCTCTGTAGACTTTTAACAACTCTTGGGTCTTCCCCTGTTCTGAAAAGTCTGTCAGAATGATGCAATGTAATGTTGCTTCTGTCTGTTTGCAGATCGAGGAGAAACTGGAGCAGAGCGATGCACCATCAAGGTTGAAGGAGGGCTTAAAGCAAGTGAAGAGTCTGTTTGAAGACAAGAAGAAAACCACGTGGAACTAAGAGTTTTGTCTATTCTGCTTCCTTGCACAATCATAAGATGGACTTGAAACCCCACCCTCACCCTCAACTCTGGTGGCACTAGCATGGGTAGAGAGGGTTGTACTGCATGTGGACTGTGCAGTGAAGAAAAGGAGTTGTATTTTGGATATTTTGTGTCTGCCAGCAGCACATTCACTAACCGATTTCTCAGATCCTGCAGAGAAGTGAACTAACCCAACACAGCCTGTCAAGAATTCATTCATTACTGTATGGACGCTTAAACTTTCAGTTTCAGTAAAACACTGCACTGTAGTTGACTGTTTTGCTGAACAGATTGACTTTATCTTCTGTGATTTCAGAAGAACATTTATTAAGAAATAAAAAAACAGCAAATATATAAACTGGATCCCTGATGTAATGAGCCTTGTCATATTATTAAATAATGCATTTTTCTTTAAAATTCCAAATCCTTTGGCACATAGTCAATGTTGACTCTTTCAAGGTCAGAGGTCAGGAAGAGCATCACAGGAGACAATGCTGGCATGCAGAGCGCCGCCCCTGTCCTGCAGTCTGTCCTACAGTCCATCACCTGTGTCCTGCTCTCTCTCCAGAGAGTTGGCCAGCTCCTCCAGCTGCTGCTGCTGGTTGCACTCCAGCTCCTCGAGCCGCCGCCGCAGAACACACATCTCCTGCTGGTGCTGCTCATCCTGGGACACGAGACAAACAACTAACCAATACTGCTGCAGAGGTCATTTTTACATTTTTACAAAATTTCTCTCAGCGAATATGCCTCAGCACAGCACACGGTGCACACAGTGTACACAGTGAAATCCAAAAGATGATCCAAAATATGGCAGCCCGTCTCATTTTCAATCAGCCAAAATACACCCATGTTACACCTCTTCTTACCTCTCTCCACTGGCTCCCGGTAGCTGCTCGCATTGAGTTCAAATCCTTGATGCTTGCCTACAGGGCTGTAAATGGAACTGCGCCCTCCTACATCAACACACTACTACCTAACTACACTCCTGCACGCTCTCTCAGATCGGAAAACGAAAGGAGACTAAAAATTCCTTCTTCACGGGGTCTCCGATTCCAATCATGTCTGTTCTCCGTTGTTGTCCCTGGCTGGTGGAACAACCTGCCCTCCTCCACACGACTAGCCGAGACCATCACCACTTTTAAGAAGGTGAAAACCCTCTTATTCCAAAAATATTACAGACAAACACTTACACAAGCACATGCGTACACATTGAACAAACAAATACAAAATGTATAAATACATTATAATTTTTCTTAGTCTAGCACCCAACAATCTCCGAGCATGCTCTTCAATGACAAGTCTAAGCCTTATCAGGGCTCTTAGTTTGTAAACTCGATATTCTATAGAAATCGAACGAGAATTGCTGGTGTCTTCCTATTGTAAGTCGCTTTGGATAAAAGCGTCTGCTAAATAAAGTAAAGTAAAGTAAAGTAAATTTGTCCTCTGCATTTAACCCATCACCCTGAGTGAGCAGTGCACAGCCATGACAGGCGGCTTCCTTAACCACTGCCTCAGAACAGGCAGAACAGCCTAACTGTTCCTGCCATATTTAATCAGCGGTACAAATTATGTGATTGCTCAGTTATGGATGAGCTAAACTTGCTTGATGCTTCAAAACCAATTCGAGTGCGACCACACTTCTACTTAGCATCCTGCTTTTACCTGCAGGTTGGGGATGAGCGTCTCAGAGCCAGGGATGAGTACAGAGGGGGGCGGTGGAGTTGAGGTGAACTGGTAACCCAGCAACAGCCTGCGGAACTCGCTGTGCCTGCGCTGCAGCTCCTTCAGACGCCTGTACGTCTGAGCATGCTCCTCAGAATAGGAAGGCCTTCTCAAAGACACAGAGACCAGATTTTTATCACATCGGCCAGTTTACTTTTAACCTTCTCTAGTAACAACCTAGTAACTTGTACTTTCATCACTGTACATTATATTAATGTGTTGAAGCAACAATTTTATATTTAGATTCCGTGTGGTAACTGTGGAATACTAGAGAAGAAGAGGACATCCTACTTTTTAGCTGTTTTGGCTTCAAGCTCCAGCTCCTCTATTTTAGCCTCGAGCAGCTGAATTCGATCTTGGAACTTCTTCTCTTTGGCCTCAGTCATGGTCTTCCTCTGAAAACAGCAACACGTCTCAGAATGGAGACGTGCTGAGGTGGAATTAGAAGAACAGGCTGCATACCTTCTTCTGGGCCAGTGCTGCCCTCTGCATGCGCTCTTTGGCCTGAGTGTATTTCTCCTGCAGCTCTGCATTGCGTTCCTGAAACTTGTGTTTATCCTCCAGCCATTCAACTCTCCTCTCCTCTACAAGTCTGCAGAGACAAACACATGGAAGGGAAGCACTTCGGTTTGCCTTGCTGTGGTGCTCTCGCCACTGAAGCAGGGCTTTAAAGTAACACCAGCACAAAAGTTAGGTGCACAAAGTTTTGACAGTAGCGCATTTAAAAACACTGTTTTTAGTGTTTTTACAATATTAACTTGTAAATGATAAATCTGGTTAAGATAAAGTTCATTTTTGAAGCACAATTCCGTAAGAAAGCTAACTTAAATTAAAACAAAATAAATAAAATAAAAAGAAAATCTAAATTAGTGCATTTGTTTTAAGGGACTTGTGTTTTGGTTGCATAAAACTTTGACTATGAACTTTGACTTTGACTATGAAAATGTATGTTTTCAAATGCAGAAAAGGCTCATAACATGTGCAAAGCATGTTCATACAGTCACGTAGGCCGACATCCGCTGCCACAATAATGTAAGGTTTGGACCTTTAAAAAGTTGCACTTGTCTGGCTCGGGTCTAACTTTTAAGGCCTGATTAGAGCTGTAACCCATAACTATGTCTATCTGACTGGTCCAGGCTACTCACCTCTCTGTCTGAGTGCAGCATGCCCACTTTCAAACGTACAGCAATATCTGGACCTTCACAATCTCTTGATTGGTTTAGAATATGACATGGACCTAATATTTGTCTGTTGCATGAACCACAGGCAGACTTTCAGAGTTATGGAGACAACCAGTTACAGCTGGTCCCACTGGTGCGATCTCAGATATATTTTGTCGCACCATTAAGAAATAAGGTTGCATGGTTGACCAAATTGGTTGCACACTAGAGCCCTGTGAAGTGTGGATTAATGCTGAGGTTTATCACAAATTTCTCTAGTTTTACACAGCATCCTCTGAGCATTTTAGTGAACTCACCTTTCAGCCTCGTGCTGGGTCTTCTCTATCTGTGTACGAGCGTTCCGTAACTCCTCCCTTATCCTCTCCAGGCTGTCCCGAAGTTTCTGATTGGTTTCAACCAGTTCACTCTCAGCTTGGGAGAGTGTGTGCAGTTGCACATTTATCTCCTGGTTTCTCTGGAAATGAAGATGAAGTTGTAAGTCATCTCACAAGTTCAAACACAAAACACTGAAGCGTGTGTGTGGAGACATACCTGCCTCAGTTCCTCATTTTCTGTGTTTAATCGGTCTAATTCCTCAATCTGAACCCCCATCTGCTGTATCTTCACTCTAAACACACAGAATTAAGATGTTATTTTTAAATTCATTAAAATGTCATCCTCAAATGTAACTACAGTAAAGCATTGCAAGCCAAGTTCAATTTGGAATTACAACTAGGTTTTTTTTTTTTTGGCTGTTGACATTCTCGTCTCTGCTGACCTCACTCGACAACACCACCCGGTGGACTACATTTGTATAAAACATATGGATATTTGATGTCCTTCTATCGCTACAATATCATAATGTACAACATTGTGATATATTGCTGTATCAATATTTTCTAGCCTACCAAGGTACATACTACATATTTTAGTTTTACAGAAATTCTAAAGGAAGTGCATGTACAGTCACGAAGAATGGAAAAAAAAAAAAAAAAAAAAGTCACTTTAAATCTATTTTATTTTCCAAGCGCGGTCAAATGAGCACTCAGGAAATAGAGGAGGAACTACTTGGTGGTTGACTATCTTGAAGATCTACTACCCTTATCCTGGGGTGTGATTATTTTTTGAGAGGGAAAAAAAAAGTTTTTAAAAAATGCTATAGATCATTTTTAGCTGATGGAATGAGTGGGAGGGGCTTGCCTCAAGGTCTGAGTTTCTCTGCGGGCAGATTCCTCCCCCAGCTGAGCACCACGAATTTGCTCCTGCCACTCGTCCCTCTGTGCATCTCTGGACGTCTCCTGCAAAGCCCACTGCTGCTCCAGCTCGGCCAAGCGGCTCTCCAGCTCAAGTCTGAAAACACACACCCCCATACACACCTAACTACTCATGTCCATGTGGACAAAAAACGAGCATGCGAACAGAACCCAGTTCTCACTTCTCCTCCTGTGCAGCAGCCATTTTGTGGAGTTCCTCCTCACGAGCAGCCTGCACCCTGCGCACCGTGTCCCGCTCCTTCTCCGACACCAGATCCTTATTGCGCTCCACAGCGAACCTCAACACCTCTACATCAGACTGCAACCCTGAGACAGACATTGGGATATTGCTGTTAACAGCACATGTATTCTACAATTCTTGCACACTCAAGATGACTTTACCTTCCACTTGGCTCTGCAGTGCATCCCTCTCTCTCTCCAGCCCTCCTCGGGCTCGCACACATTCAAGTTTGACGTTGGTCACCTCCAGTTTGTGTGTGTGTTTCATGTCCTCCACCTGCTCCAACATACAGTACACACACAGGTTTTGTGCAAATTTAATGGTGCAAATTTCTCAATTGCTGACAATTTCATTTATAATAATAAGTTCATGCAAGCTGCCCCAGTCCTTCGTGTAATTCTGCCCGAGCAGCATAGTGGGAAATAAACCTTTTCAATCTGACGTACTTCTACTATTTATTTTTTGCGTTGTTGCACTTTTACTTGAGCTGTATCCAAAAAGCACAACACAGGATTAACTAAATTATAGCCTAACTAACATTTTTATCATTTGTAGACCCTTGCATATTGTAATGATCATGTGACGCCTTTGACAGAGGAACAGCAAAATAGGGAGAGGAGCCTGTCTGGACTGTTAGCAACAGGTAAAGAAGAATGCCTAGGAAAGGCCAAAAGTCTTTTCTCGATTGCTTTGGTGCAGTTTTTACGCTTTTGTTTCACCAGGACAGCAGCACTCAAACAAATAAGCATTTGTTAAGACATTTCAAGTTTCTGAGACACTTTTGCATGGACTCTAGACAGACCACAATGCATAATGGTCTAAAGGACTGGTGCAATGTACTGTATAAGAAATAAATGTTGTTGTTGTTTCTGTACACTACTACTTGGTGTGTGCATTGTGACCAAAGCCCTATATAGCAAATTAATTTATAGGGGATTTTGAATATCCCTACAAAACAGTTGAACACCACTGTAGTTTGTTTAGAGGTCTGAAATGTTTTAGTTCTTAAAATAAATGTATTTTGGCATTTGTCTATTTAAAATGTTTGGTTATGTACATTTTAAATAAATGTTGAAATTCAATACAATTTAATACATTGCAGTAGTTTAATAGTTAAATTTGACTTGTAATTATAAAGTAACTGGACTGTTTCTGAGGATTCCCCCACCACTGCAGGAAGGCTGTTTGATAAGACCTGACCCCGGTTGTATATCGCCCCCTAGTGGTCGGAAAGGATAGAGCGGAATTCAGTTAAACTGATCCATTCACAACTGGTCCATCATCACCAGTACAGACAAATTCTCTAACCATCGTCTTCTACTGTCAGCTGCTTCCATTAGGGGTCACCACTGTGAATCAACAGTCTCCATTACACACACACCCCCAGCATCCTCTGCACCTGCAGACCAACCACCTGCTTGTCCTTTCTCACCACATCAATAAAACTAGGCCTTCCTCTTCTTCTACTGCCTGGTAGCTCCATCCTCAGCATCCAAGCAATTTCTTTCAGGATTAATAACGTTTTCTGATTCTGATCTTTCTTCCAACATCTCGTCAGCATCCTACTTCAGATCTCTCGTCACTCCTTGATCTGCACATCAATCTCACCGATTCTGCAGCATTGCTACTCTGGTACCACCATCGCTCAAGCTACTAAGAAAGCATTCGTCTAGATTCTTCTCCGTCTTGGCTATTAGGTGGTTGAATGAACTTCCACTAGATGTCAGCTGGGTCATTAAGGGATCATTAAAGATGCAAACTTCAAATGCAAACTGAAAACCTTCCTGTTTAGGAAATATTTGGCCTAAAAGAGGGCATTTTCTATATTCAATATTTATTTCTTTAAAATTGGGTTCTGTGAACGAAATGTACAGATCGGGTCCAGGGTAGAAGTAGCCTAGTGGGTAACACACTCGCCTACTCGGGGCAGTGGTGGCTTAGCGGTTAAGGAAGCGGTCCTGTAATCAGAAGGTTGCAGGTTCGATTCCCGATCCTCAAAGGTGCCACTGAGGTGCCACTGAGCAAAGCACCGTCTCCACACACTGCTCCCCGGGCGCTTGTCATGGCTGCCCACTGCTCACTCAGGGTGATGGGTTAAAGGCAGAGGACAAATTTCACTGTGTGCATCGTGTGCTGTGCTGCTGTGTATCACATGTGACAATCACTTCAGTTTATAGAACCAGAAGACCCAGGTTCAAATCCCTTTACTACCATTGTGTCCCTGAGTAAGACACTTAACCCTGAGTGTATCCAGGGTGGGACTGTCCCTGTAACTACTGATTGTAAGTCGCTCTGGATAAGGGAGTCTGATAAATGCAGTAAATGAAAATGTAGTGAACAAGGGTTTACAATGATGGATATTTAAAGCACTCATGCAAGTCGCTCTGGATAGTGTCTGCCAAATTCTCGAAATGTAAATGTAAATTTTAAATGCATAAGTGTAATAAAATATAGAATAAATACAAATACATTGGAAAGAAAATAGATGCATGTTTATGCAGAGTATCAGTATTAGTGTATGTATGTAATTTTTTTATATTTTAAGTATTTGGTTTGATGCATTGGGAACAGCGTAAATCCTGACCTGGCTGGTGAGTGAGTTGACCTCTCGCTCAGCCTTGTGAAGTCGAGTGGTGAGCTGAGTGATCTGTTCATGGCTGAGCTGCAGCTCACTCTCTGTCCTCTCCAGCTGCATCTTCACCGACTGCTTCTCGGCCTGAGAAGGTGGATCCGTACCAGCCAGTTCACCAGACCAGTTCACCGTTTTATCAACAACAAATCAGACTCGACCTCTCACCTCTAAGGCCTTGACTGTAGCCTGGGTTTCCGCCAGCTGACGGACCTGGATGCGCTGCACATTTTCAGCCTGGGCGCCAGAACTGTCCCTCTCGGTGCGGACCTGGGCCACTTCCCTCTCCAGACCTTTAAGTCGCAGATGAAGCTGGGCCTTCTCACGCAGGAGGGTCTCTACACGTTTCCCGTCCCGAGCTGGGTCAGTGTTCTGCAGCTGCGCAGTCAGCTCCTCCTTATCCCTCTCCAGACATGAAATCTGGGAATCGAGTGCACACGCACGCACGCATACACACACACACACACAAACACACACACGAATATGCATCCTAAATAGAAAGCTACACACATACACAAGCAAAGGAAACATCTACACACCTCAGCATCATAACGGAGCTTCCACTCTTCTAGCATTCGAGAATGTTCTTCTCTGTGATGGTCATATTCAGACTTGAGAAAGGTGTAATCATATCGCAGCTTATTGAAGTCAGACCGATACTTCTCTGCCTCCTAGGTTGAGAGGAGACATCTGAGGATCAGATTATAGACAGAAAAGCAGATTCTTTCTGACCATATCAGGTCAAATATAAAAGGGGACAAACATAGGATGCATTGAATGACAGATTTCACTTTAAGGATTATTTATTTTACCTTCTTAAATATCGACTTGCTGTGCTCCACAAAAAATGTGCAACAATGTAAATGAACGTGATATAAATCAATTATTATATAATTGGTCCTCTCTTTATACCAAAGCAAAAAAAAAAAAAAAACTGCAACCAAAGGCAGTTGGTTTCTATGGTGACAGCAACAGCCTCTCACCCCCTCCAATTTGTTGAAGCGCTCTCTCACGGGACCCTCCAACTCCTGCTGCACCTGAGCTCTCAAGAGCTCCAGACGCTGGGGAGACAGGACCTGTCAACAGCAGAACAAATCACATCAACGCTTCGCTCGACAGGGTCACCAGCCGAGGTACTGCCGAGGGACTGTCCCCTGCTCGTAAAACTCCGAGGACACAAATCACGTCATCGCTTCGCGTGACAGTGTCACCAGCCAAGGTTCTGCTGAGGGACTGTCCCCTGCTCATAAAACAAGCTGGTCCACATGAGGCTTCGTTCACCTGCATTCTGAGCTCCTCCACTTCTCGCGTTTTGTCCAGCAGTTCTCCGCGCAGCTGAGCCAACAAAAGCTGCATGTTCTCCTGAGTGCTCTGCTTCTCCATGACATGTCGCTTCAGCTCATTCTGGCTGCGTGTGTATTCGTCCTGCAGCCTGTAAACACACAAGGACACACACTGTAACCGCCTTCACACTATTACAGATTTGAATTGGGCAATTCGAACCAAAAAAAAGAAGATACAGGCATAGTCCCCACCTTGTGTGCTCTGCCTTCAGGGTCTGGTAGTTGGTCTTGTGGTGTTCGCAGCGCATCCTCTCATCTATTAGAATCTTCTGAAGATCCATGTCTGCAGAGCCCAGAACCTGAGGTCCGGCTGGGACCTGCTGCTGGGCAGGCTTCATCCTGGCTTCACAGCTCCGAGGTACGATCAGCGCCGACTGATGACTACAGAAGCAGAGCAGGCTTTCATCCCGACCACTCAGAGCCCACAGGCTGCTCTCGACTGCTGTTGTGGATACGGCACATCTCCAGGGAAGCGTGGCCGATCGCAGGCATTGCTGTGCTGTGTGCCATTTATCCGATACAGACAACTGATGCTAAATAAATAAAAAAATAAAAGCTCACAGTGCGATTCATGTGAAATGCATCTGATATGCTGCTTATTGTGGCTTAAGATGAGGACAGGGGGACTCAGAGGGGAGTTTGTAAGAATAATGCATGTAGATAAGATCGAATATCGGCTGTCAGGTCAACTTGTACTTGTCTATGCAGTTAGTTTTGAAACAGGAGCTGAATTAAACCGGGATGCATCTGACCGCCGGGATAATTTTTTTATTGTTTGCTACTTTTCTGCGTCTCCCTTACCTCCAGAAAGTCCCCTCTGATTAACTAGCATTGTAGCAACTAGCACGCCCGATTCAACAACTACAAAACACAGACGGGATCGAGGGACTTTTCCCTAGACACTGCGGGGAAATGTCACGCTTAGCGCCACCTACTGGTTTGGTGGTCAAATGGCTCAACGTGGGCACAGTTAAAGTCGTTTTATTAATGATAAAGGTATTAATTAATTTTAATGTATTAATCAGTGCCATAGCTTGCAAATTTTATTTTGGGAAAATTATTTGTTCTGTATCTTAACAGTATCATGAGCAAACTATGGACACACACTCACAAAATGACCAATGTAGTCTCCAATCAATCTAGTTGCAAGAGGAAACTGAAGTAAACCCGTGCCAACATTTACATTTACAGCATTTACCAGTAGTAAATCAGTAGTGACAGGGATAATAGAACATGACAAAACATCCTCTAATTTCTTTCTTTAAACAGTAGGTGGTGTCTCATTTAGTGGCACTATATCTCTGAAGGTGTGCTGCAGTATCTGGCACCAAGCATTCAGCAGCACATCCTTCAAGTCCTGCAAGTAAGAACCTGGCTTTCCAGCACAGATGCAAAGTTGGACTGAGATCTGGAGAATTTGGAGGCCAACATCTCTGAAGATGCTATGCATGTTTGACAGTCATTTGATCTAAAATCTAATATAAAGATTATTTTTTGCCTCTAAGACTATAGTGTGTCTTTTCATAATAATTACTTGACACCGGATAATGGTATTTATGCTTTTATTTTGCAGCACTTAATGGAATATTATTATTACACAAACATAAAGGGAGACAAGAAAAAAAGCATTTCTAGGCATTATTGTACTGCAACACCATTTCACTCTTGACTGCGGACATAGCTGCACCTTTACATATCTCAGAACACATCCCTCCATACTTAAGGCACTTGTCCTGCTAATATGGAATATCATGAAATAAAACGGGACTTCAGGAATGTGAACACTGCCCGCTAGTGTTTCTACGGTAACCTGCACATAAATGCACATGCAGTAAACGGTGGTGTGCTGAGCATCAATGCATTAAATGCAACATGTTTAACAGTGCAGGAGCAAATCTAACCACCACCCAACAGCATTTTTTTTTAAAGTGTTTAAGCTTTTTGTTGCGGGATAAAAGTCTTCATGGCACTGGCAAGTTTTAAATAAACGATTGGCAGTCACAGCTAAACATATCTGTCAGGAGGACAATTTCCTTCATTTATGCTTTGCGGCTAAATAAACCTTCAAGCATCTGGAGGAATTAAATTCATTAAAGACTTTGTACACAGAGCGCAACTAGATAAAAACATCACATCAATTATGTTTAGTGCAAGTAGGTTTAATTTAAAGCTTTTTGAATCCCCTTAACATTGCAGAAAGACAAAAGAAAGGCCTTGTTAAAGGCACCATAATTAAATGTGCAAAAATATATCCCATATCCAAAAACGCAGGACCTACTAAAGTAAATGAAGCAGTGAAGGCATTTATTAAACCTAAAGTCTTACTACAATGCAAACAGAAATACGCAGGCTGCAGATTAATTTATTTTTCAAAAAGCCTTTCAGCCTGCACTTTGGTCGTAGAGTATAGATTATCCTTCAGCAGTCTGCCTCACGGAGGAGAATGGTCAACTTGGGTAGGTACAGTTGCTAATTTCATTGAAAAGCCACATAGGATCAGTGATTGTAAGACATGTGCAGACTGGATCCCACAGGCGCACCACCTGACGGACTTCTTCCAGGCCCACAGACTGCCCTCATGTGCTGTAGCGATCCTGTAACAGACATGAGAAGCAGCGTTATCGCTATATTGCCAAATGTGATGCCTTTACACACACACACACACACACACACACACACACACACACACACACACACACACACACATCTAGTTTAATGACACCCCATTCATAATCCATAGGCTTTAATATAAGATAAGATATAAGATAATTATTTATCCAGAGGGAAATTCTTTTGTCAACAACATGCTCAATGCAGTAGGAGAAACAAGAGGAATAAATTATATTTACAAAATAAAATATGGAGCTGACCAACTGTTTGCAGCTATACCTCTGCTGATAAGTATTTCCACAAGGTTTAAGAGTGTGTTCATGGGAATTGTTTACCTTTCTTGCAGTCTCCTATTTTTTACCTAAATTAGTTCTGTTAAGGGTTCTGTGCAGGCCAGTCAAGTTCCACCCCTCCAAACTCAATTGTCCAGGCTTCATGGACCTTACCTTTTTGCACTGGCGCTATCAGATTGGAAGAGGAAGGTACCATCACCAAACCCACAATGTTGAGAACAAAAATGTCTTGGTATGCTGAAGCATCGAGTGTCAGGCAAGTATCGTACACCACCACAGACAGAGAAGCCTGGTTCATCATTCCAGAGAACATCAACCCAACATGTTGCCATGGAAACCAATTCCATGAAGCTCTCTCCAACCTGTTATTCAGCTACTCTGAGCCACACAGTTTGAAGTATCAGTAGTTACTGACTTTTGTGCTCTGGGCACCTCAGCACGTACTCACCCTGCTTTGATATAAAACAGATTACCATGTAACATTTACTAGGGAGGACATTTCTCAAATGGATACTTGACAGCCCATCTTTCACAAACAGTCTGCATACCCAGGTGCTTCAGTTTATACACTGGCAGCCTTGGAAGTGAATTCACTGATTGGCAGCAGTGTCCCAATACTTTAGGCAAAAGTTTGAGCATCGTATGTAATTCTGAGACTTTAACAGGAAATTATTCTTTCTATTAATTTACACACCTGAATGGAGGACACAACACCACTGGCCATGACTGAGAGTCGACCTGCCACTGAGCGCACGCCCAGCTTCAACTGCGTCATGTCCGGGGCACTGGGCAGGACGTTGGTCAAACTGTAAGAGCCTGTGGAGCATGTGGTACACACACACACAAACTGTGAGAGACAGACACAGTGAAGGCACCCAGTATGACCTTCAGATGTTACTTATCTATATCCTACCTGAGCTGCTCGGTTTCTTTGGATCATCAAACAGGTCTGCAGAACTGATAGCGGAGTTGCCAGAGAACCTTTCCAGGCGGGTCCTCACCTCATACTAGCAGGAGATCAAAGGCAATGTACACTCTACAGTGGCCACACTATTGTCACCATATTATTTTTAGTAGCACTTTATAAACAATGGTTTTAGTGACAAGAGGGCTACAAGACTCGTGATTAAATAAAAATCAATTTTATTTGTATTTTTTTCGGCCAAATGTCTAAATGCATTTTGTTCAAATCCCATTGATCTATACACCTTTATCATTGACTCAGTGAGAGGGCATCACTAAAAAACTGATCCCACCCCACCCTTGCCCCTTAGTACAGACAACCTTGACATCCCTAACTATAATCAGCGAATCAAAGTAAAGGCGTTTGCCAGGTTTTGTGTAAAGTGCTGTGCTCAGTGCTACTAATGATTCAATACATTTCAAAACCAGGTGAAGGTCAACCCAGTTAAAATGACAACTGGGGTGTAAATGTCAGCATACTTCTGAATGGTCCTGTTTGCCAAAGTACATGTCAGAAGAAATGGCCTTGGCATCACCAAATTTCTTCTGAGCCTCGTCAGAGGTGGACATGGGGCTGGGATCTGGTTTCCTCCTGGACGCTGGCCTAAATCAGGAAATCAGCTATATGAGTACTAAATTCCTACTGCAGCCAACCATCACTGGTTTCTGTTATCCTCACTGTAAGAATGATGCAGTAGTCAGTAGTACAGACACAACTCATACTCACTGTTCATCCAGAGATGAATTCTTGGAGCTGAAATAGAAGTCTGCCGCTGGACTCTTAGACTCCCCCAAACCTCCCCACTGAGAGAAGAACTTGTTTGAGGAGTCAGATGAATTGTCCTGGTATTTTGAGGAAATCCTTTAAATAGACACATCATTAGACAGAAAGATGATTTTGTTTCTTGATTATGGTTTTAAAAGTGCTGTTTTGTCTATATGCATAAATTTAATATACACATAAATGTTCTCTTGCCCTTACAAGCCTGTTTTTCAACAAGGTACTATGTTTTAAATGAGATTGTCATATAACCATAAATGTCCCAAACACTGCATTTTCTCCTAAATGCACCTTCCACTAAATATATTGTGACTGATTCAAGATCAGAATTCCGTCTCACCGTGAAGAGAAGGAGCTGTGTTCTTCATTCTCATCATCCTCTGCATACCTTCTGACCCTAGAAGGCTGCAGGTCTGCTGGGGTTTCTTGTTGGATGGTCTGCATGTCGGACAGGACCGAATGAGACACACCACTAAAGGAAAGGAGGACAGAAACGTGTTACTAAGCAACACAGACTTCAAAATGATTCTGTTCTCAACTTGGATGTCCTGATGAACTGTCTAATAAGCACACATGTATTACATATTTCAGATTTCCAGAAAATTCTATGGGTTCCCCCTTCACCTCCTGGCGCCCAAACCCATGCCCAGCCGTTCAGCTTGTTCCTTCTTCTTCCCCTCGAAACCTCGCAGCTGATCCTCCCCCCTCTTTCTCTGCACCTCCAGGTCCTGGTAGGCCAGCCTGAGAGATGATACCCTTGGAGAGGGAACACACAACAGAGACGGTGAGACTCCGATTGCAATGAAAGCAAAGAGAAAGAGGTAGCTGTTCTCTGGCAGGGAAAGACACAGGGGTTACATACAGGGGTTCCTCGGCAGGTCTGGCACTCTGATTGGCGTTGGACTCCTCTCGGAGTTTGTCCACGGCCTGGGCACGTTTCTCCTGCGCTGAGAAGCTCTGGTTGCTCACCTTCTGGGCGCCCAGCCCCACCTTCTTAGAGCCCAGCTGAGAAAACATCAAACACCAACCACACGCTTGAGAGACTGGCCACACCCAAAGACTTCTTATGGACACTAATGCAGAGTGTCTAAACCGCCACACACACACACACACACACACACACAGTTTCACACACCCAGCAGGGTACATACCACTTTTTTAGCTGATGCTGGCTTCTTCTTGATTAAAGATGAAGGATCTGAAACAATAATAAGACAGATTTTATAAACTAATAATCAAATATGTGCAATTTTAATTTTTTCAATACATGAAGCACAATTCTATGCTGTTATACCTAAAGCAGCTTTTGGAGAAACACTGAGCATGTCCACACTGGGCCCTTCCTCTATGAGAGAGAGAATAGACATATGTTACATGATCAATGTTTTATCATATCAAATACATCAGGTGACTACTAGAATACCGCTGTTATCCAGGTCCTCAGATGACGGGGCAAGGGTCACCTGGAACAGACCTGCATCATCAGGGGTGGCCTGGTAAACAGGACACAGTCAACATGATGAACACGGTTCTGTAAATCCTGCTCGGCTACACAGTGAAAACAGACACCACGGCACACACTCTCCACACTCTCGCTTTACCTGCGTGTGCTGACTGAAGAAGTCTTCATGCTTGTCTCCGGGTGAAGTGGGAGAGAGTGGTGCTTGGCTGTCCAGCCATAACTGCAAAGATCAGAATATCTAGAAAACCCCGGTCCATTCTCTACAGGATTATCTGTGTGCGACAGTGTACTTCCATACCTCTGTGCCATGCAGTCTGGTGGCCTGTGCTGCAAGAGTCTTGATCTTTTCTCTGTACAACTGGGCAGCTCTGCTGTTGTACTTGGCATTGGCCGCGCTGGTGGAGCAGCTGTGCTGTCGGAAAAACGCCAGCTGTGGAGAAACATGGCGAGCAAGATCAGCTCTTCAGCCCACAGCTGGGCGGAGTCCGCCGTACGTACCCAGGGAGCGAGGGACACTCACCGCGCTGGCGTTACCCCCGACCTGCATGCAGCGCAACTGGAACCAGGACCAGTTTGAGTCCAGCTCAGTGGACCTGCGAAGACAGCAGCCTTGATATATCATGTGTAAATAGAAATGACAGGTACAGCACTGGTGGTGTTGTATTTCTCTACCTGATGAAGGAGAGGTGGACCCCCAGTGACCGGTGTGCTCCAGAGCAGTCGATGCACAGAAACACCCCATAAGTGATGCTGGCCCAGCTGGGATTTTTGGCAGCGCAGTCAAAACAGGTCTGAAAGAGTCACATCAATCTGAAACACGTCCAGGTCTTTCCATTTCATAATAATCAAGAATGGGACAAAATAAAGAAGCAGTGGAGGAGGAGCGTGTCCAGTGACTGCGTATGTTGGACAGTCACATATGGCGGTACAGCGACGTGTCAGAATACTTCTTATTCAGAAAGGTTAAAAACAACACCGTGGTGTCTTAAAGCTCACCTTGTTGGTGGGGACGGAACGGAGGCGCTTGAAGATGGCACATATGTCTTGTTTGCTCGGGTCGGACATCTTTACACCTGTTGCGGGTTCACCTGACGGCCAAAAGCTACTCACAACGTCAACAACAGGCTGCCGGGCTTCCGCGAGACGCTACTGTGACACGTCGACGTCAATTTCATGCTGTCTTTACGCTCATTGGTCAACCGTGACACGTGGGCAGAACAGGGGCTTTTGGGTAAAAGAGTTTTTGATGTGGACTCAGGTTCAGAATGAGACTACAAGCACGACGAGTCAGAGCAATCTTTAAGCATTTATTCATTTATTGCAAACTTGTGGGACATTTATAAACTGAACTGTGAAGATACAATTGCTGTGGTACCCTAAATATGCAAAGCATAATACAGTGAGAAGCATTTGCCAGCAGGTGTGCTAGTTCCCGAATTGTGAAATTTGAATTTGGAGAAGCGAATTTGCGTTGTATTTTTTAGGGACGTAAAATCCAGTTTCAGTTTCCTTGAAATTCAGATGCAATTTAATACATTCACTTTGTGATTTTATTTTTTTTTTTTATGAAAATGTCAATTTCTCTAGCCATACGACGCGCACAGGGCACCCACACGCGTCACGCGGGGTCTGTGATAAACAGGAAGGAGAAGGCAGAAACCTCTCTACAGAGAGTCTGAAAGTTGAGTCATGGCAACTGGACTTTCTTTAAAGTAGAGACGTTTCATTCTGCATCAACAGAACTTTGTGAATCTCTCTACAGAGAATAAAAGAATAAAACACTTTGAGGTGACACTGGCTGTGAAGTTTGAAATTGATACTGGATGTGGAGTTAGAAGTTTAACAATCTGTTGGAAGAGAAGACGCGGCTCACACTGAAGTCGTACACAGGGGAACCAATCACAGTAGTGGCCGGCGTGGAAGTAGAATATGCGTACATTACCCCTGGTGGTAGTACATGGTACTGCACGCAGTTTAATGAGAAGAGGATGAAATAAAACATGTAAGGTGTTCAAGGAAGAACTAGGCGTGTTGAAAGGCATGGAAGCACAGCCAAAGTTTTACAGACCCCGAGCAGTTCCCTACGCTATGAGGGAGGAGAGTGAAAGAAGAACTGGAGAGGCTTCTGAAAGAGGACATCATTGCACTGGTTAAGCACGCTGAGTGGGCGGTGCCCATCGTACCAGTACTAAAGCCAGACGGTATTGTCAGAATTTGTGATGACTGCAAATTGATCACTAGAACAATATCCTCTCATGTTTTGATGATTTGTTCAACGCTCTGGCAGGAGGTGAGCAGTTCTCCAAGCTTGACCTAAATCATGCGTATCTGCAGATAGTGATGGAAGTCTAGGAAATACTTAACAATAAACACACACTGGGGCTTATTCACCTACAGCAGGCTAGCTTTCCGAGTATCGTGCGCTCCAGCTATTTTGCAAAGAACAATGGACATCTCGCTAGGCTTGCCAAGAGTGGCTGTACACTTTTGACATTTTGTGACTGGGAGAGATGACGTGGAGCAGGAAACACTGAATAACGTTATAAAAAAATGTAAAAGAAGCCAGTTTGCGACTGGGCTGAGCAAGTGTGCATTTTTTTCAAGAGGAAGTAGAGTACCTAGGTCACACGATCAATGCTGAGGGCCGGCACCCAGTGCAGAGCAAGGTGAGAACCATAGATGAAGCTCCCCCCGCCAACCACAGTGACTGAGTTGAAAGCATACCTTGGGTTGCTGAACTATTAGAAGATTCTTCCTAACCTGGCACCATTACATGGGTTGTTAAAAAAGGACAGACACAGAACAGAGAGCAAGACGAAGCCTTCCTATTCAGCATACCACAATTGCCCATTGTTATATTCACTGTCCTGAAATACCACCATCACCTCAATATTTCATACTCAGACCTTCTGTTAAGTTAAACAATGTGCTGATCTTGATCCATCTTTTGTGATTATATTTTTTTCTTAAGTGGTGCACTCATATGCCATTTATCTATAATTCATATTTTATTTTGTAAGTCAAACAAAAACAACGGTCTTCTGCAGCAAACCAACTGTCAAAAGGCCACAGGAAGCACTTTAAAACAACTGCAATCTGAACCACATTCTGAAGTCTCCAGTGGAAAAACAGCAACAAAGGGAAACAGGTTTCTGTACTAGACGGTGTAAAAACAGGGGAGAAAATTCTGAGGCTGTGGTGGGTCAATGACATGAACAGGTGAATAGATAAAGAGAGAAAAAAAACATATATACAAATGCTACAAAACAAATTAATAGAACCTCAGCCATAAAATATACAAACTGATTCATAAATCACAGCATTTGTCCATTGGATAGAAAAGAACTAAGAGGCATAAATTAACAGTCTTTCCAACTAAAAGTGTCCTCATAACCTTTTCCTAAATTTGTTCAAAATTCATTGCTATTTACATGCAAAAATACTTTTTTTCTTCTTCACATCAGAATCTTCCTAGGGGTGAGAACAATCAACCTTGGATTATATTCATTAGGCACTAGAGCATCCACCCATACAGTTGCATGCAAAAAAAAATGCAGTACAGGCTTGGACAAAGTTCAAGTCAAAGAGTTTTCCCCCAACCAAAGTATTTTTTTTTTTTACCCAAAATACAACAAGACACATCAGAGCGAGATGCGCAAGTGCTTAAAAAAAACCAAAAGCAAAGTCAAGTCCTTCTGCTACAGGATTAAATTCCAACTCTTTTTTTTCACCATAGCAAAAGTACAATCAAGAGGTGAGTGAGAACAATCAATCCATCCATCAATTGATCAACAGTCCTGCTGTGGGCATGCGGACCATCACATGAACAGGAGCATAAGCAGATGGTGTTAATACTTGGCATGAAGGTAATGTTTTTGTAATTTATTAGACATAAGTGGATTTTGAATTTGGAGAATACCTTTTAAAACTAAAGTTGAATTGAAAAAACTGTAAACTGGCTTTACAATGAAACCTGTAAATAAAAAATAATAATTCTGACACTTTTTTTGACACAGTGTGCATCCTACATCATGTTGCAAATAAAACATTTCATCCAGAATGAAAACCAAAGGTAATTGATGCAGAATTTGTATTTCAGAATAGCACACCAGCATATGAGTTGAGTGACTTCTACTGTAGCCTAACCTAATATACTTTCAAAATAAATCTAGGAAGGATGGAAATATAAAAATAAATCAGAAAAATAGAATAAAATCTTTTTTTAAAAATGTATAAAGCTTTGAGTTAAATCAAAGGCAAGATTTTGCCTGTTTCCCCACCCCCTAAGGTTTCATGTTTTCCTCTGACTGATCAGTTCAGAAAAACTGATCACTGATCAGGTTTCATTGCTGACTAACAATGACTGTCCTTGTTTTATGCTACAGCATTAATACGAATATAAATTGTGATTTGAGGTGTTTGTGCGTGTGTATTTACCTGCTCATCCTCCCTGGCTGCGTTCATGACATTTGTACATTTGTTGGATGGTTCATATGCAATGTGTTTTGTTTTAGATTATAATTTCTATTTGAAAACACCTAAATTTGTGCAACGGGCACACAGTGAACAGTCTTTTTTTTTTTTTTTCACCCACTGCCTTCAACCGTCTTTTAAATTTTCTGCATTTTCTGATGTTCTCTCCCTATGCCCTTTTAAGAGTTACTGAATTTCTTCCACGTAGTTCGCAGGGTAGAGTCCAACATGGCCATCCTTCATCCTCCCCTTGCACCAGCCCTGATCATCTTCATTTCCAATCTTGGTGAATTCATCCCCTTCAACAGATCAAAAGGCAAAGAAAACGAGGTCAACAGATTCATTGTGGCTGAACACCATTGCATCTTTCTGTAACTTCTCCACATTCAAAAACAATGTTTTAAGATAAGCCATTCATGATTAAACACATTCACTAGTTAACTGAACAAAGCACAGTCCACAGACACTGCTCCCGGGCGCCCATCATGGCTGCCCACTGCTCACTAAGGGTGATTGGTTATGTGAGGACATGTGTGCTCTGTGTGCTGTGCATCACAATGACAATCACTTCACTTTCTTTCTTTCTTTCTTTCTTTCTTTCTTTCTCATTGTGAAGCACAGCCAGAACAGCACATGGTACACACACATTAAAATGTGTCCTCTGCCTTTAACCATCCACCTTGGTGAACAGTGGGCAGCCATGAAAGGCCCCGGGGAGCAGTGTGTGGGGACATTACTTTGCTCAGTAGCACCTTGGCGGCTCTGTAATCGGCAACCTTCCTAACCTTTCTAACCCACTAGAAAGTCACTGCCCCAAATTTGCTGATGTTAACTATTTCACATATAATCAATCATAATAATATATACCTGCTTTGAAGGTCAGTTCATCCTGTTCCTGGCCTTCGTAGTCGTAGAGAGCCTTCACCGGCACAGAGATGGCAGGAGAGGACGGCTCATCCTCAAACGGGTTCCCATTTCCATTAGAGTCAGAACCAAAAGGGTTCCCCGAATCTTCATCAGACCAATCCTGGGCCTTCTCCACACTGATGTGAACCAAAGTACAACGCCGCAAATCAAATGGCACTCATCACAAAGCATCACCATTTCAATCTCTAAACCTAGCATGCCAGGAAAGAGTAGCAGGAACAAAGTAAAGAGTAAGAGGTGTAACGGCCTTTGTTGATCCACAATCCATACAGATGCCTCCCCACATGGTTCAGAGTTTAAACAGACCTGTGGCTGTTAAGGGCTTAGCTTCAGCAAATAGTCAGAAATGGAAACACTTTTCTTAATTTAACCAACTAAAACATTTTCGTTGTAGCTGTAGACAATATGGCGAGGTGATGGGAAATCTGTTACTACACAAGTTATTATATAAGTAATGAAGGTCATTTTTATCTTTATTAATATTGCTGGGCATGGTAAGAGAAAAAAAGTTCCCTCTTTGTTTTGTTCTTCAAAGGGGCAATATGGAGTAGAATAGAATAGAAAAAAAACCCATAAAAAAACGTATGTATCGAGCTCTTTACTGAAGTAAGCAAGCTAACCAGCTAGCAGCAGCCCTACCGGTCTTGTAATACTACGGTTTGGTACAAGAGGTGATTCAGTGTAGTGAATTTCTGCCCTCAGCACCACCTGAGAGGAGACGTAACGCTGCCCAAAGGGACATGGCCGGTGCTGCGGATTGAAACCGTTAACACAGTGCAACCTCGTATTTCTCATCAGCAGTACCTCAAAAAAGGCTACATTTGAATTGAAAATACAGGCGCACAGGGGAAATACTGCCCCCTAACTAAAGGAATATTTTGTCACCAGGAGGCAAAAACATCCACATTGCTCCTTCAATACATGCTTCCTGTAAAACAGAGCAAACTGTTCTGGGTCAGCCATTCTGGCAGAATTTAGGGGTTACTTTGTTAGAGCTGAGACGAGGCCACACAAACACAAAACACAACAGCTGGCAGCAGGCCACAGCGCTTTCCCATGAGCACCTGGGGCCTGCCAGCAAGTCTACTCTGCTCCCAGTAGAGAGCGACAAATACACGTCACCATGGAGCATGACAGAACATGAAACAGCGGCACAGTAAGACTCTGTATGACTGGTGAGATCCACATCCTCATCACTGTTCTGTCATCAAACCAAATGCCTCCTGTGGACCAGAATTTAGATATACATCATCTGCAAGTTCAGAGATGATGGATGAGGAGACAGCCTTGCCTGGTTTAAGAGTCTCTGGATATCAAACATCAAGATGAGAGTTAGTCAAAATCCAAATTCAGAATAAAAAGGATTCTGATAGGTCACAGCGGACACTCTGATCCAGACTTTGAACGACCAATCATGCCATGTGACATTTTCAAAAACTAGCAGTATTTTAAGAATATAATAAAAGGAGAGTTCTGATGTTCCTGCATTTCACCAAGCTTGAGATCTTCAGCACACTAAAGCATGTTCTTCTCCAGTAGCTCCTCAAGAACCAGCTTGAATTACAAACATACCATCATGGTGCAGTCTCACCTCACTTCATTTACTGGAGGCATGGAGAATATCCATAGTGGCTATGAAACCCACGATATATGTATATATTTATATACACTATGAAGCAAAGTAGTTGTTGGATTTTGCGTGAGATGATGTTTGAGATCCACAGCACAGGACAGTTGGGGTGGGGGCGGTTCTCATGCACACCAGACAGCACATCAACACACGGGCGACTCTGCAAGACAAAACCCCTTTACAGAAACTGGACACACCAAGAGTTGTGTGTTTGTTTGCGGCCATGCAGATTAACACACAGCCATTTGATGGAGAGGAGAAAAGGAGGGAGGGAGAACGGAGAGGAGGAAGGAGGTAGGATGAACAGACGAAAGGTGGACACCAAAATGCATAGATGTGGAGGAGAGCAGATCTGAACACATCTGTTCACCAACGTTTTAACTTCCTCTTTTTTGACAAAGACTGGACTGCTGTTGGCTTGTTCCTCGGGGGTTTCTTCCTCATCCTCATCATCCTCGAAGGGGTTCAAACCCACAGGCTGTGTGCTACTGGGCACAGTAAAGCTAACATGGAGAGAGACAGTATGGTCACAGACACACACACACACACACACACACACACACAGCTGCAGTGCGAGGTAACCACACCAGCTATGATGAAATCACAGGGGCAGTGACATTTCATATTAACATAAACACTCTCTGATTTACAGTAAACATGATGTAGCATATCAGAAGCGAAATTATCCAAATAAAATAAATAAATAAATACATTCAGCACCCTGAACTCTAAATCAGTGAAGAGACTCCCTTGTTGAGGAAGGTGTTAATGAAGGACAAGCCATGTCTATCCAGCCACAGTTCTCTAACATGTGCAGCGCATGAGAATCCCCACACTCGAACACAGGTTTGTTCAGACCTTCTCACAACTTTTTGCTTTACTTTTACATTCTTCACGTATAAAAATGAAATGGTAATCATGATAAAACTTGGGGTCTGAATTTTGTGGTGCAATGTAATTAATATATAGCACATAGGAAGGGTCACAAAAATTCTTCAGGTCTTCAGGATTTGTGTAATTATAAACTGTTTCTTACACATTAACCTAAAATGAACAATTCAAATGTTCTGTATAAAAGTTTAGTTTAAAGCTGTGGAGGTCTGCTGGAGCAGATGGAGTAGCTGGCTGTTTGGATTTGGGGAAGAAGGTGAGTGATGCAGAACAGGTCACATTCTTACTCTGACTTTCTTATACACACAGTTAGTCAGAGTAATAAAACAACATACAGCACATGTAGGACTATGCTTAGTAACAGTAGGAGTATTAGTACTTTAGATGAATCATGGAAAATTAATGGATTTATGTTAGAAAAAGCAGAAACGTTTCATGGGAGTACTACACTTTGCTATTTTCAATTGGACATTTAGTCCAGTGCAATGAGGGGAAAATAAAGACATTCGAGAATATTGCATATTAACACGGAATAACAGATTAAATAGAGATACATGAGTGTACATGAGTAAAAAGGTTAAAAGAAATAGTAGAGGAACAGGTTTAAACAGTAAAAGCAACACTGTCAATTGTTAATGGGAAAGGTTCGAGTACAGAGGACAGACACGCTGCACATGCATGGAGAGAAGAGGGTGCTTTGTGATGACATTTCCAATAGAACAGAGCGAAGCATTTCAAATGGTCCTTGATAAAATTAACACAATATGAGCAAATACTGACTAGAAAATAATCATTTTAAAATGTACTTTGATTCATTTCCACCTCAACTTATATTTAAAATATGTGTATTTTGGTACATTTGCATTAATCTGTACAAAGGGGTGAAACAAATTGAACCGTATTCTACTGGCAAACCTCAACTTAAGGCTCTAGTTATAGGAGCAGAAATTGGAAATGCAGTATTTGTGTAAAAGTAAATATTCATGCAGGGTTACCTGCTGGTCTTGGTGGGCTGCTCTCCCGTCTGACTAATTCCTGTCAACGTCACGCCATCACTGGGCTTCTTCCTATCTCTGCGGCTCAGGGTGCGGTTTAAATCGATGGACCACTCCTGTAACAGAAGAAATTAGCCAATCAAGCGCATGAACAATGGCATAATCGTGACTACAGAATCTCACATGTTTAACTGGACAAGCTGCAGAACATACTGTTAACAGTATTCAATCTCAATTGTAATGTTTAAAATTTTTTTTTTTTTTTTTTTAAATCAGATCAGCGTTTTCTTTTCTTTTTTTACAGCAGTGCAGTGGTGAGCCAAGCACATAAACCCACTGTGCTACATTCAACTCAAACAGCCATGCACTGACATGATGATATCAGATCAGAACAAGATGACTGGCATGAAGAACAGAACACATTTGAAAAGTATAAAAGTGATTTATAGAAAAATGTTAGCCTGACATCTGTTCATTTCATTCACAAAATTCACATTGACAGGAAGCTATTACAGAACAAGGTAATAAAAAAAAATGACTTGATGACCTCGACCTGACCCTTTCCAGGAGTTGGAATTCTGAAGTGGGTTACACAGAGTTCAGTCAGTACTCCAGCATGCTAAAAATGCTTTTAAAAAGAAGGAAAAAAATCTATACAGATTCATTTCATACCACTAGCAGGATCTTTTGTTGGGATTGGCTATATAGCAATGGCTATCCAATCAGAGATGCATTGATTGTGTTAATACGATTATATCCCAGTCATTTGATAAAGAAAAATGGTTTTCTTCAGATGATCTGATCCTCACAGGAACACAGGTGGGCGGTTACAAGTATTTATAATATTTAAAATATTTATTTCAAAATAAATCCTGCTGATTGTCCCTTTGAAGTGGCATTAAATAAAAACCTATGTTGGTCTTCACTGTGGGGGCATTACAGCATTCAGAGCTTCTCTCACCAGGATGTCCCAGTCACTGTTAGTCCATCATCCTGTCTTGTGCAAAAACCTGCACTGTTAAATTAGGTGGAAAAAGCAACATTCTTTGGGCAATGTTCTTCAGACGTCACTCACGAACCATCTGCAGGAAGAGCTGGAAAAACAAGACACACCCATGGTATCCCCACCTCACATGTTACAAAGTTACCTTGATGGTGAGAGATGTTTTAGTGGCACATGGGGCAGCTACACAATATTAATCAGGTGGTCATAATGTTCTGGCTGACTGGTGGCTGATTTATTTCGAGGTGCCTCAACAGAACAAGATTCCCACTCTCACAGAGTCACACACACATGCACAGACTGTGCCAGACGGAGCTGCTGTGGCGGTAGGTTTTCATGCAGAACTCACAAATTTGGACCATCTCTTACGAAGGTGCACAAGGGAGCGGTCCACACCCTGTCAAAATCAACGTGAGCAGCAGAAAGAATTTGGTGTGCTTGTATATGAAATATGGCTTGACGTGTAACATCAGGACCTGTCTTAATGTTAATTTCATGTATACTTAATAACAAGAATAAAGAATATACTCTCAAAAAAAACAGTAAATAGAGCTCGTGTCCTGTCCTGGCTACATGGTACTGACAGTAGATGGTGATAATTGTGTGCAGGGTCTGTGAATTTAAAATGGAAAAAAAAAAAAAAAAAAAAAAAGCTTTCAGATGGTTCTACTCATATTTGGCCAGCTGACCCATTTTCATGTACTTAACAGTGCTTTGGTGTATTTTTGTGAATAGATTTTGATAGTGTTGGGACAAATGACTTGTGTTTCCTCAGTCTATGGTAAGGACACACATTTTGCAGTGTTATTGCAGTCTGCTTTAGTGAAGTTGCACTTCCACAAAAGGTCACAAACTGAGTGCACAGGATTGAAATCACTGCCATGTTGGTTTGGTTTTGCAGGTATTCCTGGTTGTTTCATTAAAAAATGAATTAAGAAATGCCTGATTCTCGTTTTCCATTCCTACTGCATTTCTTTTGCTGGAATGTGCATGGCTCTATAAATCAGACTTCAGTGTTGTGGGATCTTATAGAGTCCAGTGCGACCTCAGCGAAATTCAGCAACACATAATTTATGCAAACATTGTCCTTGTGCCCTCCTTATGTCAGAAGTGACTGCTCAGCACTTACTGCTCATTTCCTGTTGGGTGAGAGGGGAAAACAGGGACTTTTTCCTGATCTGAGCATCAGATCATTTTTAAATATTCAAGCTGTTTTGGGAAATGCATGGCATCTCGTTTTAACTTTGATCCTTCCTTAGATACTGGAGAAATGTGCAGCTCATTCAGCCCCTTTAAATATTTCTATAATGTGGTCTGGCAGGAAAGAAAAAAAAAAAAAAAAAAAGACACCTGCTGCGAAAGGAAGATAATGGCATTAGTTTCGGGCTCTAGTGACTGTGTGTACACTATGAATGCCTGGATGCGCACATGTTGTGTGATTATCTAATAAAACACGAAAGACGGGTTCTCTGGCTGGCACATAGGACCTGGATTATGTTCCAGCCCAGGAAGATGCGAAACAGAAAAACATACAAAAAGGGGTTCCAAAAACGACAATTTGTGATTCTTCACAGTGACATTGAGATCTATACCTCAAACTGCGGCCAATTCATGTGCATTCCTGGGCCGTGAGTCATACGGAACCATTTCAGGTCCTCCTCGACATCAGCATTTTGGATGACATCCTCCAGGTCACGGTAGACTGACTGGAACCTGGAGTAACGCATACATTCAGTTCTCAGTAGAACATGGAAGCGTCACTGTTCTGGGGAGAGGAACTTGTCTCACTTGTGACTGGTGGAGAGGTCAAGGTGTTTCTTCACATCAACCAGCACCTCTTTAAAGAAGCTGATACGTTTGGCCTCAAACTGCTGCCACTGTTCAAACACATGCTCCATGTTCTCCATGTACTGAGGGGTCACCTTCTCCAGCTCGTCCAAGGACTTCACATAGCGGTCCTTAGTCTGGAACAAAACAAGAATGTGTGCTGCAAGGAAACTGACAGTCATCTGAATCAAGCAATGACAGATGCTTCTGACTGGGCGTGGGGACACATTCAAGTCACACACCTTCTGCACTTCCTGCTGACACTTCTCCACTTTGTCCTGCAGTTTTTTCTGGGCCTCTGGGTTGGCATTGTTCTCCATCTTGCTGCTGTTTTCCCTGCTGGTGGCCAGCTTCTCCTCTTTACATGCAGCGTGGTATGCCTTCTTCATCAGGTCCACCTGCATAGGACAGAGTCACGTTTTCGCAGTCACTGGTTATACTTAACACCTCAAACATACACTACTGTTCTAAAGTGAAAAATGGAATACGCTAGATACTGTACTCATGTGAGTTTGGCCAGTTTTATTTCTTCTGAAAAAGGTTTTGTGATAATGAATGAAGTTTGATAGCCTTTTGCTAATGAGCACAGCACTGGAGCTCAAGACGAATTGTTGTTGATGAAGTTCCTCTCTATTCATTCCTTAAACAGATTACACAGCACCGGGGAACAGCGTCTGGGGACTGCAAAGCTAGTTATAAATTTGAGTATAAAAACAAATATTTCCTGGACACACACAATTATTTGTTCTTCTCTTGGATAAATAGAATGGCAAAACTGCAAACAGGTAAGAAAAAGTACCACATGGTGTTACATTCCCAAATTCATATGCAGAACACGGTAGGGATGGTGCCAAAGCACATCACTGACTGACCTAATTCACATTTAAATATGTATAAAATTTTCCTTTTAAAATCACCACCCCTGCTCAGGAATCTGCAACATCCCTGACCAGTGCATCCCAAAAAATTGTGGAAAAAATGGAGTTTGACACTGACATCCAAACCCTTTTCACTGAGGATGTGAGTGTTCACCGCACATATAGGAGGCACAGACAGTGCACGAAGGCACTTTTATGCAAAATACACGAACACAAAGCAAAATACTAACAGGAAGGTCAAACTGTCTGGTAAACAGACACACAATAATGCATGCTGGAAAAAGTATAGGTGTTCCGGAACCCTGGTAGGGGGCCAACGTATCAGCAATAAACATTCCAGACTCAGCATGGCATCTCTCAGCTGATCCGGTTCCCTGTAGGGCCACAGAACAAATCAAGGCTTGCAAAGAAATGTCCAGGTCGAGGGTTCCTTGACTACAGTGAGCTATCAGCGAGCATGATGAAATGACTTGTTGACACAGTCCCTGCACTCAGGCTAACCTTGACAGCACACAGCAGATAGAGAACAGAAAATGGCAACCAGTAGCAAGTATCATCCAGTGTCCAATCTCCAATACGATTAGAATTTTTTATTTTTTTTTACTGGCCCTTGTGCTTGTTCTAAAACAAGCCCAAAGTTGCTTAATAATGAAATAATCTGGCAATGTTGGCAGATTTAGTCATCACTTTGCTGGTATTGATTAATTAACACCTTTGCTAGTAATCACATGATTTACAGTGATGCCTGATTCAGATTATAACATTAGCACAGGCATACAACACAAGGACAATAAACCTATTATTATAGATACAACAGACACCCTGTGCATGAATTAAGCCTAGTCCTGGACTAAAAGCAGTTTTGAATGGAGAGGTTCTCTTTTAGTCTAGGACTAGTCTTAATTCATGCACACAAAAAAAACAGACCCCTTATGTGCATCAAAAAAAATGTTGAACCATGCCTGCCATGTTAGAACACAAATGTGGTTTCTTACCCAGTCTAGTATCATATTTCGGCTCATTAAAATGAGAAAGTCTAAGTGCTACCCTTGAACAGATAATCAAGATAATTGAATATAGGCCTAGATATTACATTATCCTCTAGTGGTTTCTGAAAGCTTGTCTCTGAGTGCATTAAATGGACACTACAAATAATTATGAAAATGCAGATTATTTATTACTGCCTCAAAAATGTAAAACAAGGCCATTAATAATCAATGTTGTTGTACCTCTTTGAGTTTTTTGGCCCATGGTTTTTGGGCCTTGCGGAAGCCATCGTCTGACTCTTTGGTTTCTTTGAAGCCACCGATCATCTGTTTGTGGTAGGCATCTTTTTGCCAGTTTTTGACCTTTTCAAAGTCCTCTCCCATGAGTGCTGATTTCACGTCCATGTGCAGGTCACTGACCTTCTCTGCTTCGGACATCAGAGCGAGCCAACCCTGCTCTAGGGTTCCGTACTGAGGGCCTATGAAGCCACAAGATGACCAGATCAGAAAAAGGCCAAATTCCCATAATGACAAATGAAAAAGGAAGAGGAAAATGCAACAGTTATCTCATTTAAACATCTCATGAAGGCATGACCTTAATCTTGAGATGCACTCCACAAAACAGTAAATAATAAAGTCCGTTGTGTACCCATGATAAGTGGATTTCTCTGAAATACCTTTATCGGTGAGCTGTCTCCAGCGCTTGGCCCAGTCTGTGAGCTGCTGGGCGTAGGCCTTCTCGATGCGTGCCCGCTCGTGGATACAGCTCATCAGGTCATTGCACAGCTTATTCCCATCGTCCACGCGCTTCACGGTGCGCTTGTAGTTCCCCAACTGACAGGGCAGATACGCAAAAGCATCAGCAGCTTGTCGTACACGACTGTGTGATCGGTGCTTAACTCGTCAATGGAGTGAAAAATTAACAATCAGGAGAGTCTGTAGTTTACAGAAGTGTGAGCTTTACAGACAATCAATACTCTAATATGCCAACTAACTAGGGTGTGATGAACAGTGGTCACGTGCTTGTAAATTCACCTCCCAAAAGCTGTCGCTGCTGACATCAGTTAGGGAATCACTGTATGTGCTGGACATGGTGAATTCCGTCTCCACCCAGTGGTCTCTGTAAGAGAACAATTAAAAACAAATTCAATACATAATACAATAATAGATCATCAGTAATGGAGATTAAATTAGTTCATCCTCAGTATGCCACCAATAATCCCGACGAAAAATATTGCATCATACCCACAAACAACTGTTGACAATATAAATGTGCGTGAGTGTGTGTGTGACTTCTCACTGTAGTGTCAGACCTGGCGCCGTGGTGCAGAACATGACCCGCCCTGCCTGTTACATTTGGCTTACAAGAGTGGAAAAGTAGCCACATCTAACAATAGCCACAACCTGTCCGCCTGTAGCCTGTTCTCTGCGAGGGTGAAGAAGAACTTTTTTTTTTTCTTCTATGGGAAGTGATGAAAATTCCTGCCATTCTTCCAGTCACACTGACCCCTGCACCGGCTCCCTAATGCAGTTTTATCCCCAGGGCTGCTGGGCTAACTTTACAAAGCATGGGGCTTACGCAGGGAACTCATACTTTCCATGATTTAATTCTTCAAACAATGGACACACACACACACACAAGCTCCTCAGACAAACATGCACAGTCCAGGAAGGGTAGAATGAATCGGTCACACTTAGCTGCGCATATGGTGTAAAGCAGCTTTTCTACAGCTATGATCAAGTTGGACACACACACACAATACATGCACATAAAAATTTTCAAAACACCAGCAAATATATTATGCGCTCAGGACTCCCAGGTATAAAGACTAAATGAGACCCATGGTTTTCTGTGACATCACGTCCCTCTGCAGATGTGAACCAACAGGCATTTAAAATTAATCATGGGAAATCTAAGATGGAAAGACCCAGACGAAAATCTCAGAAGCACCACAACACAAACAACCGTGCAAAAGACAGAATATGTGTGTGTAGCGGGGACCATAATGAGCATAGAAACATTATATTTTGCAAAAACAGGGAGACTACACTGGTCCATTAAAAAAAAAAAAAAAAAAAAAAACATTAATTATAAAAAAATGTGACAGTTTGATGTTTAGGTTTAGGATTAAAAACAATCATGTTATATTAATGTGCTCTTACACATATTGCATTCATGCTAAACTAAGATCTGGATGATCTTACACTATACAGGTCTTTTCCTGCTTCTGTATACTGTGTGTGTGTGTGTGTGTGTGTGTGTGTAGCATAGAAAATTCACATAGAAAAATAATGTAAACAAAACTAAAATGTTTCATCTTTAGGCTCTTCCAGAAAGACATTACGGTCTTCAGTAAGACGTTACGATTAGACCGTATCAGACTTCTGATACAACTTGAACTCTCACACACACAAATTCTGCAAACGCACCACAGAGAGGTCATTATGGGTAACTTCCAACCCCAACAAGGGTGGTATTCACCACAGCCTGGCAAACGCCACTATAGTGATTTTATGGCAAACACACACACAAAATTGGGACTTGAACTCCACATCATCTGGCATATTCATCCAGCTGAAGCTAGAGAGTAAATAACGTCCTATGCTTTTAACCCATCACCCTTAATGAGCAGTGGGCAGCCATCAAAGGTGCCCGGGGAGCAGTGTGTGGGGACGGTGCTTTGCTCAGTGGCACCTTGGGATTCGAACCGGCAACTTTCTGATTACAGCACTTCCTTAACCACTAGGCCACCACTGCCCACTACACCCTCACAAAGCAGAATCCAAGCGTCCTGTTCAGACTACATACTTCACTGCACAGCACGGCACAATCTCAACACATCCTGGTTCAGACCAGTGAAACCGAGGGGGTGTTACGCAATAAACCCCCTATCACACACTACTTCCATATACAAAACACGTTTCCATGACAGCACACTGCTGTTGTCTGGAACCCTCCGGGCTCAACAGTTGTTGCCTCGGAAACATCAGAACACAGAACACCTGGAAACTGGTGTAACTGGGGAAAATAAAGGCTTTTTTATTCCCATGTTGCATTGTGGAATTACAAAATGCTTCTTTCTGATTAGCTGACTAGATGGCATTAACCCATTACTGTGTGAACCCTCAAACCCTAGAAATGTACGTCGTAACCATATCATTACAACAGAAACCACAGATACGGAGGGGTCTGCACGATAAATAAGATAACCATTTACTACTTTATTCTGGTCCATATTAAAGTATTATTGGCAACAGAACACAAGACAAGAAAGGAGCTGAAATTCCCATCCTATCAGCTGATTAAAGTGAGCAGAGGACTTCATTTAACCCCACACTCAACAAACTGCAACCGACTGTCCTCTGAACCCACCCTTCTGCTCTTTAACTCCACTGAAATTCATCTGCTGTACAGTGAGTAAACACAAGTGTGTACAGATGGGAGGACTTCGGAGGAGAGGGTGGGGCTTAAAAGAAGAAGACCAGAAGAAGTCTCAAAAAAACAGGCTGATGGCCAGTGACTAATAAGAAGATGGTACAGGGAGAATAGTAAAAGCAGGACGACAGGAGGAAGTGGTGTAAGCGCTGGTCATAATGGTTGGAGAAGCAAAGAGTGGAACAGGCAACAACGTGAAATCCATTCACAATCACAAAAAAAAAAAAAAAAGCAGCACTAATTTCATACATCTTAGCACAGACCAACTTGGATACAGTGGAAGATGCCACAAGATGAACACACAGCACAAACCACCAGCAATGCAAATTAAATGCAGAGTTATGAAAATGAGGCAAAAATGACTGCCCTCCCATTCCCACTGAAAAGAATATAATACAAAAGGCACAATGCATGAGGTCATAGACTGGTCCGAGACGTGTTTATTTCTGCCCATCCCCATGTATTTTACTGACTGCACGTTTCAGCCTGATACTGCTGCTATTATAATAATGTGTTGCTTTAAAAACAAATGTAAAAAATTGAATAGAGACAAGCACTTTGGAAGCACAGTAAAACACTGCAAGGCTGTTTCAATCACAGTTTATGTAGACTTAAATTAAATATTACACTGAATATTAAGCTCACTGCCTCTGAAAAAGACCGTAGTCCATCAGCTCCACAAACCTGTAAACTTCAGAATGTGAAGTTATGTAGTGCTAAGACGTGGCTGGACGAGTAATACGTTGCCTGAGGTGATAAACAGCCGGTGCTTCACATTATGAAGGAGCTCCCGGGCTTCTAATCCTCTTTTCATTCACCACTTCCTGTCAGTTTTGAGCTAAGAGTGTGTGGAATTGGCTGAGAGAGGTCATTCATTTTGACTTTTGCCATTTTTAACAAACAGGACATTAAGAAGGAAGAAGGAATTTACATAATTACCTACATTGGGATCAATTTAGTGTCACATGTTTGGAGCCAGAAGTATTTCCTTTGTAAGAACTGAGGAACTCTTAATGTTGGAGAAAAGGGCTGGAGGCAAGGGCTGTAAAATCCATATTGCGATATAAATTGAACCTTAGAAGGTAGACAGAATATAATTTCATCTCTAAACTTACAATTAACTTTTAAGTGTAACATGTCCATAGCAAAGGGACTACAGAAGGAAGTTGTATAATAAACTTTTTACACATTTCAAAGTAGCGTAAAAGTAGAATATCTATTAAGCAAATCTGCAATTATAGAAAAAAATCTGATAACATTTGAACATCTCTCCCATAAAGGTCTTGACCTCAGTAAAGTTAGCAGTCAGTCCTGTACTTGACAGACATTCACAGAACGCCGTTGGCCAAAGTTTGTCGGCTGCAGCAATTCAAAAATCAATGTGTGTCCGTGTAAGTTCACAGACATACATGACTTTGTCAAAGTGGAGATTTCTAGAAAATACAGCAAAGATCTGTGAATGTCTGTGGAATACAGAACTCACTGCTAACTTTACTCAGGTCAGATTAATCATGTTTAACAAGCGGCTCTCATCCATTTTCCTGAAATAATTAATCATGCCACAAGTAGGCGTGGTTTTGTGCATGTGATGCGTATATTTCTGTGGTAGGCCGATATAATCAAAATCTCTCCCATTGGCCATAACGTGCCGTTTATATCGCACGGTACTACTGGAGGCTGTTAAAATCTTTGAAGACTGGAAAGATGTAGAGGGTTTCCATCTAATAGCAGCTGTGTCTGTACTGGACCTATCAGTTTATTCTACTAACAAAGGTCAGAATCAGCCAGCATCAGTCACCGTGTGTCGCTCTGTTGACGTGGTTATTGAACGACTGGGAATGAACTTTCCATGCAGCTGACGAGCTGGGCCTGAGCTGTAATCAGCATTCTCTCATGGACCTTTCCAAATTCCATTCGAACCCCTCCACGGCAGGCAGGAGGCACAGCCCAATATACACATGGACTTCCCAAGACCAGGAATTTGTACCGTAAGCGGCGTGCCATGCATGGCTACAGTACAGGCCCGATTGGTGGTTAAATATTGTCTAGAATATTATGGATATTTGTAGTGTAGAGCTTGGGTATTAATAAACGTAGGCGTCGAATATATATTTGATTACATAGCATTAATAAGTGTTGCCATGACAACATGACAAAAAGTTGTGAAGTACAACTTTTTTGTGGAATTGTGTCAGCGGCAGCTTGTTTCCGGAGCAGCCCTAGTCCTTATTGCCATGGATACAGGCAAAAAAACACAGAGGAGAACTCTTTGGAAATTTACTGAAAAGTAGCGTCTTCTAAAACCTGGACAAAGCCTAAGGTGAGACGCACGGCCGTAGACAGAGATGGAAAACGTCTAAAGATCAAGGTAAGATGTGCAGGAATGATTAGTGGTGATATTATCCTAGGCTCTGAAAGCAATAATGCTGCAAAGATGGACAAAAACAATACATTTGAAAAAATCCTCGCATTCGCATTGTTTTTATGTGATTTCGAATAAAGAAATACTATGTGAACATCAATCCCCAACTTCTACACAAAATAAATTACTCATGCAAACGTGGGATTGTCTCCTGTCGTTTTGTAAAGGATTTACCTCGAGATAAAACATTTAAAGAATTCATGTGCTAATACGTTTCCTCCATGTGATTTGCAACCAATTCCAATAGTTCTTCATAATGAAAGGTAAGGAGGAGTGAGTGACCTTTGACATTCTCAGCCACCAAAAGAGCCCAGAGAACAGAGGGCAATCGATCAGCAGGCCAACTTTTAATCCGGAATGCAGACATCGACTGACATCATTATTATCATTATTAACTGCGTTGCTTTTCGTGACATCGCTACCATGTGACTGCATTACCGCTTTGTTCAGAGGCACACAAACAGAAAAAAGCAGCACATCGATTTTACTGAAAACAGAAATCAACACTTTCCTATCGAACAACTCTGACCTTTGAACTTGAACCGCTCGGTTTGTGTCGGGGAAAATTACGCAGTAGTCGACAAAACAGATGGACCAGCAGGCACGTCAGCCCTGATCCAGCACAAGCTCTGGATTTAGAGAAAGCGGGGTCCAGTCACAGCACGCCCCCCTGGACGTAGAAAGTACTCGTTCTTCCCCGTACAGGCATACAACGAGTTCAGGTGCCCGGACAGCGCCGTTACGGACCTACCGCAGCCCGGAACGGGAAGCTTCCTGGCCGTCAGCGTCCGATACACGTCTGTAATATTTATGAGGCTGTAGACTTCAGATGGCGGTTATCCGCACGCCCGTCATGAACCACATCATCTCACCAGAAACCAACGACAAGCGACAGTTCCCGTAGATCGACCCACACGGTCACGACCTGTCGCCTTACCTCCCGGGCCGAGTCCAAACGAGACAGCGGGCGAATTCTTAACGGAATTCGGCTCTCTGCTCTCTTCTCCTTTCTGAGCAGCAAGGCGCGCCTCTCTGACGTCACATCCGCCCTCCCGCACCCGCGTCAGCACACTAAATATGGCTTTTTCGGCAAAATCTAAATCTGCCTTCATAAATTAACTATTTCATAGTTGCTCATTTAATAAATAATTGAAATCAATAAAAGTAATGCACATCATTATAACCTCAAATTATAAACGTCATTACAATCCAAACGTTATGATTTTCTCACCAGAGCAGTCAGTAGTTTTTATACAGTTTTATTCCCACTCTGCTTCTGAAATGCTTTTGCGGTAACACTGCAAAATTATACACACGTCAAACATTCACATAACCAAACATTTCATAATGCCAAGTATTTATTTTCATAATATACATCATTTACAAGATATAAGCTATTTAAATAAAGTAGAAAAAGTATATATTGGACTGGAAGATCACCTCAGTTATGCACACTGTAGTAAAAGCATAAATCACTGTTAACAATACCAGTATCTGTAACAGTGTTACACATAAAAAGAAGACTTTTAGAAAGTTATTCTTAGAGACACCTCAGCCTGTGGTAACAGATGTCTTAGCAAAGTCAGCACCAACAGTACAGAGTGGATAAAATTCCACTGTCCTCAGCCACACAAAAAGCCATGTGCAACCATGTGCATCCAGCGTCTGAAACAAGGAGAGGCGTGGTCCTGGCTCCAGTTGTCTGGGACCTCTAACGTGCAGCTCGCAGTTAGAAATCAAACCCAAGGTCACTAAAGGGAACAATGAGCGGAGCCATGCTGGGCTGGGTCAGCATAGAAACTGCAATAAAGCTGACGCTCAGAATCAAATTATTTTCCCCTGGAGCACAGCAAGACTCAGAAAATCAGAAAATGTTTATGTGGACAGATTTAAATTATATTTATCATCAACATCATTCGTTTGGTGCTGAGGGCTCTAAAACTAAACTTCAATTTTAACACGTAATACTCCAAAAAACTAAGCCCCACACATACTGAAGGCAACGGATGGGCGACCGGTCAAAGAGAAAGGTCAAAAAATTCCTGTTAGGAATCAGAGTAAAAATATACATTTTTTTAAAACTGCTCAGCTCAACCTCCAGACTGGCAATGGTGATTATAGACTCTCTGTGGTGGAACAGAGGAAAAAGTTCCGGCATGTCGCCATTCAGTATGAAAGATCTTCATTCTGTAGACTGCTGAACTACAGGAGGATGAACCTTCCTGCATTTTCTGCTTCAAAATAGTCAGTTGGGGCAAGGAGGGAGGAAAGGAGAAAAAAAAAAAAAAAAACCTCACACGCTCCCACCAGTTTTACTCTCTATCTTCCACCTGATCAGTTCGTGAGTTTGAACTGTGCTGTTAAAAATGAACCATGCTTCTCTCGGTCAGTCAGTCCTCACGCTGAAAGTGTCTCTTCCCCTCCTGCATCGCAGGCATCTTAAGAATCATGCAAACTATGTGTGTGTGTGATCACTCTGTCCAGTGATCTTGTAACAGTCCGCGTGGTCCAATTTTCCTCCTCCTCTCCCCAACTGACACACTGCCACCTCACTTCCAGGTGGCTGGCGTAGGGCGGACACTGCTGGACCTACTGCCCTTTGACCCCAAGGAGTGGCCCGAACGACTACGAAGATCACGTTCCGCATTCTCACTCACAGCTTGTTCCTCATCATATCTGTCAGAAACACAGCAAGGGACATTAAGAGGGTGGAAGAAAATGGACAAAATAAACACTGTTATCATCCACAGTAGTGAAGCTTCATATATGTTTCTGTCTGCATGACGTGAGGATCTTTTTTCGATAATTCAGGGAAGCGTGAATTTTTACAGTAGAAACATCATGTTGAGCAACACGACTACCTGCAAAATGATGAGTGAAATGCAGAACTCACAGGACTACGTAATTCCCCAGCGCCTCTTTCGGTGGGCTGCGGTTCCAACGGGAATCTGGGATCTCGGCATTGGGGGTGACAATATTAAGAGTGTCATTGATCAAATTGTACTTAAGGATGCGGTCATTTGCCGTACTGGATGTAAGTGATGGAGATGCATTTACCTGAGAAACAAAGAAATTCAGGAATCAGGTGTTACCATAAACTGAGAGTGTACAGATGAACACAATGTCACACAATGTCCAAGCATTTACATTTACAGTATTTATCAGACGCCCTTATCCAGAACAAATCAGTAGTCACAGGGACCACCCCCCTGGAGCAACTTAGGGTTAAGTGTCTTGCTCAGGGACACGATGGTAGTAAGTGGGATTTGAACCTGGGTCTTCTGGTTCATAGACAAGTGTGTTACCCACTAGGCTTCTACCACCCTGCATACCAGTGTTCTGTTATAACCTCAGGTGCATTATTTCTCTGAGATTTTCTTTAAACAACCTATATGCTTCAACAGAGGTTTTGTTACATTTTCAATTCTATGTATATCACCCATTCTTGAGATTTGGGAAAAACATGTTGGGCCAGAAAACACACTTGTCCTAAATGCATTGCATAAATAAATTCCTGTTCTTTCTGAATGCAAGTATAATTGTACTTTTGTATTGATTATTGTATTAAAATATAGTTTAATATAGGCTTTTTTCTGTCCAAGGTTTGTGTCAAGGACAAAACAGTTCTTAGAGGACAATAAAAGCAGACCAAAAGCATCTGTCAAATAGATGGCTGTTAATTCAATCATGCTTTATGTTATACTTTTCCCAGCATAACTGAAGACTAAAATTTAAAATCAGAGCAAAACAAGCCTTAGCAGCTATTCTTAAGAATGATTAACACATATTTTAGTAAAATGAAGAAATGTAGGGAATCTCTTGGTGGGGCTGCTTGTATGTAATCAGCACTAACCTGAAGCAGACGCAGGAATGACAGACACAGAGAATTCATTACATATTAACTACAGGCTGGGATTGTTACAGAACGTACAGCCTTGTGACTAATGACCTCCACTTAAAGTTTTGTAACACACACACACACACACTTCACCCTCTTCCTAAATTCTTGAAAATAACCCCTTAGGCAAAAATCTCAGTTGCATGAGGTAAATACAGACACATTCATTCTCTCTCCTTGTTCCTGTATTCTGAAGTTTCGCTTGTGAACCTAAACTATCGTTTAAATTGTGTGTGCCGCCAAAGTGAAAAACACAGAGTAGGTGTGTGTGTGTGTCTGAATGTGTAACAGAAACTTACTTCAATAAGCCAGGGTTTCAGTTTGTCGTCAATAATGATGTCATATCCATAGCATTCAAAGCAATGCTTATCATTATTCATTACTGGCTGAAAGAAAGAGAGAGCAGTGACTGAGTGAGAGGTCTTAATGAAAATCCTTTTCTCATCCAGAACTATCAGATTTATAAGTAACTGTGTGTGTGTGTGTGTGTGTGTGTGTGTGTGCAGACTGAAACCGACTGTATGTACAGGGGTTCGAAGTTATAACAACAGCAGCAGTCATATTCCATATCAACACATGGTGCGCATTGAGGTGTCAGTTAAAGAGCCAGTTTGACCTATGATCCTTTTTTTTGAGAAATAGGAGGGGCTCAACTCTAATACAGCCACTAGAGGGCATCAGTGACATTCTGGCATGTGAACCCTTTTATGAATTCTGATGAGTTGCTGATGTGTATATGTTGTATGGGTGTGTATTTCACTCACTGCCACAGCCTTAAGAGACTGGACCATAATCCAGTGGATCTGGTCAAAAAGCCTGCTGGTCACTTCCTTTCCCCGGGTGCTCTCCAGATAGAGGCGGAGGTTACTGACCGTCCACTTCCCTCCATGAACGTGATTGTAGTCGTCCTTCAAACATCAAACCAGTTACTCCCAAACCAAGTAGACAAAGCTGCATACAGAATGACTGAAATCAACATCGTTACCCCATGTTTCTGAATGGCCACGTTGGTCAGGTGGACAAACATGTTGTTCAGTTCACTGGTGCTGGGGGTGTACTTCACCGTACAGAACCTGCAGAACCCCAGTTTATATCTGCACATAAACCCATAGATATTGAAAGGTGGTCCATTAAGGGGGAAAATGACCCATGAAATTGGTCCATAGTTCAACTTTACTCACAAGTAACACTTGAGTGGCCGGTAGGTGGTGACAAGGACATAAAGACGCAAGTCAAACTTTTTCCCACCAATTAGAAGAGGGTTATCAATGTACAGAGAGATGACATATGCCTCTTTTCCACTTGCGGCAGTGAGAAATCTAAAGGAAACGATGTGCATATTATATTGTGGACATCACAATCTCAATGAGCTCACTGTAATATTATATATATATATATACACACACACACACACACAGAGAGAAAACTACAAGTATATGTATTTTACACTGGCGGATTATAACCAGCAATCAATTAAACGTCCCCTATAATGAAAATTTCACAATTTATTTTCGGATCTGGAATTTGTCCCCTTATGTCGTCAAAGGTTATCTCCCGTTTCTCCCCCCATAGCATTTCCCATCCCTCCTCTAAAACATTATCTACACCAACCGTCATGGCTTCCAAACATGCAAAGCATTGCAGTTGCTCAGTGTTTGGGTGTAAAAATAAGCACAAATGTTTTTCTTTTGTTCAGTCATGCGAGCCAGTGGGTTAATTTTATTTTTATCTGGAGAAATGCTGACACGACTTCCAGTCTGCACCAAACATTGTGTTCGGTGAACGGTGTTGATGATGTCATTTCCGCAAATGCCCGTTTTCCAGGGGAAATCTCATTGTGGGAGTGCATAAAGTGTCTGTAACACAGCTGAATATTGGAAAGAGACTTGGGATACAGTATTAGGGGACCTATAACACTCATCAGCTGATCAAAGGTTTAAGACCCAAAACATAGCGAAAAGTGTCAAAAAAGGACTAATTAGTCAGTAGCCCCATGCAATTGTTCTTTTTTTTTATTTTAAACATCTACTTACAAGCTGGCTACAATCCACCAGCATGGACTAGAACACAGTAACACTGATTAGATGGTACTGAACTCCAGAATAAACTTGGAGCTCATTCCTAGAAGAGCACAATGCAAATCCCATGCAAACAGCCAGAAGCAGGTGACTGGAAAAGAGCACACTGTCCCAAGTGTGTATTTTTTTACAGTGTTGCACTGTAAAAATAATGTACTAGTTACTCCATTGGATAAATTAGTAGAAACCGACATTTTAATCATTGAACTTTATCTGTATTCATTGTCTATAGCTGTATACTGGCTCATTTTAACACAACTTACGTGGATGTTCGGCTTTCCCGGGACCACTTTTTAATCTGTGACAGCTTGTTGATGAGGAAGATGCCTTTCCCCTGTGCCTTTCCACAAGGCTTCATAATCCAAGTGCTGGACGGACTTTTACGGAATTCTTCTACAAACAGATTATAATCTGCAGGAAGCATGAACGTGACGGGCACAAAGTCTGGAGTAGGGGCAGGAGACAACAGAGAGCACATAAAGAGAGTATGGAGGAAAGGAAACAAATAACTTGGGGTTATCACATCCGTGTTACCCACCCAGATAAAGATATTTCCCATTCTCATCTTTCTCTGCCAGCGGACCACCCTCCTTCTCCAGCTCCTTCCGATAGCGCTTGATGTTCTTGATCATGAGGTCTTTCCTGGTCAGCTCATAGTGGTTGGGGAAGTGGTTGACCATCTGGTCATCAGAGAGACGATAACCCGTATCCACACTGAAAACATTTCTGATGGTCTGGATGCTCATCCTACAGTGATCGAAACAACCAATAAGACCCAATTAAAAGCCAAAAGACCTTCCTCATCAATACACACCAGTAGAAGTTCCAGTCTTCTTTCTCTGCTACTTGGATCCATCCCCTCTTCTCAAAGTTGTTGATGAGCACAGATTTCTCAATGTCTGTAACCCACTTCACCTTCCCGGCCATGGCACCGCCCCTGGCTGGAAAACACCCCCCACCACCAGCTTAGCTGCATGACATGACAATGAAAACAGACATGAGACCGACAGCACCGCGACAGGAGGGTCCCTGCCCTACCTGCTGCAGCCGGGCGTCCCGCTCATCAACTCGGCTTGCTTTCACGCAGAAACCGCCAGCTGCAGAGATTTACCGACCCCCTTACTCAGCCGGCAACAGTACACTTCCGGGTCAATCACCTAGCAACCAGGGACGCGCTGTGTTCCCTTTCCTCCCCGAAAAAGGAGAGACCAGAAGTAAATATGTTCATTAAACACAGTGTCGACATTTAGAGAAATAGACATCTCTCTAAAATTGACGTAAAAGTCAGACGATGTGTAAATTGTTTTATTTAATAATTGATCTGCTTCGTCACCTATTCGGCGTTCACTGCCGTTTTGTCCAATCGGATGCTCCGAATTCAGCACGTGACTTTCTTTTAACGGAGGAAAGTCACTAATACAATCTGGAGGGAACAATACAAATTATTAAATAAATAAATAAACATTAATGTTTTTTAAAAGTGGGCGACATGGGAAGAAGAACCAATATAATGCATTCAACAGATAGTTTCTTACTGAGAAAAAATACTGCATTTTGGGTTAAATGTCCTCTGCATTTAACCCATCACCCTTAGCGAGCAGTGGGTAGCCATGAGTGGGGACGGTGCTTTGCTCAGTGGCGGAACAGGACTCGAACCGGCAACCTTCTGATTACGGGGCCACTTCCTTAACCACTTGGCCACCACTGCCCAGTATGGGATATTGTGATGGGGTATTGTAGGTGAATTTGCACTGATTCATGTAGAATTTACCAAAGAGCTACATTAGGTTCTAAAATGATGTGTCTGCATGAAAGATTGACCCCTTATTTAATTTATTTTGTCCTTCCAGAAAAGGCTAAACTTCCTAAATACCAAATCTGAGTCTAAATGTCCAAATGAACTGTTGGTATCCAGCAATCCACAGAATCTGTTGAAACAAAAAAATCCCCTCTGATGTTCTTTATCTACAATCCAAATTCTGCAAAAGTTAGGATGTTCCTTATACTTGAGTCAAATGTAAAATAAAAACAGTGAGCCTATGTTTTAATCACATAGATAACATAATTGTTGCAACTAATTAAGTTAATTGATATTAGGTCTCTAACAAGATTATCAATAAAAGGGATGACTTACAAAGGTACGGAAGTAAAGATGGCCTAGGATCACTGGAGATCACTCTCCTGTGTAACGGACAAGACCAAAGACCTTAATTCGAGTCACATGATCTTTGGCTTCTCAGATGACATTTCATCACTCATTGACATGAATAATTGGTCAAGGAAAACTTCCAGAAGCCACTGTTGCTAAACACAATCCGCCGTGCCTTCTATCGATGCCATTAAAAAAAAAAGGCATATTTGAACTTTGTTCAAAAGTGCCATTGTGTCCTTTGACATTCTTGATTGCAAAGATGTATGCTGTGTCCTCCAGAATAAGATTAGATTAGATTAGATTCAACTTGTCATTACACATGAACAAATACAGGGCAACGAAATGCAGTTTAGGTCTAACCAGAAGTGCAATAAGCAGCAAGTGGTCAAATAAGTTATTTTGACCAGGACACAGGTCAAATAAGTTATGTGTATACATAAGGTGATATGTACAGGAGATGGATAAATATGAACATATTTATAAAAAGTTTATAGTCAGAATTCTATGTACAATGTAGTGCAATGATTCTGTGCAAAAATGTGCAAGATTAGGTAGTACAGTGGTTATCAGGAGTGTATGGGGTGGGCAGAGGAATTCAGCAAGGAGACAGCTCTGGGAAAAAAGCTTTTCCTAAGTCTGCTGGTTCTTGTCTGTGGTAGCCTAAAGTGTCTGCCCGAAGGCAGGAGAGAAAAAAGTCAGTGGGCTGGGTGGGAGGAGTCCTTAAGAATACTGCGAGCGCGACGCAGGCAGTGCTTCCTCTGGATGTCCTCAATGGATGGAAGTGGAGTCCCTGTGATGCGCTGGGCAGTTTTCACCACCCGCTGCATCGCCTTACGCTCAGCAACAGTGGAGCTTCCATACCACATAAAGAGGAGAGAGTTCATAAGCAGCATCTCAGATTATAAGTACATACTGTCCACTTCAATGTTTTGGAAGGAACTATTAATGCAGAATGGTATATATGGTTTGAAGTGCAACAGGTCAGCTATTGCAGGGACAATGCAAACACTCCAGCTATTACAACAGCATGGCTGAATTGACCAGCATTCGAGATCTTTCCCCTATAGAGAACATTTGGTGCATCACAAAACTAAAACTATGTCAAAGACAACCACAAACTGTTCGGCAGCTGGAAACCTATTCTGAGATTTGTAGCTCATTTTGTGCATAAAATTGTCCTATTCCTCATTTCAATAAATATTGGCTTGTGTGTTTTGAAAGTCTTTCAGTGTTCATTTTATTCTAATTTAAAGAAATTTTCTTGAATTTAGGCTGTAAATGTTTTTTAATATAGTCTTCTTTGGGTGACAAAATATAAAAAAAAAAAAAGTTAAGTACATGAAGAGTATTCAATTTCTAATAAGTAATAAGGCAGTAAAATAATTGCATCTGTGTGAGTACTTTAAAATAGACATTTAGCTTGAATCTTTAGTCTATTTTCTTTTTGAATTATTCTGATGATTTGTATTTGTTACATGTCACCCCTAGCGGTCGGAGAAAATCCCGACTTCCTGGACGTGAAGCCATGGGTGTGGCTCTTGGCAATTCATGACTGCGTTTTTGTTTTTTTCCAGGTACCTGAAAACGTGAAGATTAAAGGACGCTGCTGTGAGTGCTGAAACTGGCTTTAAATTATTCTCCTTCTATTATATTCCTAAATAATGCCTTATTGTTTATTGCAGGGCGGCGTTCGCTTTAATCTAGAAGCAGGTAAGTCAGTTTTCCTTCCAAAAGGAAAGGGCACCTGCCCTTTGTCACCAGAGACCGAATGCACTGCGCCATTCCACATATTACACTGAGCTGGAGCACAAATATGATCTAAGGTGTGATCTTGTGTTTGAGTTGTGGTTGATAATTATATCACCCTCATGGTTTTATGTTCTTTTGTCTGGTGTCATTGAACACATCAACATGTTGTGTGATAATACAGCTAAAAAAATACAGATAAAACATTGAATGTGTTTGATCTTTGCCATTGCTGATGTTTTAATAAACTTAGGAACATTAAAAATGGCATATTAGTTTAAAGGAAAAAGGCTGTAATATAAGATCGGTCCTGGTTTTTGTTGCACAATTGGGATTTGTGCGCATGCAAATAGAAAGAGAACAATCCTGTTGGAGACATGCTGGACATACAGGAACTAATCCTGTATGTCCAGAGAGCTGGAACCATAAGTCACCACGCTAATGATCATGGGGGGAGAATCTGACGGAGTGATGTCATGTTTTTTCAATTATTTCCATAACAACAACTCTCACTTTTGGTCACATGATGTCTTGTTTACATAAGGTTCCTGGCAGTTGAAACTGACATCCTATGCGTACACACACACACACACACAGAGCGAGCTGAACTACAGAGAAACAAAATCCTCTTAAAGGACTCACACAATAAAACTGGATTAAGCACAACTAGTAAAATTGAAACGTACTTTTTAATTTCCTGTTTCAGAAGAGAAAAATGGTGGAGCAAAATAAAGAAGCATCAAGCACCCCCTCCATGCAGGCTGGTCCTGCTCATGGAAACAATGGGGTCCAGTCTGACATGGAGAGCAGGTAAAAAGAAGAAAAACTGAAAACAATAATTGTCCTCATCCAGTCTCCATGGCTGATGATTTCTCCTCTGTGCTACTGGGCGGGGCTGCAGGGTTATCCGCACTGTTGGACGCCAGCTGGCACAGATAGGAGACGAGTTAAACCAGCAATGGGGTGACAGACTGCCCCAAGCACACCAGAACATAAGAAGATCCAACACCACCCTCCCCCAGGGCAGAATTTACAAGTGAGCTGAGAATTTGAGAAAAATAAATTGACTCCAGTCCTATTGTTGTCGTTGGTCTCACATGCAAATTCCCTCCCCACTCCAGGCTTTTTGTGAGCGAGTGTTGGAAGGGGAAGTTCTTGGCTGCTTTGGTTAAACTGTGGTCGGATGCTCCAGTTCACAACCAGGCCGGCAGGGTGAGGACGAACAGTTCTGCTTTCTAACATGACCCCCGTGACATGTCCTCGTTGTTTCAACTGTCCAATTCCACACAGATCTCCGGTCTGCCTTCTGACTGGCCATGCTGGACTACAGGTCTGCTGGTGTCTGCTGCACTTGTGGCCACTGCTGCTGTCTGCATTGCATTCTGGGAACTGAAGAAAGACTTCAGACTGTAGCACTGAGGGGCCGGAAGCTGGACTTGGGCCACGGCATATTTAAAACCATTACAAAATTAATATTGTCATTTCTTTTTTCCCCAGTGAATAATTATATGGTATTGAAGTGCTGGCTCACAAGTATGTGTATTTGTACGTCACAGTATGTGCTTGACGAGGCTGTTTCTGGTATACAGTCTCTTTTTATGAGGGCAAAGTCTGTTGCTAAGTGATATAAAGGAGTTGCACCGACTCTTTATATGCTGCTTATCAGGCATTTATCACACAACGGGGAAGCTGGACTTTCAATTCCACCTGATTTTGAAATGTGTGTTTTTTTTTGTTGTACCTCATTAAACCTTGTTTTAAAAAAAAATTCTCTTCAACTCGATTATTTGTTTTTTCCTCCATCAGTCTTGCTCCAAGGCGACGTCGATATGCTGGTAATTTCGGTAGGCTTTCAGGTTGCACCTCTGCAGCATGGAGCCCAGCTGCTTGCCGGGTCCCACCTCGTAGGTGATGGGAAACGGTTGTCCCTCGGTCCTCTCATACACCTCATGCATGGTCTGCTCCCACTTCACCGGCGAGACCAGCTGCCTGGCCAGCTGCCGCTGGATGTGCTTGCTGTGCATGTAGCGCTTGCCGTCCACGTTGGAGTGCACCGCGATCTCCGGCCGCCGGATTTCCAACTTGCTCAGTACCTCCCGCAGGGGCTCGACGGCCGACTCCATCAGAGGAGTGTGGAAGGCCCCGCTCACCGGAAGCTTCCGTGTGTGCAGAAAGTGCAGCTTTCGAGAGTTCATCTGGAGGAAGTCAAGTGCCTAAGGAATGAAATGGAACAAGTTCATCTAATATAGAACTACATCATACATTGATCAGCCATGACATGAATGACACGGGAATATGACTGATCATCTGTTCACATTTAGAGCATTTATCAGATGCCCTTATCCAGAGCGCCTTACAATCAGTAGTGACAGGAACAGTCCCTCTGAAGACACTCAGGGACACAATGGTAGTAAGTGGGGTTTGAACCTGTGACATTGTGGCCTTCTGTCCACTACTGTTAGCTACTGTTACAGTGGCACATGGCAGAAAGCAACCAACCCGTGATGAATAGACAAAACTGCTGCTGGCGATGTCTCTGCTCTAACATCAAAAGAACCAGTGAGTAAGCGCCTGTGAGACGTACCAGAGAAACAGTCTGATCCATGTAGGCACCACCATTTAAATGAATTCGTTTCACTGATTTATCATTTAATCAAGACAGAAAGGTCACAATTTGGCAAGACAAACGTTTTGTTGCCTATACAGAAATTGAACACATTTACTGCAAATACAAAAATATGTCAGCAATTTAAGTAGTGGTGCTGTGAGATCCAAATTTAATATCTTGTATGACTTCCATGAGCTTGAAGGACTGCACCCATGCTCACTGCAAGTCATCAGGAACAGCAAAGAAAGCAAAAGAAAGCACATGCCTCCCAGAGTTCATCAATATTCTTTGGTTTCGTCTTCCATGCTTCCTCTTTCATCCTACCCCACATATGCTCAATGATGTTCATGTCTCGTGACTGGTCTGGCCAATCCTTGAGCATTTGATCCTCTTTGCCTTGAGGAACTTTGATGTGGAGATGGAAGTATGTGATGGCGCACCATCCTGCTGCAGAATTTGGCCTCTTCTATGGTTGGGAATATAAAAGGTAGCTAAGATTTCTTGGTATTTTAGACTATTGATGTTGCTTTCCACCTTGCAGACCTCCCGCACACCCCCATACTGGATGTAACCCCAGACCATGATTTTTCCGCCACGAAACATCACTGTTTTCTGGGTGAATCTTGGATCCATGCGGGCTCCAGTAGGTCTCCTGCAATATATTCAGCGACTGTGGTGTAATTGAACAGAAGATTCATCTGAAAAATCCACCTTCTGCCACTTTACAAGCATCCATCCTTTTAGCAGGCTATTAGAACAAACTGTTCTGGTTGACACAGGGACTTCGGGTAATCAGGTCTCGTGGAGCTCTGCTGCAGTGGAAAATTGGATTTTCGAGCCAACAAACGGCAGTTGTCGTGCGGGGTCTGTCTGACCTGGGCTTGTCAAAAACCTCGCCAGTCTCTTCAAATCTTTTTTTTAATCCTCTGTAATCCGCTGAGACACATTGAAGGTGTCGACCACATCAGCACTGGATCTGGTCTTCAGCTTCTTGATAATCAACACTTTAGTCTCAGGGTGAATCTTGCAGAGGTCTAGTTGCAGTTGATGTGAAGGTCTAGTGTACTGGGGTTCTTTTTATACACACCTGACACCTAATTCATCCATTTTTAGTCACAGGTGAAGCTCATATGACAAGGCGCCAACACTTATGTCTTTACAAATATTGACTCGATGGGCTTTACCAAGCTTTGAATAATAGAATACTTTTTGGCAGTTTCGTTTTGCACTGAAACATTATTACAAAAGCTGTTGGGAATAAAATGAGCCATTTCTTGTAAAAAAAGAAATATGGTAATTATGGTAATTATGGTATATATACCCTATACCAATATATGACCACTGGACCATGTTTGACCATGAAACATTTTATTCTACACAAACTACATGTCCCATATTAAGCAGTGTCACACATGAATTCACTCTTTTAAGTTCATAATCTTGTGTTTGATTTCCCACCTCTTGATGTCCAGCGATGACCCTGCCATCTGGGAAGAGGTAATTTGCCACCATGCACACGGGATCCTTGATCCCCTGGGACTGGCAGTGCTCTCTAGCCTGAAGACACGCATGCTTGTAGTTGGCCTGGGGACGGCCAACGACGGACAGCATGCCGCTCGGGGTCTGCTCGGAGGCAGCCTGCATTGCCCGGGCTCTCACGTTCACTGCATACAAAGCTAAATAAATACAGAATTAAAAGACAGGCACAAAACAACAGAATATGATTTTACGGGTAAAATCCTGACCTTCAGTAAAATCCATAGCTCCAGAAAACACCAAGGCAGCAAACTCTCCCACACTAAATCCTGCAGTAGCAACACAGTTCTCAATGGCCTGGAAAGTAAGACAGACAAGTCAGTTCGGGTCAGGTCGCACTGGGTCTAACTTTTAAGGACCTCAGTGAAGTTAACAGTGAGTTCAGTATTCGACAGACATACACAGATCTTTTCTAGATTTTCTCTTAAAAAATTTAAAAAAGTGAAGTGATTGTCATTGTGACACACAGCACACAATGTACACAACAATGTGTCCTCTGCTTTTAACCATCACCCTTGGTGATCAGTGGGCAGCCATGAGGGATGGTACTTTGCTCATTGGCACCTTAGTGCCAATGAAAGTGAAAGAAAGTGGATGGAAAGAAAGTGAAGTGATTGTGAAACAGCACACGGGTGGGGCAGTGGTGGCCTAGCGGTTAAGGAAGCGGCCCTGTAATCAGAAGGTTGCCGGTTCGAATCCCGATCTGTCCCCACACACACTGCTCCCCGGGCGCCTGTCATGGCTGCCCACTGCTCACTCGGGGTGATGGGTTAAATGCAGAGGACAAATTTTACTGTGTGCACTTTACTTTACAAAACAAGTCCTCTGCCTTTGGGGTTTTCTTGACCATTACACTTAGTGAGCAGTGGGCAGCCATGAAAGGCGGGGAGCAGTGTGCGGGGACACTGCTTTGCTCAGTGGCACCTTCGCAGCTCAGGGTTTGAACCGGAAACCTTCAAATTACAGGTCAGATTACCACTGCCACAAGACAAGGAATGGTTTAATAATCATTAACATAGTGCCTTTCAGCTTTGGTACAAACTACATGTGTAAATTAATGTACATCATGCACTTTTACACTTGTGACTTGCGTAGAATTACGTTTTGGGTTTTATTTGAAATATCGCATACAGTCAAAAACGCAGCCAGTGGAAGACTTCCCACCTCTTGATGTCCAGTAATGACCCTGCCATCTGCGAAGAGGTCATTTGCCACCATGCACATAGGATCCTTGATGCCCAAGGACTGGCAGTGTTGCATTATTCAGCATTTTTGCAGCTATTCAAAAATCAATGTGTGTGTGTAAATTCACAAACGTACATTACTTTGTGAAAGTGGACATTTCTAGCTTTTTGTTTAATGAGTATGAGAAAATCCACCACAGTTCTATGGATGTCTGTTGAATGCAGAACTGCAAAATTAACTGAGGTCTTTTCAGGCCAGATCACAGCTCTACTGTGAATATGAACTTCCAGTCTCCTGGCACCTGAGGGCCACAGTTTCAGATGCCCTGAGAGACCAAATTTCAGGACAATCATGAGCCTCGGTGTGGGGACTTACAGCGGGGTTTTCTTGGCCGAGTCTCTCTACTGCAGCCAAGGAAGTGACGAACACAGCCGGCTGGCAGTGGATGGTTTTCATCAGGACCTCCTCGGGTCCGTTCAGGCACAGCGACAGCAGATCGTAGCCCAGGATCTTCTGTGCTACGGAGAACATGTCGCGAACAGCCCCGTACTTGACAAGTCCGCGCCCCATGCCCACGAACTGGCTGCCCTGGCCGGGAAACAGCGCGACGTGCGCCTCGCCTGGGCGTCTCCTCGCTCCGGGCTCTTGGTCGGCAGTGGCACTACAAGGCTCATGTTGTGTGGATGGTGAGGACCGGTTTTTATCGGCGGCGTGTGACCCATGCTGCCCGCGATTTGACTCGATTCGCCACAAGATCCGTCCGGATTTATGCATGGAAACTACTACAGGCGTCAATCGGGGAAACACACTGAAACTCATATTGGAAATAGGAAGCAGATTTTTGTCCTTTCATTCATAAAGCGTAGCTCTTAATATCAACACGGTTGTGCACACGGGCGCAGCCATATTGGCTCTTCTTCGATTCAAATGGCAGAATTAAGTGGCTCATATGTCGCTGCTGGCCTCTGGTGGTGTTTTTGTGCAGTGCATGTAATCAAGTACAGGTCACACTGCATAAATCAGAATCAGAATATCTTAATTGTCATTGTAACAAGTACAAAGAAGTTAGGTGCAGCCCCTGAGCCGGAGAGTTATCTATGAATATATTATTAGAAAAATACTGATATTATAAAAAATATTATACAAAACATTATTATTTTTTATGAACTGTACTTGCAACCCCTCATTTAAGCAGTCTCTGCGGCTGGGGTCAGACTTTCAATTAATTTTTTCTTCCTAGGCTACCACTGTCATATATTCTTTTTTTGATGTTTTCTTTGTTCTTGCACAGTTTAACTGAGCATTTTTATTCCAAGTGGTTGAATATGCATACATTATATGATAATAGGAATAAACACCAATTCATATGTTAGACCCAGTAAGTTGGGTCACGCCTTCTAAACTTATTAAAACTGTTCTATGAGCATACCCAAAAAATAACTGCAGAATTTTTGGCTCTTCCGAAAGAGTTCTGGTTTATACGTCTGAAGGCTTGTGGGAAGAAACTGTTGCCCATCCTGGCAGTGACGGTCCATATGCTTCCAGAAGGCAGGAGGGGAAAGCAGGTGGTATAAATGTCTGTGTAAATGTGATTCTGGGTCTGATGTAGCTGCTCAGGATGATCTCTCTAGTTCTTCATTAGAGCATAGGGTTGATGGGAGGAGGGCCATCCTCAGTCTCCTCAAAGATTAATTGTACAATTTTTAAAAAAATAAATTATACAGTTTATTTTGTGCAGTGTTGATCTGCATGTACAAATAATATCACATATTTTATATTTACATTTGTACTATCTCTTTTGCCGTAAAGGGAGAAAATGATACAAATTCTTATAAAAAATAAGAATAAAATAAGAAAAAAATAAAATTAAACGCATACAGCCAAAGACTATTTTAGTTATTTAAATGACTCACAGGTGAAAAATACTACAGTCAACATTAAACTACATAAAATACTCTGAATAATATAGTCAGTTTCATATATGTCTGGAAGATATATTAAGATGCATCCACTTTTTAAGCAACACTTGCTAATGTGAAAATGCACAATACGCCTGTTGATTGTCGTAATATCCTGAACTTTCGTCTCACCTCTCTGCTGATGTGCTCCTGGGTTCAGCCATGAACAGAAAAAAAACATTTAATTACTAAAACAAAACTAATTTTATGATGAAAGGCATAGTTCACATTTGCATTCAAATTTAAATGTAAAATGCTTTTGTCACTATAGCATGACAACAGCAATTGGCACTTCTCCAAATCCTTTATTTCGAGATTAAATTGTCACGCTTATTGCTCTTGGATATTAGCTGGTGCCTCAAGAATCTCAGCCTCTGATTGGTTGACTGTGTCCGACTCCTCGTGAAACTCCTCCCCCTCTTTCCTGCTGCTGGGCTGGAGTTTTGTGATGAACTCGGTGCTGGTTAAGGCTTGGCCCTGCTTGGGACAGATGGCTTTTATGGGAATCCAGTGCTCCAACCGGTCTAAGAAAGATAAGGAGAAAATCCTTGTGAAAGGTCAGGAGCCGGTCACTGTGGCCCAGTTCTCTTTTCAAAAGGAGTGTGTGCACATGCTCTTTCTGTCGTGTGTGTGTGTGTGTGTGTGTGTGTGTGTATGTGTGAAATACCTCCAGGTGTAATTGGTTTCATGAGGCAATTCAGCCGAACATTCCACTGTTTGGCGTTACGCAAGGCATCCTGGTTTGAAGGTTTCTGCAAACAGATTTGAGAGAATGTGGGATGAAAACACCTACTTGGTAGTTTCTAAGATCCTTTTTTAAGGTCAGAAGTTTATTAGTGCTGTTAAATATTTTACGTCACTTGAGTAAACAGTCAAAGTTTGCAGACACAGATCCTGAAAACATTTCACAACAGCATTTTAACTGCAATGGAGCACATTGAGCAAAATAGTGAAATATCTCTATTTGATCCTGTTATGTTATGTGCTGAAACCATCTGGCTTTTGCTCCTAGCACACAATTGGGAGGCCATATATTATATATTATAGATTATTATAAACTACAGCCAATCAGCGCTGAGGTAAATGAAGTGATGAAGAAAAAGTTTAAAGTAAAGTGAAGTGATTGTCACATGTGATACACAGCAGCACAGCACACGGTGCACACAGTGAAATTTGTCCTCTGCATTTAACCCATCACCCTGAGTGAGCAGTGGGCAGCCATGAGAAGCGCCCGGGGAGCAGTGTGTGGGGACGGTGCTTTTGCTCAGTGGCACCTCAGTGGCACCTTGGCGGATCGGGAATCGAACTGGCAACCTTCTGATTACAGGGCAGCTTCCTTAACCGCTAGGCCACCACTGCCCCGCTCCGTGCATGTTTCAGTAATAAAATATCTGAGATAAAACACCAAGCTTAATTTGTGGTTGCACAAGGTATTATTCACACTGCTAGCACATTGTACCCTACATTGTTGGTTCTCAAACTGTGGTACCCTGGCTCCCTCTGAGATCATTGCTGTTCATTGCAGTAATTATTCTTCAAGGTCCCCTATTAAGAAAATGTCACTTTGTGAGATTATGCAACATTAATACGAGTTCCCCTGGCCCGTCTATCGTCCTAATACTTTGTCCACCCAGAGAATTTCCCATCAGTCCCCTAAAAAAGTCCACCGACCGTCATGGCTTGAAAACATGCAAAGCATTGCAGTTGCTCGATGATTGTATGTAAAAATGAGCACAAATGTTAGGGTTAAGTGTCTTGCTCAGGGACACAATGGTAGTAAGGGGGATTTGAAACGGGGTCTTCTGGTTCATAGGCGAGTGTGTTAACCACTAGGCTACTACCACCCTTATATAATGATGCACGTTATGAATTCAGTTACGTTGTCTGTATCCTCAATCTGGCCTTTGTACCTCCTTTTGTATGTGTTTTTTGTGTTTTTCAGGCAGGGCAGGGACATCAAGAGGTTCTGGTGGTGGCTTCACCGAGCTCTCTGCACTGAGCTCCAGCTGACCATCTTTCTGAGGTGGAGAGCCCGACTGAGGTGGAGGGCTCCTGCTGGGGGTGGAAGTTATACTGCCAGAGGAAGTGTGCTCCTCTGTAGAGCTGTGCTTCAGAAGTGTGTCTTCTTCCTTTCTGCTCTCATGCCCTTGCTCCTCCTCGCTGCTCCTCTCAGAGTTCCTCCAGTCGTTTAGGAGCTGCTGGTATTTTTCCTGCTCTTCCTGCAGCTGCCTGGCATAGACAAGTTACAACCTTGTAATGAAAACCACCATAAAGTGCGTGTGTTTGTCTGTTTCTGTGCGTGTGTCAGTATGACCTCTCCAGGTCACTGCGTGCCCTCTCCTCCTCTCTGCGTGCCTGTGTCTGAGTGGAGAGAATATTCTCCAGCTCATGCTGAGTGATCTCCAGCTCTTGAATCTTCTCCTTCAGCTCCTTAGCCTCTTGCTCCATCTCCGCTATTTGAGTCTGCATGGTCTCTTTCTCCTGTCACACCACAGAAAGATGAAATCTTTATCATTCGTGGCTGCAAGCAACCATCTTTGATTTATTAGTGACAGGGTAGCAGTAGTGTTGGTGTCATTCTAGCTGAGGGACCAAATTCCTGTCGTCATCTATCAACATGGGAATATATAAATCAAAAAAGACACAGATTTATATATGTGTGATGACCATTACATGTTAGGGAATGATGATACTTGCCATTTGTACTGCTAGGACAATAGTTTAAACGTGAACATCAACTAAAACTGTTACAAACTTGACTTTCTGTAAGTCAGCCACACATGAACTATAATAATGCAAATGTATGATGACTCTAATGGGAGGTTCTTTATCCCAACAGAAATATACAGTCCCTGACAAAATTCTTGTCACTTGTGTACAAATTGACCTCAAGTGCCACTGAAATATATTTCTAATCAAGATTTTTTTTTACAAGAAATGACTCATTTTATTCCCAACAGCTTTTGTAATAATGTTTCAGTACAAAATGAAACTGTCAAAAAGCATTCTATTATTCAATCTAATATTCAAAGTAATCTAATATTCACATCAACTGCAACTAGACTTCTGCAAACATGCCTAAGATTCACCCTGAGACTAAAGTGTCAAGAGACTGAAGACCAGATCCAGTGCTGATGTGGCCGACACCTTCAATGTGTCTCAGCGTCAAGTACAGTGGATAAAAAAAAGATTTGAAGAGACTGGAGACGTTTTTGACACACCCAGGTCAGGCAGACCCCGCAAGACAACTGCTCGAGAGGACCGTTTGTTGGCTCGAAAAGCCAAACCTGAAGTCCCTGTGTCAACCAGAACAGATTGTCAGATTCTGTCAGTGGCCAGAAGCCAGCATTAATCAAAAGACAATTGAGAAACCGTGTGGCATTTGCCATGGCCCACAGCCTGCTAAAAGGATGGACGCTGGAAAAGTGTCAGGAGGTGGATTTTTCTGATGAATCTTCTGTTGAATTACACCACAGTCGCATCAAATATTGCAGGAGACCTACTGGAGCCCGCATGGATCCGAAATTCACCCAGAATACAGTGAAGTTTAGTTGCGGAAAAATCATGGTCTGGGGTTACATCCAGTATGGGGGTGTGCGAGAGGGTGGAAGGTAACATCAATAGATCAAGAAATCTTAGCTACCTTTTATATTCCCAACCATAAAAGAGGCCAAATTCTGCAGCAGGATGGTGCTCCATCACATACTTCCATCTCCACATCAAAGTTCCTCAAGGCGAATAAGATCTAGGTGCTCCAGGATTGGCCAGACCAGTCAAGAGACATGAACATCATTGAGCATGTGTGGTGTAGGATGAAAGATGAAGCATGGAAGACGAAACCAAAGAATATTGATGAACTCTGGGAGGCATGCAGGACTGCTTTCTTCGCTATTCCTGATGACTTCATCAATAAATTATTAAATTTGGATCTCACAGCACAACTACTTAATTTGCTGACATATTTTTGTATTTGCAGTAAATTTGTTCAATTTCTGTATAGGCCTTGCAAAAATTTGACCTTTCTGTCTTGATTAAATGATAAATCTTTTTTCAGTGAAACAAATTCATTTCAATGCATTAAACATCATTTGGTAGGGTTGTAGATTTTCATATGAGCTATTTATTGATATTTATTTATTGAACACCAATTGATTAATTAAAAGTCAGGTTAATAGTAGGTGTTTCTACAAAATAGACAAGCGGCAAGACAATTGTCATGGACTGTAAGTTGGATGTAAGTACACTTTATATCAAAATCTGGTCACCTCTCCCAGGAAAGTACAGGCAGGTCATCATCTGATCTTCTGGCAGGAGTATGATCAGAAGCAAATGTTCCAATCAGTGATAGGAAGTGAAAGTATTTAACCATCACCCTTAGTGAGCAGTGGGCAGCCATGAAAGGTGTTAAGTATGTGCAGGTTTTGAATCCGCAACTTTCTGACTTTCAACTTTTTCAACTTTTCACTGATGGGTTAAAAGCAGAGGACACATTCATTGTGTGCAGCATGTGCTGTGCTGCAGTGTTTCACGATGACAATCACTTCACTTTCAAAATGACTTTAATACTTCATTTCAAAGTCGAAATTGTTATATTATGGAACATCTTAGCTGACACTGTACATATAAACAGGAGTCATAGTTCTCTGGCAAAAAAGAATCAGTATGCAGTTTTCATAATTTTTCTGAACCTACTTGTAGGAAAACCGAGCACCCACCCACAAAGAGGGATCTCTGCTTCACTCACCATCTTAAGCTCTTCTAGCCTTTCCTCCAGGCCTCTCTGTATCTGCTTCTGTTCTTTCTTCTCTTGTTCCTCCTTTTGCCTGCGCTGCTCCTCCAACTCTTTCTGCTGCTGTGTTCCACACAAGCACAATTAAAACACAGTGATGCACTCAAGTTCCCTCACTCTCTCCATGCCTTACTTTGATGATGCTGTCAATCTTCTCTTGTATGTCTTTCCTCTCTGCCTTCTCCATGTTCTCCTTCTTTGAAATATCTTCCTTGCTTGTCTTCTGTTTTGTGTCCACTTTTTGCTTGATGTCCTCTTTTTGCATCTTCTGCTTAACTTCATCCTTGTTGTCTTGAACTATGGGCTCATCAGCCTGGTTTCTCTCAATAAAGAGGTCCTTCTGAATAAGCAGGTCCTTCTCCCTCTGCTCTCGTCTCTGGAGCTTCAAGTCCTGGTGCAAAGACCTCTTGTTCTCCTGGGTGAGTCTGAGGGCTGTCTGAACCGCTGAAAAAGAGAACCATGGGATGTCCCCGGGTCATGACAGAAATTTGAGATATGTCAATAATGGCATATGTAGGAAGATAGACAGACAGACAGACATACCTTGGATCCAATCCACCCTCTGCTTTTGGTCTGTGGCACTCATCTCATATGTCCTGTTTGGAGTCTTCACAGAGAACAGACAACGCTTGCCTTCCTTATCTGGAATGGACTTGGTGTAGGAGAGAGAAATAAGTGAAAGGTCTTGTCTATTAAACATAAAAATATCTCTTTTGTATTAATCGCTGAAAGCATTTTCAGTGCAGCATCTACAGAGCATCAAGTGTCTCCTCCCGTCTTTGTACCTCTACTGAACAGGACTGATCCAATGCAATCTCTCCCTTTTTCTCCTGCAGATCTTCGCTGACATAGTACGCCATGCTGGAGGGCTTCAGCACAAACCAGCGTTCCTGCCAGTTCCTCCGCACATGGCCCTTCTTCACCATATAACCCTGAGAGAGAAGACGATGAAACTGCATTATTTGAATAGTGGAGAAGGCGGATTCAGGTCAGGTGTGGTCACCTTCTTCAGAACACTGTGGTACATCTCCATGAAGACATCGTTCAGGGCCAGAGTGAAGGCCTCCTTACAGGGAATCTTCATCAGTTTCTCAATGTTCATATACTCTAGGAACTCCCATACGGACATGCCCTCCTGCAGCAGGGAATTCTGGGACAGCAGGCTTTCCAAGGGCTTGCTGTCCCACTCTTGGTTCATTGCTGTGGAAATTTTCTTCAACAGGTATTCCAGCTACAAAATAATAGAAAATTAATCTAGCACATTCATTCCACATTAAAACTATCTTGCATAAACATATGATACATGCTGGGAACTCCTCTGTTATTGGTATCCATGGTTCTCGTTCTCTGTATCAAACATTAAATAAGTTCAATAACAGGCCACAGTCCTGGACCTAAACTCCCTCCTACCCCTGCCATATTGGCTCAGTAAAAGGAAATTAGGGCTGGGTGCTCCGCCCCTCACACTCCTGTATCCCAGAATTCATATCTGTGAAAACCCTCCATGTTGCTTATTGTTTACAGAAACAAGACGCTGGCTCTATGGCATCCAGAGCAGCTTCTTCCTCTTCTCCACTGCACTCCATGCACCCCACCCCATGTTGTGAAGATGATGGGCATATGACATAACCTGTGGACTGGTGGCATTTCAAAAACCGAACTCGGTTCTATCAGCTGCATCTTAGCTGTAGAAAGCGAGTCAATGTGGTCCCAGTCCTGCATGTCAGGGCACATCAGTGTGGTGATCAGCGTCATCTGCAGCAAATTCCATCATTAGACGTCTCTACACATGGCTCCCTTTACCTCTGGCTGTATGATGACGAGGGGATAGCGGTCCTCCGACAGCAGGTTGAACAGGCAGAAGAGCTTGAAGCTGTTCTTCTTCTGGCTGCAGACCCCTGTGTCAGTGCTGAGCTTGAAGTTTTTCTTTGACGTCATCATCCAGCACAGGTCATCAAACATCTCCTTATCGAATGTGCCCTCTTTGGTCTTGAAAAAAAAGGGATAAGCATAAATGTACAGCCCAGTTTCCTCATCACTTATTTGATGTAAGACTAATGCATGTGAAGCACTTAACTAAAGAATCTTGACCAGATATAATAACTTGAAATGTTTTTTATTACTTGTTAATGACTACTGGACGTCTATTTGAACTTGTCATTAAATGATTTTAAGAAAAGTTTTTTTATGATAAAAAGGGATCTACTGCATGGTCTGACTTCCCTCTGCCTTAATTAGACGGGAAGTTAACAGAAGTTGATAGAAGAGCAGCGTCACCTTGGCCAGGATGTACTTGTTGAGGTAAGGCATGTAGCCGTGGCTGGACACCGGGCCATTGTCATTGTCCTGAAAATGCTCCTCCAAAGCCACAGGGTCGTGAGGGATGTTCAGGACGGTGTACAGGTTATGGGAAAGCACCTGAACACACCAACACACACATTTAAAGTACAAACCGAACTCTTCTTCCTTGTTACCGTCATGTCTGGACACCTACTGTTGCCTGGGCTTTTGGCCAATGGGCTTTAAGCAAACATGCATCAACATGTGGCAGAGGGTGGGAGAGGGTATCTGTTAGTTCCATGGCATCAGAAACATGGCATTTGATCAGACACGGCTGCATTTCAGCAGATGCACAGAAATGGGAGGTTTGAGGTCTGTGCACGTCGAGTCCCTGCTGCTGTGGAGATGGTGCATATTTCTCCTCATGCTTTACATTCCTGAGCAGGTCCTGACCGCCCGAGCTGCTCATCTCTCGCACAAAAACACAGCGACGTCTAACATAGAGCAGAACTCCTACCGGACCAGGATCCATGAACCAGATCGTCTGTTCTGTTTGTATAAACGCGGGGATGAAGATCTTCTCACCTTCAGCTGCGACTTCGACACTTTGCCGCTGTGCTCCGCGTCCAGCGAGGTGAACGCGTACCAGATGGACTTCAGCAGCTCCGATTTAAAGTCCATCGCGAGGAGGAGCAGAAAGAAAGTTAGTCGAGCTCCATTGCGGAGTGAGGAAGGAGTAGAAGGCGGTCAAAGATCGCGACCAGACTGCGGCAGGCAGGCGGGGTGCAGGAGGGTGGAGAGAGAAGCGAAAACCCGGCAGCGCGCCGTTCCGTTCCAGTCCAGTCCAATCCATTCCATCGTTCCGAAAAACATCGTTCCTCGATCGATAATAATCGATGTGTGTGTGTGTGTGTGTGTGTGTGTATATAGACACACACATATATATATATACACACACACACACACACACACACCATATTCGTGCATTCGTGCAATGTTTGTAATGTGACGTGGCAAATGATAAGGGTCAGCTTATAAAAAACAATAAAAAAGTTATCTTGATCAATGCTGCATATTAAAACTGTTGAGTGGAAAATGTATGGCACCAAAATAAGACAATAAATTATATATGAAGGATTAAGATCGAAATAAGTTGAATATTTAGGCAAACACGCACTGCAGTATGAAGTATTATTTTCGCTCTCGAAAGAGTGAGGTGATAAACAACACCATCATTATAAATCTCTTTCGGGCATTGCTTGCATGAATGAAAGTCATTTAAAATGAAGACATCTAATTTGTCTAACAATATGTTTTGCCCGCTTACTACCACTGTGTCCCTGAGCAAGACACTTAACCTTAAGTTGCTCCAGGGGGACTGTCCCTGTAACTACTGATTGTAAGTCACTCTGGATAAGGGCGTCTGATAAATGCTGTAAATGTAAATGTAAATGAAAGCTCCTTTCATTGTGTAACGTCCTGGCACCTCTGGCCCATCAGGTGGCGCCATTGCCTTGTTTGGTTTCATTGGTAGTTAATATTGATTACTGTTTCAACAAACTTATCACTCCCTCCAGGTAATACACGACACCGCCGTTCATCAGTCAAAGATGGATTTATTCCTTCGTTACACTTCTCCGCCAATCCACCATAAAATCCACCGTCAAACTGTCATTACATAAATGTACAGAATGATCAACATAAATATAACAAAATAAACATTTAAACTAAAGTTGACAAATGCACAATAAAACAGAAACACAGTTAAACACAGTACCTCGCTGGCTGCACGTAACCGTGAGGGAATAAGTTCGCTTCAGAAACAAAAACTTAACAAGAAACACTTCCAACTTCTTCTTCCTCTTCTTTACAGCTTACTTTCACTTTGAAACAGCTTATTTAATATTCTTCATGCCTTCTTTAATTTACGGCTTCTCCTAGCTTCTTAACCTTTTTCTTAACCTTTCTTGCGTCACTTAAAGGTGGCTGTGTGCAACATGGTTCCTACCCATAAAGGAGACAATGTTTATAAAATGAAGAAAATAAATAAACACAATAAACTAAACATAATTTACATAAAGAAGTACTAAACATGGATTATTTCCAAACTCATTTGAATACATGAATTAACATTATTATAACTTAATAAAGACAGCAACCACATGGTCAGACTTCAATATTTGTCAACGGTCTTGGTGGTTGATGGAATTAGGCAGCAGAGAGGCATAATGTAACATGTTAAACTCAGAAAAAAGGTTTATTGTTCCCTTGGGTGGTCACAGCCATTGGAGAAAAGAAAATCCTTGGCACACATCCAGAAAAAGTGTTTTGGTAAAAAACAAAAAGACAAGAAACAGTATCATAAATCATATAAAGAACCAACAAGAAATAAACCAAAAAAAGCAGCAACATGTACCCTCACAACAGAGCTCCAGCAGTCCCCCACCTGCAAGGTGTACCCTCCTAAGTGACTTATGTAGGAAAAACTATAACAGAGTGAATATAATGGTTTGTATTCATAGTTGGGGTCCTACAAAACCAGAACTGATAACTTCAGAGTAACACTGATTGTGATCATTCATGCACCTCAAAGGTTAGTTTATATTAATGGATTGCTCATTCTAGAGTCACCCTGTCTGTTAAAAAAGTTTAAGGCCAGGGAAAGATTAAAATAATTCCTAACTCATAATAGCCGGTGCTGCCTCCTGCATTTTGGAAAATATAGCTGAAAGGTCGTAGGTCTCTTATTTCTCACACAACACAATCACAGTCTATAGGATTATAGTAAATTGAGACAATTACTTGCTGATGCATTTTTGTAAAAAAAAATTGCCTAAATTGCAGGAGTCATGTTCTTACAACTTTGCATTTTTATAGACCCATTTTTGCTTGCACCCATGCAAACCTGACATCTTGATTGCATGGCTATTATTCCCAGTTTGTGGGGAGTAAGGGAGCTCTCATTTTGCGAGGTGCGCCTGCTGCTTCGTGGGGGCAGCAGGAGATTCTCTACATAGCTGGAGCGGCATCTAATAATCAGCTAAGAAAGTAAAACATAACGCTGAAGTGACTCCTTATTCAAATTTTCAGTTCCACCTCAAATGCTGCTCAGCAGGCTGCAGTACCCGTTTTTACTTCAGCCAGGCTTACAGCCAGGAAATCTGTTCCAGAAATGAAGAACGTTTTTAATCTGTATGTGGTGATGATCTCTGTGCCCACTCAACATCCTGAACTATTAGAAATGGTTAGAAAGTTACCTGTCTGGCCCAACACTGTTTTCACAGGAAGTTTCACATAGGAACTGTGCATTTGATTGATGAATGTGCTTATTTTAATTCTTTGGAGAATTAAATTCATCCTTCCGGAGAGAGCAGTTTGTCCTTTCTTGTGAATTTCACTCAGCTTTTATCCTTACTGCATCTTTTATTATTTAAAAAATCTTGCGTTGAAGTAAATAAAAATTGTAATTTTAATAAAAAAAGGTATTTGCTGTTCTCAGAAAGAAAATCGGTATCAGCCAATCATACTCATGAAAAACCGCAAATCAGCAATGAAAAATTGCACTCAGTTCACCCCTAATAGGTGCAATACAAATTTATTCAAAAAAGCAGTTCCCAAATCCAAGGCTGGAGGGCCAGGGCTTGAGTGAAACCAGGTCTGGTAACCTGTGTAAGTTGTGCAGGGCTATGGCCCCCAAAAATGTATTTGTCTTTTGCATATATCATAGAGTTTTTGTTCATTTGTAAAAATTGTACAATTTATGGCTTTAAACATCAAAACGACTAATGAAACGAGTCAATATTACATTTATTATTATGTACATATGTTCCTAGAGTTTAGCCTGATGCAAAAAATCTTGGTGTTTGTAGAGATGCTGCTGTAGAAATCTTCTCCCAGGAGTCTTCCTGTGCATGTGCATGTGGTTCTGTGCATGCTCCCCACAAACAGCAGGACTTTAGTGTGAATGGACTCTGACATCACTTTGTTCTAGGAAGTTATAATACCTGCCTTCACAGGCTGCAAAATGGGGATCAATGCAAGAGCCGCCCTAAATACTTACAGACCAGCAACTCTCTCAAAAATTTTATGCAAAACAACATAAACCTGGTGAGGCACCTGTATGTGAACCTGTGAACCTTGTGCCTGTTATTTACTGATTATTATTAAGGATTATCAGTATATTCAAAAGTAAATAAAATGCTGAATACATCTTATGAGCATGCTTCACCTTCAATCACATGTTAGTGACTGGAGCTTTTGGCCAGAAGATATCGTAAGGTGGTATCACTGGCCATTTCCACCCCAGGTCGCCCAACACTGCCCATCTCATCCTGGATTCCAGTTCCACTCTTCCCTCCTACTCTTTTTTGACAAATTCATAAATTCATCATTTAGTGGTTTTAAATGATATCCCACTTTACAAACATAAGTTTTGAGGTTTATTGAACACAATTTCAGTGTGCCTCTGAGTGAGTGTGTCTCACTTACCTTTCTGGTTTGACCCTTGTGACATGAAATTAGTAAAGTGGAAGTGGGGTGTGTACAGGGGCTCAATCAAATGACCAGCCCCTGGGTATGACAGCACTGTCAGGAGGTGATCATTACCCGCCTTACTCATCTGTAGTCTCATTCAACAAATATTAGCAGAAACAAAATTACAGAAGAGAAATAAAACAGCTGTGTTAAAATTTTATTTTAACGATTTCTGCATAAGGGCATCTTCTGCAGATTACAAAGTAGCCCAGCTCTGATCATCCTACATTTACATTTACATTTACAGCATTTATCAGACGCCCTTATCCAGAGCAAGTTACAATCAGTAGTTCAAATTAGCTTTCAAATTATAGACCGATATCCTTCCGTTCATATCAAAAATCTTAGAAAAAGTCGTAGCCCAGCAGCTGAGCGCATACCTAGACTGTAACAATATCCATGAAGTATATCAATCAGGATTTAGGCCCCATCATAGCACTGAGACAGCGCTGGTTAAAGTGGTTAATGACCCGCTGATGGCCTCTGATCAGGGATGCATCTCACTGCTTGTCCTGCTTGATCTGAGTGCAGCGTTTGACACTATCGATCACGCTATTCTCCTTGCCAGGTTAGAGAATGTTATTGGGATTAAGGGAATAGCCCTTGAATGGTTCAGATCATATTTAACCAACCGATATCAGTTTGTGGACATCAATGGTGTTTCGTCTTCACATAGTAAAGTAGAGTTTGGTGTTCCACAAGGTTCTGTCCAAGGTCCGTTACTTTTTTCTCTATACATGTTACCTTTAGGCGACGTCATCCGCAAACACAGTATTAGCTTTCATTGCTATGCTGACGACACACAGCTGTATCTGTCAGCATTGCCAGATCAGAGGCAGCAGCTGAACAATATAGAGAATTGTCTGAAGGACATTAGACAGTGGATGCTCACCAACTTTCTCCTGTTAAACCCTGACAAGACAGAAGCGCTTGTACTTGGGCCTAAAGCAGCCAGGCATAAACTGGCTGACTACACAATAACCCTGGATAGCCTTTCTATCTCACCGAGTATTGAAGTGAAGGATCTAGGTGTCATCATTGATGCAGGTCTCTCATTCAATTCGCACATAGATAATGTCACTAGGATAGCATTCTTTCACCTTAGAAATATTGGTGTTTGTAGAGATGCTGCTGTAGAAATCTTCTCCCAGGAGTCTTCCTGTGCATGTGCATGTGGTTATGTGCATGCTCCCCACAAACAGCAGGACTTTAGTGTGAATGGACACAATTTCAGTGTGCCTCTGAGTGAGTGTGTCTCACTTACCTTTCTGGTTTGACCCTTGTGACATGAAATTAGTAAAGCGGAAGTGGGGTGTGTACAGGGGCTCAATCAAATGACCAGCCCCTGGGTATGACAGCACTGTCAGGAGGTGATCATTACCCGCCTTACTCATCTGTAGTCTCATTCAACAAATATTAGCAGAAACAAAATTACAGAAGAGAAATAAAACAGCTGTGTTAAAATTTTATTTTAACGATTTCTGCATAAGGGCATCTTCTGCAGATTACAAAGTAGCCCAGCTCTGATCATCCTACATTTACATTTACATTTACAGCATTTATCAGACGCCCTTATCCAGAGCAAGTTACAATCAGTAGTTCAAATTAGCTTTCAAATTATAGACCGATATCCTTCCGTTCATATCAAAAATCTTAGAAAAAGTCGTAGCCCAGCAGCTGAGCGCATACCTAGACTGTAACAATATCCATGAAGTATATCAATCAGGATTTAGGCCCCATCATAGCACTGAGACAGCGCTGGTTAAAGTGGTTAATGACCCGCTGATGGCCTCTGATCAGGGATGCATCTCACTGCTTGTCCTGCTTGATCTGAGTGCAGCGTTTGACACTATCGATCACGCTATTCTCCTTGCCAGGTTAGAGAATGTTATTGGGATTAAGGGAATAGCCCTTGAATGGTTCAGATCATATTTGACCAACCGATATCAGTTTGTGGACATCAATGGTGTTTCGTCTTCACATAGTAAAGTAGAGTTTGGTGTTCCACAAGGTTCTGTCCAAGGTCCGTTACTTTTTTCTCTATACATGTTACCTTTAGGCGACGTCATCCGCAAACACAGTATTAGCTTTCATTGCTATGCTGACGACACACAGCTGTATCTGTCAGCAATGCCAGACCAGAGGCAGCAGCTGAACAAAATAGAGAATTGTCTGAAGGACATTAGACAGTGGATGCTCACCAACTTTCTCCTGTTAAACCCTGACAAGACAGAAGCGCTTGTACTTGGGCCTAAAGCAGCCAGGCATAAACTGGCTGACTACACAATAAACCTGGATAGCCTTTCTATCTCACCGAGTATTGAAGTGAAGGATCTAGGTGTCATCATTGATGCAGGTCTCTCATTCAATTCGCACATAGATAATGTCACTAGGATAGCATTCTTTCACCTTAGAAATATTGTGAAAATAAGAAATATAATTTCAATGCATGATGCAGAAAAGTTGGTCCATGCATTTATTACATCAAGGTTAGATTACTGCAATGCATTATTGTCTGGATGCTCTAGTAGCTGCATGAGTAAACTCCAGCTAGTACAGAATGCTGCAGCCAGAGTTCTAACCAGAACCAGGAAATTTGACCACATCACCCAAGTCTTACAATCACTGCACTGGTTACCCATCAAATTTAGGATTGACTACAAAATCCTACTTTTAACCTATAAAGCTCTAAATGGTCTCGCCCCACAGTACCTGAGTGAACGCCCCCTTCGATCAATGGGTGCGCGGTCACTACTGGTACCAAAGGTGCAGAAGGTCACAGCTGGGAGCAGATCCTTCTCCTATAGAGCTCCGCAGTTGTGGAACAGCTTGCCTGTCAGTGTCCGGGATTCAGACACAGTCTCAGTGTTTAAATCCAATCTCAAAACCTATCTGTTTTCTCTGGCTTTTTGCTAAAGTCCTAGACCCTCATTTCACTTCGTTTTGACACAGTGTCAATTATAAAGTCCAGTTTATCACAGAGTCCCCCTGTTAGACACAGACAAAGTTGAATTCACTCTAGTTAGGCTGTCCTAGTCAGGGTACCGGGCCACTGTAGCACCAATATACCACTATAACCACATATTTCAGTATCGGTCGTACAGTGCAACCGTCTGCCGCTGCTTCTGTTTGTTTTTCTCCGAGACACGGAATCAAGCACCCAGACTACTGGCAGATCCCAGTGAAGAGACCAGCAAATAAATCCTGGTTCCTGACAACTGCTTAACAAGGACAAAACATGAAACAAACCAGAGGGTCACCACAGCCACCGCCACCGTTCCAACTACAGCTTCAGGGATCTTCAAATGGACCATTATGGACACGTAATCTAGACCATGACACTGACTACATCCTGGACTTCTCCAACCCTACAACTGTAGGACTTATTATTATATCAAATAAGAAATATAATGCACCATCCGACCTCTACAACTCATACAAAATGCAGCATCACGACTGATCTTCAACCGTCCCAAATTCTCCCACACCACCCCTCTGCTACGTTCCCTCCACTGGCTCCCAGTAGCTGCACGCATCAGGTTCAAAATACTGGTGCTGGCCTACAAAGCCAAACATGGAGTAGCACAATCCTACCTCATTACACCTCGCACTGCACCTCGTATACGCCGAGCCTCCAGTACTGCTCGCCTGGTCCCTCCATCTCTGAAGGTAAAAGGAAGACATTCATCTAGACTCTTCTCCGTCTTGGCCCCTCGGTGGTGGAATGAACTTCCCCTCGAGGTCAGAACAGCTCAGTCACTGAGCACCTTCAAACGACAGCTCAAGACCTTCCTCTTTAAAGAATATTTAGATTAAATTGTAATTTTCTTGTTGTCGAACTTTGTGTACAGAATCTACAACAGAGTGAATTAAATAGATGTATTCATAGTTCGGGTCCTAGTGAACCGGAATTGATCTCTTCATCGATGGTAACTTGAAAGCACGTTGTAAGTCGCTCTGGATAAGGGCGTCTGCCAAATGCCATAAATGTAAATATCATCCCCAACCCTGCACTGACACCATTTGCAGGCTCACTCTACCCTGGAAGGGCGTTCCTCTCTGTATCACTCCTTCCCAAGGTTTCTTCCTTTCTTTTTTTCTCTCTCCTAGAGTTTTTTTGTGTGGAGTTTTTCCTTGTGTGCAGAAGGGTCAAGTGTGGGGGGTGTCAACTGTAGGGCCTGTCAAAGCCCATTGAGACATACTGTATGTGATTTTGGGCTATATAAGAAATAAATGTTCTTGTTGTTGTTGTAGTCACAGGGACAGTCCCCCTGGAGCAACTTAGGGTTAAGTGTCTTGCTCAGGGACACAATGGTAGTAAGCGGGATTTGAACCTGGGTCTTCTGGTTCATTTCCGGACATTTTATGCTTCCAACCTGAACACGAGTGCAGCAGCAATAAATAAATCACAGAAGGCTAAGTTGCATAAAGTGAGTGTGCATAATTTAACACTAGAAGTCCCAGGTTTTTCTGACCCCTCAGCTCTTAGCAGAGGTAGGTCAAATGGCCCCTTGGTTGGGAACTAACAACTCAATCACCGACAAATGGCTCCCATTCATTTGTAAATTGGTGGCCGATTGGAATGTGTCACTCCCCTTCCCCCCAAGAAGTGTTTGAAAATGGAGTGTTTGGTGTTTTTGAACACAGTCCACTCCAATGTATGTTTGTTCACAAATGTCATAACCTGAGTGAAGTCATTGTCCATGGTTGATAAACATGTATAGAATCATCACTGAATTATAAAACAAAAAGTGAATTTTGTTTTTGTGTGCTCTCTCCTCTGCCTGTCCATATAAAATAGCAAAAAATAAAGTCAAATAAAAAATAATAATAAATAAACAAATAAATAGATAAAGTAAAAAAAATCTCAGTCCCTCAGTTCCAATTCATCATATCAGTGGTTACTATCCCACGCAGTCTGTCTGTTTCAAAATCTGTGTTTGCAGCGTTTGCAGACCCAGTGACCATTGTAGAGATCATACAATATTCATTGGAGACTGATGTGTGAGTGTTCTATTTTTTCATTTTCATTCTATTCATTTCATTCTATTAGCAACTTTTCATTCTATTTTCAGACTATTTTTAATAAATAAAACACACTTGTGTTTCTATATTTTGTGAATTTTTCAATGTCACACACATACTGTAGCTTTGGCCTGTCTTGCCAGGGTTCACAGGTAACTAGTGTTTTGGCACAACAAAAGCAGGAGGACAATGGAGCCGATGGCCCATTACTCAGAGTTCCCTCAGGGCCAACTAGAATCATATACATGTGATGGATAGGCAACAGAAGTCAGAAAAAACATTAAAAAATCGCTTGCTAAAACTTTGCTAAAAGGTTTTAATAGCAGAGAACTTCCTTTTGTGCTGAACTGGATAAAATATCACTGCACATAGCCTACTACTTCAGTGGCATCAAGAATTCTGTGGTGTACGAACCTCCTCTCCAAAGAAAGAACATGCAGAGAAGACTCGCCACTCAGCAGGCCTTGCAAATTCTCCTGAGTGAAGTAAACCCTTGTGACTCGGATGGAGAAGACATAGAACTTCAACCGGATTCAGACTCAGAGCCGTCTGATCAGTCTTCAGGTTCATTTTTATTTCATATTATTTTCATTTCATTTCATATCTACTCTGCCTTTTTTATATTTTCCACTTTTTTGTTTGTGCACCGTAGCAGACTTTCACTGCCATCTGAAGTGCAAGACATTTTTCTGTCATAACCTGAGTGAAGTCATGGTCCATGGTTGATAAACCTGCTCATACATGTACAGAATCCTCACTGAATTATAAAACAAAAAGTGAATTGTGTGCCAGGGTTCACAGGTAACTAGTGTTCTTGCACAACAAAAGCAGGAGGACAATGGAGCTGATGGCCTCTCCACAGAAGGTCGGGCCAAAAATCGCCTGCTAAAAGTTGCTCCCTTTCACCCCAATAGAAGCGTACACTGCAGATAGAGAGCCAACGGCTAAGGCCAGAAGAAGTATCTCGAGTCGCCTTCGTGTTTCATCACTCTTGACATGCTTCGTAGAATTCAAGAATGGACTATTCCAGTGTGTGGGGATCATTTGTCACCAACTGCATCACGTCCTACAACCCTGGTCTACATATCACCATTGATGAACAGCTCTTCCTGTCAAAGACTCACTGCTGTTTCCTGCAGTATATTGCAACTAAACCTGATAAGTTTGGGATCAAGTTTTGGGTGGCTTGCGACCTAAAATCCAAGTACATTTGCAATGTCCTCCCATATCTTGGCAAGGACCCCAGTCGTCCCAGTGGGGAGAGACTGTCTGAAAATGTAGTGATGAGGCTGATGGAACCATTCCTAGACAAGGGCAGAAATGTTACCACGGACAATTTCTTCACATCGCTGTCACTTGCACAAAAACTGCTTAGCCAGAAAACCACCATCCTCGGCACAGTCAACAAGATTGGGCGGGAAATTCCACAATCTGCCAGACAAACAGCATGGCCCGCCTTGTTTACATGACAAAAGCATCAGTTCACAGGTGATTAAGGATATTAGTTAAAAGTCTTCTAGTCAATTGACTATTCTGTGGGTTTTATAGGTAGAAAAGCCAAATGACTAATCTCTGGGACTTCTAGTGTTAAGTGACAGTGCATAATGTTACATAAGTTAAATTCATTGAGCGTAAATCGATTTATTGCTCATAAGAGAGCCACAGTTACTATGTGTTGAATAGCCTGATGGTACTGGGGTAGAAACTGTTCCTGAATTGATGGCAGGATACATTACAAACAAGAGAATAGACGCAAAACAGATAAATCTATGAGGAGCGGCACTCAACACGTCGCCACTCTACGGCACCGTCTTTGTCCCACATACAGATACAAAAATATATTCTGATTATCAAGACATTTAATGCACAAAAAATAGAAATAAGTAAATAAATAAACTGACCATAAAAGATTACCACTAGTGCTGGGTGATTATATGATTGATGATCGCAATATCAGCTTTTGCCATTTTTCATGTTCACAGTCTGAGTTATTGTAGTGGTGGAAGTCGACCAACCTGACTACCAGCATGCTTTGCACATGCTACAAGCGCTAGACTAAAAGGGGCAGGAAATGTGCTGGGAATGTGAAAGTGAAGTGATTTTTCATTGTGATACACTGCAGCACAGCATACAGTGCACACAATGAAATGTGTTCTCTGCTTTTAACCATCACCCTTGGTGAGCAGTGGGCAGCCACGACAGGAGCCCGGGAGCAGTGTGTGGGGATGGTGCTTTGCTCAGTGGGGGGGATTCAAACTTGCAACCTTCTAAGTACAGGGGTGCTTCCTTAACCGCTAGGCCACCACTGCCCCGATAAGCAAGAAATGAGCGGGTTGGACATAAATAGTTGAATGTTGGATGATGAGATGGGAGTTAAACACAGTTAAGTGTAGGTGGGTGGTTCAGCACTGTCTCCATTGCACAGTGCCAGAGAATAAGAGCAGACATTCAGTATTCATTACTCAGTAAGCATTACTTGTTAGATATTCAGAAAGCAAACTGTGACTCCGCCTACCCTATTACAAATAAGTAGCTCTTATTCCAGCCAGAATGAGCCGCAAGCATTTCTTCCTCCCAGTGCGGTGAAAGAAATCTATATTATTCCAATTTCAGCATGCAGACAGCTCTTTTTGGTCAAGAATTAGTAATTTAAACATTTTAATATTATTTATTCATATTTTTTCCAAAACATATAATTTGTTTTTGCTGGTACAACCAAAATGCAATCGGCATAGGCTAGCATTCAATGACCTAAATAACAGCTAAACCAGAAGCAGATACCTCAGTCCAGGTCTGCTCCCTGGGATGGGCTTCAGCTCCAGAGAAGACCCATGGGTTTTCTCCCCACGTATGTTCCTCCCACACTTGCATCCTCCACAACTACAAAACACAGTGGACACAGCCTTCCATAAGACAATAAAATAAATCCAGCCACTAATGTGGAGTCTGACAGTAAATATAGGACTTTGGAGGAGGGCGTGACTGTCCACATAAACATATGGACACTTTACTTTACGCTTAAACACAGCTCAGCAAGCTGCAATACTATTTATTTTACATGAAAATGTCCATATTCATCAGAAATCTATGTTCACATGAGTAAAGATACCAGGTCAGTGAAAAATGTTTTGGGCCAGAAAAGTATTAGTTGATACTATTTCTACACATCCTATTTTACCCTTGAGTGCTTTTCAGCGCTTTTAAACTAAGGAAAATTTAAGGGAATGCCATTCATCAATCCAATGCACAGTTTCAGTGTGAAATGTTCATTAAAAACAGTGTTGGGCCAGACAGGTAACTATTTCTAATAGTTCAGAATTTTGAGTGGGTACAGAGATAATTACCATATACAGATTTAAAATTTTCTTTATTACTGAAACAGATTTCCAGTCTGTAAGCCTCGCTGAACTACATCTCCTCCTGGTTCAATATGGGTACTGCAGCCTGCTGAGAAATACTTAAGGTAGAACTGAAAAATCGAATAAGAAGCTACTTCAGTGTTGTGTTTTATTTTATTATATTTAATTTATATTTTTACCCTGAGCAACCGCCCACGTCAGCCATATAAAAAAACACCATTGAGGCCGAAGCTTTCCAGGCTTTCATATGTTTACTCTGCAACATGAGCTATATGAATTCCACCTTTTTTGGCATTTATATGAATATGAATTTCATGAGGTCCTCAGGGTTAAAAGCATATAGAATTTGGGGTGAAATTTCAGATTAACTAGGAGAGATATTGAGAGATATTCTTGCCTGCTGGTTTTTTGTATTGACAAATGCTCTCATTTCGAACAAGTCTTGCTTTTTCCATTTTATTTTTAAGATGATTATTTCACTCCATCCTTCGGGTAGCAAGCTTGAGTTCATGAATATTTTCATCATGTTTTCTTGTTTTTTGTTATGATTCTCTTTATGCCACTTCATCCAAGGTTTTCATGGTATCTTACTTTCTATAATAAGCTCATGAAGTTTATGTAAAAACTGTTTTTATTGCATACGTGATAAGAAAGTAATCTACACAAGCAATATGAACATGTTGGATTGCCGTACTTGGAAATGTAAACATTGAATTTAGCATTTATGCAGTGATTTAGAGGAAATGTTAAGATATTGAGATATATATTGTGCATAAAAAATGTTGTCATATCGTTTTTAGGCCACATTGTTCAGCCCTTTCATGTACCTGGATGCAGTCGAAAAGAGGAAGCTACCAAATCTAAGAACTGCATCGTTTGACACCCTTGAAGTAGCTTGAAAAGACCCCCTCATCCTCACAACATTTCTGCATTACCAGAACCTTCTTTCTTGACAAGATATCAAAATGATGAACCAGTCATGCCATTCTTAGCCACAGACTAACACAGAGCTGATGAACATCTTCCTTGCATTGAACAGGTCGGTGTTGCAAATTAATTTGTGTTTTTTTTTTTCAGATTAACATTTTTTGACACATACACAATCATACAGGGGCAGTGGTGGCCTAGCACTCCCGTAATCAGAATGTTGCCGTTCGAATCCTGATCCGGCAAGGTGCCAGTGAGCAAAGCACCATCCCCACACACTGCTCCTCGGGCACCTGTCATGGCTGCCCACTGCTCACTAAGGATGATGGGTTAAAAGCAGAGGACACATTTCACTGTGTGCACCGTGTGCTGTGCTGCAGTGTATCACAATGACAATCACTTCACTTTAAAAAGATACAACATGCAGTGAAATCTTTTTTGCACCATTAGACCATAAAAAATGTGCTGGTGCATTACCAACAAGGGTGGTTGTGTTGAGATAATAATATAAAATCTATATGGGGTAGAGTATTAATGTGGAAATGAATGAATATAATATGAATAAGAGACACACCATATAACCCTGAGAGAGATGAGGAAACTACATTATTTGTACAGTGGATTCAGGTCAGGTGTGGTCACCTTCTTTGTTACATCTCGACCAAGACATCGTTCAGGGAATCTTCATCAGTTTCTCAGTGTTCATATACTCTAGGAACTACCATACAAACATGCCCTCCTGCAGCAGGGAATTCTGGGACAGCAGGCTTTCTAAGGGCTCTCCACTCTTGGTTCATTGCAGTGGAACTTTTCTTCAAATACCTTTTCAGGCATTCCACCTATAAAATAGTAGAAAGCTAATCTAGCACATTAATTCCATATTAAAACTATGTAGCACAAACATTAGATACATTTGTTATTGGTATCCATGGTTCTCGTTCTTTTTATCACACGATAAATAATCGGTCACAGTCCTGAACCTAAACTCCCTCCTACCCCTGCCATACTGGGTCAGGAAAAGGAAATTAAGCCTGGGTGTCCCACCAGTCATGCTCCTGTATCCCAGAATTCATATCTGTGAATACGCTCCATGTTGCTTATTGTATACAGAAACAGGACACTGGTTCATTTCTTGACTACTGGAAGTCTACTTGAACTTGTCATCAAAATGAATGAAAAATTAGCGAAACAATGATTATAAACGAAAGCTGCAAGAGGTTTATGATGTGACATTTACATTTATGGAATTTTACTAAAAATATGTATTAATCATTACCACATAATGGTCTGGTCATGCATGATTTAATTATCATAAATAAGTTAAAAGTAGTGCTTTGTATTGGGCATCTTTGTGTAACTGATGCAGTTTTTTCAGATCATAACCTATGTTCACTACTATTTTGGTGCAGTCATTTTATCCGATAAAAAGAAGAATACAGGAACATGTCCAGACCAGTTGAGATGAATCCTTTCACTATAAACAATGTCAGTTCTGTCGCTCAACACGAGATGGAACCTGACTGTAGAATATGCATTCTGATCAGTGTTGGGAAGATTACTTTAAAAATGCGATTCATTACTCTCCAATAATGATTGCGATCATACATGCAGCTCAAAGGTTAAAAGCATGAACTTTCAGTTTATATTGAGGTTTAATGGATTGTTCCTCCTACAGTCACCCTGTCTGTTAAAAAAAAAAAAAAAAGGCCTCAAGAAAACATGAAAATAATTTTTAACCAAACAACTCATAATAGCCGGTGCATTTTGGAATGCCTACTGTATTTTGGAAAATATAGGTGAAAGGTCGTAGGTCTCTTATTTCTCACACAACACAATAACAGTCTATAGCACCTATAGATTATAGTAAGTTGAGACAATGACTTGCTAAAGCACTTTTTTTAAAGAGTGATGCTTGTATCTAGGGTCAAATTGCCACATCTCTGTACATTATGTGTTCAGGATTGGATAATTTTTTTTATTTATTAAAGTCATTAACTTTACTCTAATTTGTAAATATTTAATGTACCTTTTATCTTTTGATATACTTCACTTTCAAGAATAGTTGCAACAATTAAGTTATTTTGCCTACATGTGTAGTCATGTTCTTACAGGTATGTCCTGGGGCATTTGTATAGAGAATCACAGTAGTCTTCCTATGCATGTGGTTCTGCTTGTCCTCCCTACAGCAGGATCACTGTAAAACAGCAGCCAAGACTATAGTGTGTGTGCATTTGTTCTAATCCTAGTTTGTGGCCTGATAACATTCTGCTGTTACTAAAGGTTTTTATTCCATGACCAATCTTTATTACCTACAAAACATTTTCACAATATCTGTCCCACCCTATGACAGATCCTGTAGGCATTAGTATGTACTAACCCCTTCCACAACATTCTGAAAAGATGTTGACTTTATTTGCTAACGCATCTATGATCTTTCTACAGGGTCTAAGTGACAAAGGAATCAGAACTTGCAATAGGCTAAATACTATTATAAAATATTAACAGTGTTGTATCACCTATTGATGTGTGATCATTTTCAAATTATTGATTTGTTCCGGAATGATAATAATGATTATAGGCAGAAATATCACTGTGCCAGTGATGATGCAGCTTTCTTCCTAACAAAAAAATTAATTCTACCACCAATTTTGAATTGGAGGTTTAATACCTTATTACTATAAGAACAAGATTTCATTAGTTATTTTGACCTGCTGTCATACTAATCGTCAATCCGTTGATTTGTTACACTGCGAGTAATGAAACGCTTGGGTCTTGTGTCCCTCACTGTGACACCTGCCAGAGGGATCATTGTGTGTTCTTTGGGAAGCAGGAAAGGTGGCAATATGAGGCAAAATAATATCACATAAAAAAAGCAACACTTAATTTTGCTTCTTCTTAGCAGGATTACAAAATTCTCCTACGTGACAATGTTCGCTTTAACCATTCTTTTACAGAAACTGCATCTCTTTCATATTTCATAGCGATTCATCCTTACGGAAGGAGGAGCTTGTCCTTTCCAGTAACTTACAATCAGCTTTTATCTTTACTGCAACTATTATTATTTTATAGGTATTTGTTGTTCTCAGAAAGAAAAGCGCCATCAGCCAATCATACTCATGAAAAATCGCAAATCAGCAAAGAAAATTGCAATCAATTTGTCCCAGTTTGATACAAATTTATTCAAAAAAGGTGTTCCCAAATCCAGGGCTGAAGGGCCAGAGCATGAGCAGAATTGGGTCTGGTAACCTGTGTAAGGTTGGCCCCAAAATGGCCCCAAAATGGCCCCAAAAGAATGGATTTGCCTTTTGCATATATCATTAAGATACATTTTTTGGTTAATTTGTAAAAATTTTATAATTCTGGCTTTAAACATGAAAACAACTAATCAAACTAATCAATATGACATTATTATCATGTACATATGTTCCTAGAGCTTAGCTTGATGCAAAAAATCTTGGCTTTTGTGGAGATGCTGCTGTAGAAAGAGCAGTATCTTCTCCCAGGAGTCTTCCTGTGCATGTGCATGTGGTTCTGTGTGTCCTCCCCACAAAAGGACAACTGTAAAACAGCAGGACTTTAGTGTGCATGGCCTCTGACATCACTTTATTTTAAGATATTATAAATCCTGCCTTCACAGGGTGCAAAGAAGGAGATTGGTGCTGCAATCTCTTCATCGATGGTAACTTAAGCACGTTGTAAGTCGCTCTGGATAAGGGCATGCCAAATGTCCTATCTACACCATGTCTTAATTGTGAACTCAATCACATAAATACATCTTAATCATTAAATCATACTAAAAAGGATCAGAGTATTACAGCACCACTGTTCAATGGTAACCTTAATTGATCATTTTGTGGTTTTAAATGATGTCCCACTTTACAAATATAAGTTTTGAGGTTTATTGAACACCAATTCAGTGTGCCTGTGAGTGAGTGTGTCTCACTTACCTTTCTGGTTTGACCCTTGAAATGTGAAGTTACTAAAGCGGAAGTGGGGTGTGTACGGGGGCTCAATCAAATGACCAGCGCCTGGGTATGACAGCACTGTCAGGAGGTGATCATTACCCGCCTTACTCATCATCTCCGTCATCTGTAGTCACAACACATTCAACAAACATGAGCAGAAACAAAATTACATGGAAGAAAAATAAAACTGCTATGTTTAAACGATTTTTGCATAAGGGGAACTTGCATCTTCTGCAGATTCCAAAGTAGCCCAGCTCTGATCATCCTCCCCAACAACCAAAAGAACCGGACATTTTATGCTTCCAACCTGAACACATACAGATCCAGAAATATGTTCTGATTATTAAAGACATTTAACATGTACACATTAAAAGAAATATTCATTAGCATACATGAAACACAAACTAGTGAACAGAGCCCTATCAATAGTATATATTTTCCTTTTTATTAAATATAAATCTTTCTTAATAAGCAAATTTACATTTATTTCAGCAAGCCCAACCCCCTCCTTACAAACACAGAAACAAAGAAACAATCACACCACAGAGTGCTGTGAAATGTGTCTCTGTGAATTGCAGATGAACCAGCACCAAACGGGACATCAAGTGCTACTTACAGCCACTTTCTGTGCAGGGTCACTGCTGATTGGCAGTATGTGATTTCTCCCGATAATGTGATTGTTTTTGTCCGTAACCATCTTGTCCACATTCCTGTAAATCACAAATACATCATCTTCAAAAGCTGGTATTGAGCATTGTTTTTAGACTCCTGTACTGCAACCACAAGATGTAAAACTGGAATACCTCTGGGCATGACTCACTTGTTAAAATGCAAAAAGGCTTGATCAATACTTTGGTCAACAGGCAGGACATGGCTTCCATTGATACTCACACAACACTGTGGCTATAACAAACAGATGTCAGGTGCAATATGCAAATTTATATATGTGTAATGTTTTTGTTACTGTTCCACCCAAAGAAATAGAAATATTACAATATACAGTGGGTTGCAAAAGTATTCAACTTTTCCACATTTTGTCACATTACAGCCACAGACATGAATCTATATTATTGGAATTCCATGTGAAAGACCAATACTAAGTGGTGTACACTTGACATTTACGGCATTTGGCTGAGAAGTGGAACAAAAATCATATATTATTCCAAACATTTTTTACAAATAAATACCTGAAAAGTGGGGTCTGCATATTTATTCAGCTCCCTGAGTAAATACTTTGTAGAACCACCTTTTGCTGCAATTACAGCTGCCAGTCTTTAAGGGGATGTCTCTACCAGCTCTGCACATCTAGAGACTGAAATTCTTGCCCATTCTTCTTTACAAAACAGCTCCAGCTCAGTCAGATTAGATGGACAGCATTTGTGAACAGCAGTTTTCAGATCCTGCCACAGGTTTTTGACTGAGCCATTCTAACACATGGATGTGTTTTGTTTGAAACCATTCCATCAACTCTGACCAGCTTCCCTGTCCCTGCTGAAGAGAAGCACCCCCAGAGCATGATGCTGCCACCACCATATTTGACAGTGGAGATGGTGTGTTCAGAGTGATGTGCGGTGTTAGTTTTCCACCACACATAGCGTTTTGCTTTTTGGCCAAAAAGTTCCATTTTGGTCTCATCTGACCAGAGCACCTTCTCCCACATGTTTGCTGTGTCCCCCACATGGCTTGTGGCATACTGCAAACGGGACTTCTTAAGGTTTTCTTTTAACAATGGCTTTCTTCTTGTCACTCTTCCACAAAGGCCAACTTTGTGCCGACTAATAGTTGTCTTATTGACAGATTCTGGTCAGCACTGTTTGGCCTGTGAGTTTAGGCAGATGGCCTTGTCTTGGTAGGTTTACAGTTATGCCATACTCCTTCCATTTCTGAATGATCGCTTGTGCTCCGTGGGATGTTCAAGGCTTGGGAAATCTTTTTGTAGCCTAAGCCTTAACTTTATCCCTGACCTGTCTGGTGTTTTCTTTGGACTTCATGGTGTTGTTGCTCCCAATATTCTCTTAAACAACCTCTGAGGCCGTCACAGAGCAGCTGTTTTTGTGCTGACATTAGATTACACACAGGTGCACTCTATTTAGTCATTGGCACTCATCAGGCCATGTCTATGGGCAACTGACTGCACTCAGACCAAAGGGTGCTGAATAATTACTTTTCAGTTATTTATTGGTAAAAAATGTTTGGAACACCACTTTGTATTGGTCTTTCACTTGGAATTCCAATAAAATAAATTCATGTTTGTGGCTGTAATGGGACAAAATGTGGAAAACCACTCTACAGTGCTCAAAAAAATAAAGGGAACACTTAAACAACACAATGTAACTCCAAGTCAATTACATTTCTGTGAAGACAAACTGTCCACTTATGAAGCAAAACACTGACAATCAATTTCACATTCTGTTTTGCAAATGGAATAGACAACAGGTGGAAATTATAGAAATCAGCAAGACATTCTCAATAAAGGCGTGGTCCTGCAGGTGATGACTACAGACAACTTCTCAGTTCCTATGCTTTCTGGCTGATGTTTTTGTCCCTTTTGAATTCTGACGGTGCTTTCGCTCTAGTGGTAGCATGAGACGGAGTTTACAACCCACACAAGTGGCTCCGGTAGTGCAGCTTATCCAGGATGGCACATCAATGCAATCTGTAGCAAGAAGGTTTTCTGTGTCTGTCAGCGTAGTGTCCAGAGCATGGAGGGGCTCCAGGAGACAGGCCAGTACATCTGGAGATGTGGAAGAGGCCGGAGGAAGGCAACAACCCAGCAGCAGGACCACTACCGCCACGTTTGTGCAAGGAGAAACAGGAGGAGCACTGCCAGAGCCCTGCAAAAAGACCTCCAGCAGGACACATGTGCATGTGTCTGCAAATACTGTCAGAAACAGACTCCATGAGGGTGGTATGAGGGTCCGACATGCACAGGTGGGGGTTCCAGCCGAACACCATACAGCATGTTTGGCATTTAATAGAGAACAACAAGATTGGCAAATTTGCCACTGTTGCGCTGTGCCCTGGCACCCAATTCCAGACCTCCATGGGTTGATAAATTTTATTTCCATTGGTTTAATAATATTTTATAATACTTGATTCATTAAGATGTAGGATGTATTCTTTTTTTCCCTTTATTTTTCTAAGCACTGTATTGCGTATCAAAGCAACTCTAACTGCATATTAACATTCAATACATGCACCAAATCTGCGGAAGTGTGAGTGTGTGTATGTAAATGTACATAATACCTACCTGAACTACCTTGGAGTGTGCAACCAGGGTCAAAGTCACACATGCTCCTAAGCAGAGCCCTAACAGAGCCATTCTGTCTGGTGCAACCAGATGATGGGACTGCAGAACCTGATACGCTTTCTACCACACATGAACCAAAACATATCACAATAAATTTATAGCTACATTCCTTCATTTCTTTTAATAAACTTATAGCTACATTCCTTAGTATTTTAGTGGACAATGTAGGTAACAAAATATAGTGGTGAAAAAGTCTTTGCCCCCTTTCTGATTGCAATATGACTAATATGCAAAAATTTAGCAATGTTTCAGATCATCAAGTGTTGTGTCAACACAACACAAGTAAACACCAAATGTGTTTTTTAAGTGAAGGATTTTTTAATAAAGGGAGAAAAATAGCAAAAACACAGAACAGTGGTGTACTTTCCGGCCGACAATAATTACATCACAAGAGGTCACAAAAGACCCCACAAAAACATCCAAAGAACTTCAGTTAAGCTCTGTGTTCATCATGATAAAGAGACTGGACAAAAATGTCCTGCATGGCCAAGACTAAAACCACTGCTGAGCAAAAAGAACATTAAGACGTCTCAATTTTGCCAGAAAACATCTTGATGATGAAATACTCTGTGGACTCGTGTTTTTCTGGCATAAAAGATGTGATGGGGCAGTAAAAGAACTGAAAATAATAAGAACAGTAAAATATGGTGGTGGTGATGGTCTGGGGTTACTGCTTCAGGACCTGGAAAACGTGCTGTGATAAATGGAACCATGAATTCTGCAGTCTACCACAAAAACCTGAAGAAGAAATGTTCCTGACCTCAAGCTGAAACCAACTTGAGTTCTGTAGCAGGACAATGATCCACAGTAGGAAAGTCCACCCTTTTTGGCTGAAGAAAAACTTTGAAGTGACTTTGGAGTGGTCTAGTCAAAGTCCTGACCTGAATCCTGTGGCATGATCTTAAAAGGCGGTTCATGCTCAAACCCTCCAATGTGGCTGAACTACAACAATTCTGGACCAAATGTGGACCAACATTTCTCCACAGCGCTGTAAAAGACTCATTGTAAGTTATCGCAAATGCTTGTTTCTAATAATTGTGGTCCAACCAGTAATTAGGTTTAGGGGAAAAACACAGAGCCATGTAGGTTTGTTTTTTCTCCCTTAATATCTACCTTCACTTAAATGCATTTCGTGTTTACTTGTGTTGTCTTTGACTCATTTTTATTATTATTTGTCTGTCTGAAATATTTAAATGTGCCTAACATGGAAAAAAGAAATCAGAGAGGGGGCAAACACTTTTTCAAACCACTATACTTCAATTTTGACTTAAATTAATATAAATTTTTATACCTCAAAGTAACTAGGCTTAACGTCCAACCTATCTGGAGAAAGGTACTCTAATGCCAGAGAAGCGTAGCCGTGTGATGCCAAGAGTGCTGCCCGATACTCTACAAGGCCTCCTCCTCCACCCCACAAATCCAGTACTCCTGGGAATGGTCCTGGGCCTGGTGAATGACAGAAAGAACATCAATACTACCAACCCATCATGCATTGCCTGATCAAGTGACCCACTCCTGTTAAAGGCTAATTGCTAGGTAGTTTGTGTGTGAAATTTGAAAATCGATACCGATACTATTTTACAGGAATAGAAAAAAACAAACAAACACAGGAACAGGAATACACTTTTTAAAGAACTGAAGAACTGCCCGCTTTAAAGCACTTCCTGCAAACGGTCTTGTCCACATCATTTGGACGGGAGGGGCTGCCCACTGCAATGCCTGTTGAAAATTGTTGTAGTCTTTCGGCAATTTCTATGAACCAGCAGATGCAAAACTAGAATTTAACTATCGATATCATTGCTTAAGTGATATTGAAATCGATTATTATCTGAGAATCTACTTTTTGACAACATTAGTGTGTGTGTATGTGCGTGTTGAATGTATTTGTACCCGGAGGCAGAAATAGCGTTCCTTTCACTTCATGTTCATCAATGTCCACACGCTGTACGCCTGGTGCTGTGTACCATCGCTCAGTCACAACTGTTGCCAGGGCCTTGATCTCACTGAATCCTTTACTCACATGGCCTCCGTACACCGATACGGTAACTACCAGTGGTTTGAAAACATCCTTTTTACGTAACCTATCAAACGAGAAGAGAATCATGCAGTATGATATTATTGTCATACATAGCAAAATTAAAGCATTGGCATTAAGTTTGAATTGATAAGAATTTGATCCTGAAGAATCAGTTGTCTAAATCAGGGTCCAAAATGAACATTTAATGTGAATATTTAAAAAAGCCTGGCCATGTAACTGCTAACTACTTATTACAAAAATGCTATTTCCCCATTTCCTCAGACCTCATTTAAAAAATCACAATTGACTCCATGCCCATCACCCACCTCTCCACCCTCATCACATTAGGCAATTGGTGGGAGTGCTAATTTTATACCTTACTTGCAGTTTAATTTAACAATGGTATTGTGTCTCATGATGAATGGGAATGGCAGGGTTCATACACATTTTTACAAAAGAATTTCCATGTTTAAGGAAAAATTTCATGACCATTTGTTGTCTGAAATTTCTGTGCAAAAAGTCAACTTTTCCCAAAATATTGTTAAGCTAAAATTATGACAACCCAGAACCCTGAAAATCTACAATTCAGCAGCCATTCAGTACTCTTTACTTGATATTCAATAAGCAAAAAGTGGGAGAGTTGGAATGTTGACTCCACCTACCCTGTTACAACAAATACATGATCAAAAGCAGTCCACAACTTGGACTTTGCCAGAGGCCAGTCTCGAACTCTGGGGCGGATAGAGTGTCAGAGGAATCTTGGTCGTACCAGAAAAACAGGTCATTAACATCGGTGGCAGATGAAAGGCAGAAGGGCAATCAGGAGTGAGGCTTGATCAATGAGGATATGACTTACAACAATTATATCAATGAATGAGTTTGCACTTGTCTGTTCACATCTCTGACATTTTATGCTGTGTGCTGACGTCAGGGACGCTCCTGCGTCCCCTGGTTGCCCGGACAGCAGCTGTGTCAGTTCTGCTGTAATTTACATGACATTTAAAAGGGGACACGTGCTGGCAGAGGTGCTAGAATATAGAAGCAATGCTTTTCATTATACATTCATGTACCAATCAGATTTCAGTGACCTTTCCACAATTTGCGTGTTTATTTCGTATTCCAGAACTTTCATGACCTGGAAAATTCTCTTTTCAAATTCTAAGACTTATCCAGGTTTTTAATGACCGTAAAAACCTTGCAAACTTTGGTGTCCAGTAAGGGTCCTTCCAAGTAACTACCAAAACAAGAGTGAAGAAGCCAATTTTCTGCCACCCGCCAGTGACGCATCAAATTTTCACTGCCTTTCTATTTTACCTCAGTCCAGATCTGCTCCCTGGGATGGGCTTCATGCTCCAGAGAAGACCCATGGGTTTTCTCCCCACGTACGTTCCTCCCACACTTGCATCCTCCACAACTACAAAACACAGTGGACGCAGCCTCCATAAGACAATAAAATAAATCCAGCCAGTAAATATAGGACTTTGGAGGAGGGCGTGACTGTCTCATCATGTTACAAGGACACATTATACATGTTCCTTAACATCACATGACCAGCTGGAACTCTGAAAAATCTTTTATTATGTCCACTTCAAGTTTTTTACTCAACATAATGCTCGACGTTGTTGTTCTGATTCATGCAGACACAGGTAACAGATTTGTCCAGATCGTGTTGTGGGTTTATTTACCATTAATTACTCCGTTCTCGTCGCTGATGTAGTGGCCGAACGCCTCCCAGAAGTCCTTGTCCTCGGAGTGATGCAGGGAGCGCAAAGTCACCTCTTGTTTGGGAAGTAAGTTTCTCAGGACGATGCGGAATTTCTCGTCCACCAGTCCCCGCTGTGGCCGCACGGACAGCAGCGGGCAGCACGAACACTCGGTCATGGCCACGCGTGTCCCGACTCCACGCCACGGAGCTTGTCCGCCGCGCAGCCACGCAGAGTTCAAGCGACACGGACCCGCCAATATCCGCGCTCGGGCAAGCGCCATGTGACCCACTCTGGGGACGACACGCCGCACAAATACACCACGGCTGTGGTCTGCGGTTCAAACTTCAGTCGAGTACAAATATCGCGAGTGAGAAGCAAGAGATTAGATAAAGTTGGCAAGCAATTGGCGGGAAGTTCGCGGTTCAATAAATCATTAGGGAAAGGTTGTTAGAGCACAAGAGGCAACTCTATCCAGCAGTGGCAAGCAGCATGGAGCACCTCGTTCGTGTTTTTATCCCGACAAGCAGCCAGCAGAGAACGGAGAATAACAGTGGAGAGTAAGGGACCGTCTACAAAGAGCACACCCTTAAACGCGAAGCGACGTAGTAACGCAAAGATACTACATACTGCATCACACTACACACTCCAGATGTTTGTCTTCAAGAAACTTTGCACCAATCGAGTGTGACGCAACCATCTATGAAGTGATCAATTCTAGTTCACTAGCACCCCCAACTATGAATGCAATCTTTTTATTTACTCTGTTGTAGTTTCTATACATAAGTCATACAATAAGGTTACAAGTTAATCTAAATATTCTCTAAAGAGGAAGGTCTTGAGCTGCCGTTTGAAAATGCTCAGTGACTGAGCTGTTCTGACCTCGAGGGGAAGTTCATTCCACCACCGAGGGGCCAAGACAGAGAAGAGTCTAGATGAATGTCTTCCTTTTACCTTCAGAGATGGAGGGACCAGGCGTTTACTATTAATTAATGTCTAATGGCTGATTCTATAGTGTTAAACCTGAGTTTACTGAGAGAAGATGACAGTCATCCAATAAGTAAAGAATTAAAGAAGTTCATTTTTGACATAACAAATGCATGTACCAGTTTTTCTGCATCATGCAGAGTTAGGCTCCGCCTTACATTTGAAATATTATGGAGGTGAAAGAAAGCATTATTACAAATTACAAAAGTGAATGAAAGTGAAGTGATTGTCACAGCACAGCACACTGTGCACACAACAAAATGTGTCCACTGCATCACCCTTAGTGAGCAGTGGTCAGCCATGACAGGTGCCCGGGGAGAAGTGTGTGGGGACGGTGCTTTGCTCAATGGCACCTCAGTGGCCCCTTGGCGGATCAGGATTCAATCAGATCACTGTCAATTAGGGCTGCAACTAACAACTATTTTGATAGTTCACTAGTCATTGAGTATATGATTATATAGATTATAAATGGCATAATTATATAATGGCTCATATTCAACTACCAGCTTCTACATTTAGCCTGAGACTACTTAAAGTACAATAAAATACTGAAGGAGAATACCTGTTCATCTGGAATTATGCAAAGATGAGTGGACCAAAATTAGGGCTGAAACGATTATTCGAGTAACTCGAATGATTCGATTACAAAAATGTTAGAGGAAAATTCTTTGTCTCAAGGCTTCATTCAATTCGTCACCAAAGTCCATCTATTATCGTATCACTCCCGCTTTGTAGACTACTGTGCAGCACCGGTATCATTGTTTTACACGGACTGTTTTAAATGAAGTGCATTTCAAAGATTTAAGGAGGCGCGATTTATTTGGAGCTCTATGGCAATGGCGGAAAATGAAGATACCGGTATGCGTAAAAGGCATAAAATGTCTAAAGTGTGTGACCATTTTATGCTGCAAAAGGTGGACAACGTAGTGCAGTGTATACACTGTGAAACGGACCTGGCTTACCATAAAAGTACTTCATCAATACTACAGCACCTTAACCGAAAGCACCTTCACGTGAACCTCACTTCTCCAAGTGGACTCGGAGCTTCTAGAAGGTATCAAATTTTTTATAATGGCTAACTAACATTGGCGCTTCATAGAACGTACATTATTAGTTTTATGAGTCGATAGTGACGAGGCACGACAAGGCATGAGATCTCACTCATGTAATTCATCCCTCCTCATCTCTCCCTCCTGCCACACACACACACACACACATATACACATACACTCAAAACACACCTTCCCCATACATAAGGTAGTAATAATAAATGCAACAGATGGACAAATCTACATTCATTAGCATATAGATTTACTTTTGGGGGAGTTTATAGCATTTGTTGCACAAATTAATGTTTTCTTCCCCACAGTACATCACAGTGGCGCAGGCTTGCACATGCACTAAGACAAATTATTTACAAATAAACTGTACCTTTATACATTTTTTTCCTCTTTATTCTCAGATGGGCTATAGCTGGGGATACACCCCTTTTCCTTTTTTTTAAATTAAAATAAGACTAAGGGCAAATAGGCTAACCTATGTTTCATAGTTTTTTTTCATGTACATCATGAATGTTTCAAAGAAAGATTGATTAAATGGGCTTAGTTCTGGAGCCAGTAACCCAAAGGTTTTAAGCTTTGATCTAATAAAGTATTGAGTTTGAATAAAAAACTTTTTTTCTGAGGAACAGCCAATTGCTTGGTCATGTTGCATAACACACTATTGATAAGAGTTGTTTAAAAACGCAAAAGTATGAGTTATCCGATTACTCGATATCTGATTTACTCGAAATCAACAGAATACTCGATTCCACTCCACAGCACTTTAAAAGACTCATTGCAAGTTAACGCAAATGCTTGTTTGCAGTTGTTGCCAATAAGTGATCTGAAACATTTAAATGTGGCTAACATGGAAAAAAGTAAAAAATCTGAAACAGTGTAGACAGTGTTTATATATACATTGAATAGACTTGTAATGGTCTCCATATTGTAGTAATAATCTCTTTGAATAGCTTTGTTAGTATACTGTCTAGTATGCAGGTCAAGTTTTTCGGTGTTGCTAAAATTTACTGTGGGGTGATCAGGCTGAACAGGAGCAATCCTAGAGCTTTTAAACTCTAGTGGGGTTTTTTTGTAAGAAAATGCTTATCATTGTTCATCAACCCAATGCACAGTTCCCGTGTGAAATGTTCAGTGAAAAGTGTTGGGCCAGACAGGTAACACTTGATACCATTTATGTGTACTGCAGCCTGCTCAGCTGTGTGTAAGGTGGAACTGACAATTCAAAAACGGAGCTAACTTCAGCATCATGTTTTATTTTACAATATTTTTGGGCGTACTTGATGCCGCCCAGGGCAACTGCCACTGAGGCGGAAGTTGTCCAGGCTAACGTGTTTACTCTGCAACATCAGCTACGTGAATTTGAAATCATGAAGTCCTCAGGGTTAAAAGGTGAATTTCAGATTAACTAGGAGGCTGCTGTTATTCTTGCTGTGTCAATTAGCCCTGAGAGATATTCAGTCTAGGCTGTTGGTTTCCATTTTGTTTTTAAGATGATTATTTTGCTTCATCCTTCATGTAGCAAGCTTGAGTTCATGAATATTTTCATCGTGCCAGGGATCTTGTTTTTTGTCATGATTCTCTTCTTCTGGGTTGGTGCCACATCATCCAAGGTTGTGCGAAGAGTATAATCAAATTTCTCAGTTATGTTACACATGATACACATGACAGTTACACATGATAAAGTAATCTAAAAATCTGAAATGCTACTATTTAAAGGTAGGATGATAGGATCTTGACTGTGCTTATTTCAATATTGCAGCTAAGTATCAAATTTAGAATGTGCTTGTGGCAGTGAGTGGGTTCAAAAATATTTAGTTTTATTCAAATTGACTCCAGAATTGAATTAAATGCAATTCTAAAAGAATCCTTATTACTTTCTAGGTGTATATTGAACTACCAACCATAATGGCTTTGTCTGTAGATAAAGGTATTTCATTTGTATTAAACTATTAGTGATCATTTTTCTATTACATTTATAAAACTGGTGAAGTCAGGGTATAGACACAGTATCATTGTCTATTGTGCAGTGTCTATTGTACAGTGTCATTGTCTATTGCGTGGGTGGTCTATGTGATAGCTGTAAGCTGTTAGCAGACACCAGGCTCAAAATGTACAAATAAATCGCATGCAATGAAAAAAAGCTCATGAAAAAATCTAATGATTTATATGCACACAGTGTAAGTGCTATACTCGGATGTGACCTCACAGCTCATGCTACACAAGCAATATGAACACATCGGATTGCTGTACTCTAGAGCGCAAGCACTAACTTTAGCATTATTGCAGTAATTTTGCGAAATTTTCAAGATATCAATTTATTAATTTGTGTATATTAATTTGTTGTGTTGTGTATTCATTTGTGTATATTAATTTGTGTATACAGAACACTGCCCCCCACCCCACTGCATCACTATTGGAATGGTATTTTCCTGGTTATGATGCTCACAAGAACGTCTTGAAATGTGTCTATTATATCAAGAAAGGAGTTTTCTTAGTGGCCAATATAATGTTGTGATTGCAAGCTAACAAGCTAAATGTGTCGTGGAGGAATTGCTGAAGATAAATTTACGCAATAGGAAATTGTATTGCGTGTGTCCTTCTTCCTGTCTCACAAAGTGTGTGTGAGTGTTTGTGAAATACCAGTTTAGTCATTTAATCACTGATTATTTATATAAAAAACAATTAAACAATAAATATTTTCCATATAATTAGATGGGAGATGAGGCAATTGTTATAATTTGAGTCTTGGTCATGTCAAAGATAAAAAAAAATTGATTGCATTAGAATGTTTGCTGCCGTAAAATCCTCATCCATCAATATTTTTTTATGATTTTTGTTTTTCAATAATCACTTGATCAATCACTTGAGCCTTTGACAAAATTATCAAACATTCAATTATTTTTTGAACATTCAAAAAATTATTGAATATTTGATCGTTTTGAAAAGGGCTGAAGTTGAGCAAGTGATTATTGAAAAACAAAAATCATAAAATAATATTTATGTATGAATTTTTTAAAATTCATTTTTAAACATTGTATGTGATCAGCCCACACAGACCCCTGAACTCCACTAAACTCCTTTGAGGTGAAAGCACAAAGATTGAGAGCCAGACCTTCTCATCCACCATCAGGATCTGACCTTTCCTCATAGTTCGATGAAACCAGACTGTAAGTGCAGCTCAATCTCTAACTTTACTTTATAGTTCGAATGGAACTATATGGAACTTGTTCAGCAGAATCCTTCTCCTGTCTGTTTTTAAAATTAAGACCAGATATGTAATGTGTGTAAATGTAGGTCAAAGGTTGCATGTTCTTTATTACACTGTACAGACTCTGCTCAAGTCACAATCTTAGCAATCTTCGCAAAAGTAGTGTACAAAGTTCCTGTGTGAAGGATCAACTCTCACTATAACAGGTGAACTTGTGATGTACAGATATAGCAAAAAATTAAATCCATGAGCAAATGTCACCATAAAGAGCAGCTGTGCAAGGCTCCTCCAGGGTCAACCTTGATTTAACCTGCCCTGTCATAAAATTATCATTCTGATTTCAAAAAGTGAAGCAAAACAGGACAGTATTGCATCTTTAAAACATGTAGATGTGCTCCTAAAGTTTAGCCTGAGCCATAAAGTCTTGGCGTTCACAGAGATGCTGCTGAAGAAAGATCAGAATCTTCTCCCAGGAGTCTTCCTGTGCATGTGCATGTGGTTCTGTTTGTCCTCCCCACAGCAGGATAACTGTAAAACAGCAGCCAGGGAGGGCTTTAGTGTGTGTGTAGTTGTTGTAGTCCTGGTTTATTTGTAAGCCAAGCATAAATACAATCATTTTTACAGGTGGCATTGATGAGAATTTTGGTTAAATAAAAAATGTGAAAAATGTCTGCAGTTGCCTGAAGAAATAATGCACCTTATTTGCACACTGTACCTGCAACAAAATCCCTTTCTGGATCTTGGTCGGTTATACGTTTAAATCTCTCTCAAATTGTACTCAAATCTCTCTCAAACTGTAGACTGTACTCAGGTCGTGTTTTAGATAATTCCCTAGATTCAATATGTGCTTGAATAACTCTGGAATGTAATTTGAAAGTTTACTTAGTATTACCATCTTCTGGTTTTAGTGTTTTCCCTTAATCACTGGAATTGGACTGTAAATCCGTACTCATCATCAATTATGATATCAAGCTAGCAGCAGTTACACCATCTTCTCTTTAAGAGGTCAAGGTTTTTATGTTTATATTGACCAAAACTCAGTTTACACTGTTACATGTATGTCATGAAAGGACACAGTAATTGTGTGTATAAAAGATGACCTATTTGAGGACTTTCCTTAGTTTGATAATGACTGTTCATGTACAAGCTTACCTTTGTGATTTTGTCCTTGCAACATAAAGTTGCTGAAACGGAAGTGGGGTGTGTACGGAGGCTCAATCAAATGACCAGCACCCGGGTATGACAGCACTGTCAGGAGGCGATCATTACCCGCCTTACTCATCATCTCCTTCATCTAAAGTAACAGACAACTAAAATTACACAGAAAAGAAACAGAACTGTAATATTCCATTTAAACACTGTGGACAATATGAACTCACGTCTTCTGCAGATTCCACAGTAGCCCAGTTCTGATCATCCTCCCCAACAACTAGAAGAACCGGACACTTTATTCCTCCAACCTGAACGTTTCCACATGCACACACACACACACACATTTTATTTTTTAAGGCATTTGATGTACACAATCAAACTAAATTTACATCTGTCCATTTTCTAAGGACCGTTTCCAATTCGGGGCTGATAAAACATACCACATATATTACATAATATTCATTTCATAATATGACACAAATAATTTGTATTAAATGTGTATAACCTGAATTCAAATCACATGAGCCAAAATTTCATTCACAACAGAACACATGTTTAAACTAAAAAATGTGACAATGCTACAGATCTCAAAATGGTTCTTATCACGTCAGCGTTGCTGGAGAAGGTGAGGTGAGCGATACGCTGAGGTCAACATGCATTGGTGGAGGAGGTGCAACAGTCTGGGCGGGCATCACCAGTAGGTGCAAGACAGATTTGTTTCTGACATTATAGTACCCATCATCATGCCCCAATTCCGCCAGCACACCCCCAAATGTTCATGGATGATAATGCTCCACCACATCGTGGCAGAATTGTCACAGCTCGACTTGTGACAGTCGGAGCCTCATATGGTACGAGGCCATCAATGTCCCCTGACCTGAGCACATCTGGGACCAGTTGAAGCAGAGACTGAATGATCGTACCCCACCCCCGTGTGACCTGGCAGAACTGCGTGTAGCACTTGTGGAAGAATGGCACACATCGCCTCAGAACAACATCATGAAGCTGGTGAGGAGCATGAGACGTTGCTGTCAAGCTGTCATTGCGACAAATGGTCAAAACACCCGCTAATGATATTGTCAATTTTTGTTATTTGGGGTTATCCCTGTTATTGTAAAAGTTTGGGGGGTAATAAATATTAAACTAATGAAAATGGTGTTTCTTCACATACATTATTAGTAATATAAAAAAAAACTTTTACTTATTTCATTCAAATTCAGAGCAAATAGGAAAAGCACTAATGTAAATAACAAAATATCTAACAATCAACAATATCTAAATATCCAACTTATTGGCATCTGAGGGCCCAGAAAACCACAGGCATCCAATAAAAGTTTTAGACCTTCTACCTTATGCACAGAGATATCTCCAATTTCTCAAAATCTTTTGATGATACTTCTGAGAGACACCCCCTCTAAAACGTGCCTTTTCTTGATAATAATGTTACAGACCTGATATCAACTAACTTAGTTGCTAGATGTTCTCCCAGCCAAATCATTTTAAAATTTCTTGCCATTTTCAGCCATTAGTTGCCCACATACCACATTTTTGACACCTGTAGCAAACAAATTTAAAGCTCATTTAATCTATAAAGGCTGAAGGTTTCCCAGTATTGGTTATCTGTGTTCTGTTGTGATTAAAATATTGGCTCATGTGCTTTGAAATTTTCATTTTTATTAAATGCCCCAAGCTTTCTAGAATTTGGGATGTAAATCTTGTAAATTCTCATAAATTTTTACTTTTTATTAGCATCTCCTCTTTTGTAGTGGTGGCATACTACAGAACTATGCTGCCCCAATTAAGGTTTTGCAATAAAAATACTGGCAAAGTCTCTTTACATTTACATGTTTCACCAATACCAAGAACAATGGGACATCATGTGACACTTACAGCCACTTTCTGTGCAGGGTCACTGGTGATCGGCAGTATGATGTTTCTCCAGATCATGTGATTGTTTTCATCCACAACCACCTTATCCATTTTGCTGTAAATTACACAAACATATTCAGAACCATTTTCATTTTGGCATGTACTTTGTAGTCAGATTTGTACAAAAATGCTTATTATTTTTGTCAAGTATTTTGGCACATGGCATTTTTATGGCATTTCAGCATCCTTCATTCCTCTTATACTGTCCCACATTGGAGCATGTTTCTTCTGCATTAGTACACCATACTATGCTGAACATTGTGATCCATGAACTCACTTGTTAAGATTCATGAAGGCATCCTCAACAGATTTGTCAACAGGCTGGGCATGACTTCCACTGATACACACACAACACTGTGGCTATGACAAACAGATTAGATGTCAGATGCAATATAGGAATTTGTGTTGCTGTTTTAACAATAGCAAGGGAAATAGTACAGCAAACATAAAATGACAATGATTAGCAACAAACATTATTATTGCATATTAATTTTTCACCTTTTAATACATATAGAATGTCTAGCAAGCTAAAGTCTGCAGAAGATTTGTGTAGTTGTACGGAAGTGCTTGCTTGTGCCTTTGTGACTAGCACCAACCTGAACAACTTTGGAGTTTGCAACCAGCGTCAAAGCCACACACGACCCAAAAGAAAGACCTAACAGAGCCAACCTCTCGGGTGCAACCAAAGGATGAGACTGCAGAATCTGATATGCCTTCTGCAACACAATGAACCAAAACACATATAATCACATAATCAGATTTCCTTCGAGTTAAAAAAATAAAAATATGTAGAACAACAGCAACAATTCACTCATGCTGTGACAGGGCTTACTGTCTTCACTTCCCCATGCATACTACCACAATATTACAAAATACAGCACTGTCAGTTTATGATGCTAAAAGGTCACTCTATTCCAGTATACTCTGTGTCAAACTTTGCAGGCCACTTTATATAGGTGCCACTGATGGCCCAGCAATATGAAGTGCTGATAACACACAAACTACAGATCCCATAATGCAGTGCGCACTTTGCTGACAAACTGAGCACCCTATGGACTGAGTTCAAAAATTCAAGCTGCTTCACAACTCATTTGCAGTCATTGTGGAAACTGCTCCCATACAGATTCAGCTGTAGTTTAAGTAAAAGTGAAGTGATTATCATTATGATACATATCACATCTCCTCCATACTGCACTGACCCACCTGGACACTCGGAAGGGAAATTATGTTAAAATGCTCTTCATTGACTACAGTTCAGCATTTAACACAATAATCCCTTCCACACTCACCACCAAGCTGGAGCACCTGGGACTCAGCTCATCTCTCTGTCAGTGGATCTCCAACTTCCTAACCGGGAGACCACAGGCAGTAAGGATGGGTGGACATGTCTCAACCTCCATCACTCTCAGCACTGGAGCCCCCCAGGGCTGTGTTTTGAGCCCCCTGCTGTACTCTCTGTACACATATGACTGTACAGCCACTACTATCTCCACCACCATCAAGTTTGCTGACGACACTGTCGTGGTGGGCCTGATCTCTGACAATGACGAGACGGCCTACCTGGAGGAGGTTGGAAATCTGGCGAACTGGTGCCAGAGGAACAATCTCCACCTGAACGTCAGCAAGACAAAGGAGTTAATAGTGGACTTCAGTACAAAGCAGGAGAGGACCTACCAGACCCCTGTCATCAACAGGAGCCCAGTGGAGAGAGTGGACAGCTTCCGTTACCTCGGTGTTAACATCACGCAGGACCTGTCATGGTCCTGTCACATCAACACCGTGGTGAAAAAGGCCCGGCAGCGTCTCTACCACCTCAGACGCCTGAGAGACTTCAGACTGCCCTCCAAGGTGCTCAGGAACTTCTACTCCTGCACCATAGAGAGCATCCTGACGTGAAATATCTCAACCTGGTTCGGGAACAGCACCATGAAGGACAGGCGAGCCCTACAGAGGGTGGTTCGATCAGCCGAACGAATCATCCGTACCAAGCTCCCTGACCTTCAATCTATCTACAGCAAACGGTGCTGCACCAGGGCCAGGAAGATAGTGAAGGACCTCACCCACCCCAACAACGGACTCTTCTCTCTGCTGCGATCAGGGAAGCGCTTTCGCTCCCTGAAGTCCAACACAGAGAGAATGAGGAGGAGCTTCTTCCCGCAGGCTGTCCAAGCTCTCAACAACAGTACATAGAACTCATGCACTTTCACCTCCAATCACTCCGGACTCTTTTGCACAAAACCACTTTGCACAAAATGACTCTGCGCTTTTTAAAGTCCTTACTGCTCTTCTTTTATGGCTCTTTCTTTAAACATTGTAAAAAACTGTAACTCATTTGCACACCTTCACCCTACCAGTTACACTTATTTTATGTTAAAGACGTAAAAGTGTAATACTTGGTTATGTTTGCAATATTTGCATATTGGTTCATTGTTTACTTGCAACATTTGCAATACTGTGGTCTGTAGCAGTTGCAGAAAGCATTTCACTGCACATCATACCGTGTATGACTGTGTATGTGACAAATAAAATTTGAATTTGATTTGCAGCACAGCACATGGTGCACAAAACGAAATGTGTCCTCTGCTTTCAACAATCACCCTTAGTTAGCAGTGGTCAGCTATGACAGGCACCCGGGGAGCAGTGTGGGGGGGTGGTGCTTTGCTCAGTGGCACCTCAGTGGCACCTTGGCAGATTGGGATTCGAACTGGCAACCTTCTTATTATGGGGCCACTTCCTTAACTGCTAGGCGCATTAAAAAACACGTTAGGCAAGGCAACTGAAGCACTGCATTATGGGACCTGTAGTTTGTGTGTTATCAGCACTTCACATCAATGGGCCATAATAATAGATCTTTATAAAATAATCTGGCCGTGAGTTTGACACCCCTGATTTAGATTAATTTACAGTACATGGAGAACAGCTCATGAGTGCTGCTTGAGTCTAATAATTTGTATTTAATTTGTAAAAAAGTTTTACCTCAAAGTAATTGTTCTTAATATCAGACAAGTTTATCCTGTCTGCAGCAAGGTACTCCAGTGCCAGGGAAGCATAACCATGTGATGCTAAAAGAGCTGCCCGATACTCCACAAGGCCACCTCCTCCACCCCACATATCCAGTACTCCAGGGAACGGTCCTGGGCCTGATTGGTGACAGAAAGTGTGATCCCACAGTTATGTGTTAATACTTCATGGATTAAACGAATTATTCTGCCACCGTGCATTAGCTGACCTCACCACTGTGTGCTTTAAGCTACATTCTGAGTGTGCTGAGACTGTGTGTGTTTGTGTGTGTATGAAAGCACGTGCTGAAAGTATTGTACCTGGAGGCAGAAATAGCGTTCCTTTCACTTCATGTTCATCAATGTCCACACGCTGTACGCCTGGTGCTGTGTACCATCGCTCAGTCACAACTGTTGCCAGGGCCTTGATCTCACTGAACCCTTTACTCACATGGCCTCCGTACACCGATACGGTAACTACCAGTGGTTTAAAAACATCCTTTTTACGTAACCTATCAAGCAAGAGCAGAATCATGCAGTATGATATTATTGTCATATATAATTAAATTAAATGCAATGGCATTAAAGTTTGAATTGATAACAATTTGGTCCTGCAGATGTGTGAGATGTAGATATGTATTTTCTATAGTTCTGACCTGTTATTTGTCTCAAAGCGCAATATTACAATGTCATTCTGTCCAAATGACAAGATGCTGAAAGACACTCATTTGGAACCACAAGATCCACATTGTATCAGTAGGGACATTGCTGGTTTATCTTCCCAATATAGCCATTTATTAATATTAAAGGGAAAATAACAGTTTTATTGCAAAATACAATTGAGATGATGTTTTTCAATACGAAATTGACAACAGCAGGAAAAAATGGGCAAAACTTTGTGTTATAGCACTAATACATTACTACTTCAATAATTAATCTAATACCTCAGTCCAGGTCTGCTCCCTGGGATGGGCTTCATGCTCCAGAGAAGAGCCATGGGTTTTCTCCCCACGTACGTTCCTCCCACACTTGCATCCTCCACAACTACAAAACACAGTGGACGCAGCCTTCCATATCAATAATAGCTTGAGGATGTAGACCTAGATGTATAACACTCAGGTCAGATGACTGATCAACTGTCATGTACAGATCAGCAGACAGATCCCACTTAGGTCCTGCTCCTGGACGAAATGTCACTATGACCTCAAATTGTATAAGGTGAGTAACTGCTGGTTTGCTCAGATTAGGCCATGAGCCACCTATTACAGCTAAATATTAACACACAAAGCTTGCTTAACTTCATCTTGGAGATGTACTCAACCCCTACCGGGCTTGCCAAAACCGTACTGTACTCACTATTTTATAAATTATAAATACACACATTAGTTCCAATTATGGAGCTTAGAAACACATCTGAACACACAAACAAGAGATCTCAAGAGTAGTCGTGCAAATTGCTCATCTGTGCTGAAAGTTTGTATTTCCATTACTACACTATGAATATGACCTGGAGGTCAGTTAACTTGATCCCTGGGATGTGCTTATTACTTTTATACTGTAAGTAGGTTTCACTCACCTCACTTTAATAACAGGAGTTTACCAGGGTAACAACTTAATGGCCGTGATCAAGGGCATTAACATTTCCCCCCGTTTCATGTATACTTCAGAAGCATAATTCAGGAGCGCATGCTGGTCCAGGTAACAGATTTGTCCAGATCGTGTACTGTGGGTTTATTTACCATTAACTACTCCGTTCTCGTCGCTGATGTAGTGGCCGAACGCCTCCCAGAAGTCCTTGTCCTCGGAGTGATGCAGGGAGCGCAAAGTCACCTCTTGTTTGGGAAGTAAGTTTCTCAGGACGATGCGGAATTTCTCGTCCACCAGTCCCCGCTGTGGTCGCACGGACAGCAGCGGGCAGCACGAAGACTCGGTCATGGCCACGCTTGTCCCGATTCCACGCCACGGAGCTTGCCCGCCGCGCTGCCAGGCAGAGCCACCGCCGTTCAAGCGACACGGACCCGCCAATATCCGCGCGCGGGCAAGCGCCATGTGACCCACTCTGGGGACGACACGCCGCACAAATACACCACGGCTGTGGTCACGTAAGGTGGGAGAAGTGTGCTGTCCAAAGTTGAGGTGAACACCTTCCTCCCCACAGACGGCCACGAGGGGAGACAGGCTCGTGTAAATTGGCTACAGCATCCACGGCCCACAAAACAGAGACGCAAACTGTGGCAAAAGCACCTCTGAAAAAATGTCTCCGCTGCAAGGTCCGGGCACAGCGGCCGGTCAGGACTCCGTTCACCTCCACCGCCACACTGTTCCACGGAAGAGGCGGGCACTGCTGCCAGCAGCCAATCGCGCCATCCGCTCCGCGCATGCGTGCTCTGAAAGCCGCCATGCTTCTGCCCGATCCGCCCCTTTCATGCGCATTCTTCCACTGAGATCGAAGCCAGCGAGGATGGCTGTGGTTTTACTGCAAAACTCGCACAAGAAGAGTAGTTTTCATGTACAGTATGTTATATTAATCTGCCTCAGAAACTTACGTTTATATTTCCAAGCTAAGATTACACGTATTGTTTTTCACTTTTAGTTGAAATATGACCTTGATAAAACACTCAAGGTACAAGAGCTTATTGTGCGTGATTGCCCCATCTGCCTAACACGTGAAGACTTTGGGGTTTTTGGATTGAAGAAGAACATGGAAAGCAATGTAAGCAGATATTTGCAACAGTTTGAGTATTTTTGTGGGAGGGTATTGGGAGATTTTGTAATCATTTCGGCACTTTTTGGGAATGTTTTTTTCAAAATCATTGCAGAATCAGCCTACAGATATGTATGTCAGTCATAATTGCCTCAATGATTTTTTTTAATTAAGTCAATGTGGATTAATTCATCTTAAAATACTGGTTTATAATAACTAGGCAATGGATGTCCATATGGATTTCCATATATGGTTCCCACTTGGAAGATGATTGAGATGCGTTTACCTGTGAGTTCAAAAACTTCAATATGTCACATAAATGCCGCACACTTAATAAGGCAAAGGTTTATAATACCTGCATGGAGTAGTCAGCCCGGAGACCACTCCATGCTTTGTGTACAGTTTCAGTTATTGCATTCGTTTCCATAGGGACGACCCGTATGCATGTTTCTGTAATCCTTATTATATGCAGCATGTTCTTTACAGAGACATTTGAGGGAGGGGGGAACACACTCTGTCTCTCTCATGCACTGATGCCTGCAGAGTCCAGTGCCTCATAGACAGGGCAAAAAGAAAAAAAAATGAGAAAGATACATATGGCCATAATGCGCCTGCTTTTTAACGGGTGGTTAAACACGTTTTATGAAAAAGTGGCGCTTTGAACGCTGTTTATAATGGTCTGTGCACATGCTCAACATGACCACGCATTACGTGGGCTTTTCTTACACACTATAACATGTTTTTACACGCTGTGATGGGCAGATGACTAACTACGCCCACAGCCTAGTGCCGCATGCATTTAAATTTATAGTGAAGTGATTGTCACATGTGATACACAGCAGCACAGCACACAGTGTACTACACAAATATACAACTATATATTTAAAGGAGTACTACACAAATATATACGACTGTTACATGCTGAAACAGAGCTCCCCTTTCACACTCTGTTTCACCAAGTGTGATGGTTAACACATTTTATTGTGTCACCAATCACTTCACTTCTTATCTCTGCATATCTGACACATCAACACCATCTGAGCGGCTGTTTTCTGCAGCAGGCAACGTAGCCTCGAAGAGCAAGCCTGAGCCAGGAGCATGTGAACATGCTCACATTTTTGCCTTGCAATGCAAAGTGTCTGAACAAAGGGAGAGAGAGAGAGTAAGTGTGTGCATCTGCAGTGTCTTGTAGAGAACCCTAACCCTAACCCTTATTTTTATTGTCTAAAATCTATATTTGGCAGATGTAAAGCATACATGGTTTTTTTCGTGTTAGTCCATTTTTATTTTATTACTAAAATAAAAGCACAAGGATCATCTGTTTGTGCTCTTTCTAACGATAGTTTTGTTAGTGCTGTTTTTGAATAAAGGGTTGGAAATTAATGCTTGTCTTTCTTTTTTTTATCCGGCTCTCTGATTAATAAAATCAGTGGAGAAGGGTGGATTTCAGAGATTTTAGGTTGTCACATAAAATACAGAGGCATTGCTCAATAGAAGTTAAAGGAATAAATAGTTTCTAATTTATTAACACAATGTTACCCTAAAAAAGAGAAAAGAAGAGAGGAAAAAAAGAGAAAAACTCCAGAGAGGGCCAATGCAGGAATAGAGTTCAAGTTCAAATGTATTTATAAAGCACAAACAACACAGTTGACCAAAGTGCTGTACACAGTCAAAAGAAAAGAGAGTGAGACACCGAATAAAATAATAACAACCAATATAATAATATTAACATGAATAAAACAGTAAAACCAACATCTCAGACACATATAAAAGCCAAGGAGAAAAAATGTGTTTTGAGGGAGCTCTTAAAAGCAGGAAGGGATCTGCCTAATGTTCAAGGGCATTGCATTCCAAAGTCTTGGAGCAGAAACTGAAAAAAAGTTTCCTCCTTGTCTTAGGGACAACTAACTATGAATGTCCTGCTGACCTGAGAGCTTGTGGAGAAGCATAAAACTGAAGCAGATCGGACAGATTTGTGGGGCAAGGCCATGACGACATTTAAAAGAAATAAACTCTGCCCAAGCACTGTATTTTAAACACTCACTCATCTGATGTTACCTGGCAGAAGAATTAGAAGAATGAACAGTTTCTAATTTATTAATACCAGTTGATTACTATTGCAGTTACATGTAAATATTGTATGTAAAATTGTATGTTACTGAAAACTCCAGGAACCAGGAAAAAAGCCAGGAACCAAGCTGCAGAAATGGCTGCTTGGTCTATTGGGGAAAGAGGGAGCACCAGCAAGAAAAGAAAAGGAAAGTCCCAGAGTCCACAAGAGAAAATTCTTTTATACATTTTAGACATTTCCCAACAAGTTCCCACAGACCAATCAGGATTTTTCCTTTGCTGTCTCTGTCTTTGTTTCTTTCTCGTTACATTAACACCTCAAGTAAATGGCTGGCCCTTGACTCCTCCTGCTTGGGGGGTGTCGCAGCCCGACAAACACACAGGCGGGGGACCTCCATGCAAGACAAAACCCCAAAATGTCATGGACCTGGGACTTCCCATCTTACAAACAAAAGAATTTTTTAATCAAACCGATAACGAATCGGGAGCCAATGTAACGATGCTGGAACTGAAGTAATGTGCTTGTGTGTTTTTGTACCAGTTAAAAGCCGTACAACAGCATTTTGGACCAACTGAAATCGATCAAGTGACCTCTGGTTAAGCCCAACATGAAGTGAGTCCAGACGATTTGTAAAAAAATCACAGAGAGAGAAGTGGTTTGACTCTCGACAGTTGTCTCAATTGAAAAAAGCTGGTTTTGACCACTGAGCTTTAGGTTTGGTTCTTGGTTTTATTAGAGTTAAAAGCTGCAGAGAAAAACACCGGCAGAGCTGGGATTAGCTCAAACAGGTTCATCTCAAAAATGGAATAGGACGCTGTCAGGGTGACCTGTATGCAAATGTAGTTTTTTCTGTATGGTCTGAATGGTCGCTATACCTCCTCAAACGACATGATGTCCTCGGAAAGCTGAGATACGTGCAGTCAGAAGGTAAAAGTTCACAAAAAGCACTGGACTCACCGGCAGTCATCAAGGTTTCCGGATTTTGCATAACAAAATTCAACCCGTTGGACGTGAAGAAATCTTTCAGAATGAAAGTTTTATTGGCTAGCGTTCTGGAGTGTACAAAAGTCATCCTGGCATGGGCTGCTCCTCGTCCACGCCGATCAAGGGACCCAGACCGGAGCAGACCGGCTTGATAAAACGGCACAGGATGAAGCGTCTCCAAAAGAAAGCAACAGGAGAGAGCAGCAAGAGGGCCTTCAGTTTGACCAGCACGGCACTATGTTTTCCCTGACGATGGCGCTTTCTGCACACAGGTAAACCAGAAACACGGCAGGGGTGTGCCGGTGTATTACAGAGGAACGGGGGCTGAAAAGTTTTCTGTACCAGATCGACAAGGTCGGAGGTCCAGGAGTGTTTGCCGATCATAGTTCACACAGGCACCATCTTGCAACAGTAACCAAATGTCCCAGGAATGCAGGAATCGGTCTAGATGTTATGAATGTACTAATTTCTGTGTAACATAGCTGGAGAAAAAAAATCCTAACCATACCTTTATTTCTTAGTGTAACTAATACTCACTTTCATAATTTTCTATGTTGTTTTGGAGGTTTATCCTGGATTTTGGCCCAGTTGAACTGGAGGTGAACAGCTGCATTTAATAAATTTAATGTTCTCTGAATGCGGATATGGTTGTTGACAGTGGAGTAAAGTGGTCCATCTGTGGGGCTTTTAACAAGCAACATCCATGTATGTCACACCAGCACCAGTCTCATAACAGCTTTCTGACCCGGTATAGCCTCACATTCACAGTTCCATATCCATATCATTAAAAAAAAAAACCAGCTACTTTGTACCTATTGCTCAGATTACATTTGTTTCAGTATTGCAAGCAGACAAGAAATATGAAAAAATACATATACATTTCAGAATGTACATTTTATTAAAAAATAAACATAGCACTTTACATTAAATTTGTGTCTGGCAAGTCTTCCATCGGTATTTCGGTGCTCACCCGATGAACCCATCGTTGTCTCTTTTGGCTGAAAAACAAAGATTCAAAGGAAGAAATATTGAACCAAAACACACACAATATGTATACTTAAAAAGGCATTAAAATATCAGACACTATTTTATGACTTGCCGGCATTTCAGTCCAACAATTATTCCAAATCCCAGTGCCAGAAGAACTATCACAGTGACACCTCCTCCTGACACAGCATATCCAACAAAAAAGAGAAAGGAACAGTTATGCAACAGAAAAATGATCTACAACATGCATCGTGTTCTCAAATGCTGAAATGCAAAATTGTCGCACATAGCACAACGGGGACTTGGAGCAGCACCAAATGCGTTCCTCATTCTTGACACACTGAAAAAGGTGAACACAATCTAAAATGTAACAAAATTGAAGTAATCTGTCACACCTATTTTAGTATTGATGTTATGCAAACAAACTAATCAAACCTGCTTTAATCTGGTTTATTTACAAGGCTAAAGTATTAGGTGTGACAGACTACTTACATTTTTTGCTTCCTGGTTAGATAGAATGCAGTGGGAACCCCTGACAGAATGTTTCAAGTCCAGCCTAATGTGCTTGTTACATGACTTGTGAAAAGTTAGATTGTGGAACACAGCACAGCATGTGGTGCACACAACAAAATGTGCCCTCTGCTTTTAACTATCACTCTTAGTGGCAGTGGCTCAGTGGCACCTTGGCAGATCGGGATTCGAACCAGCAACCTTCTGATTACGGGGCCGCTTCCTTAACCGCTAAGCCACAACTGCCCAGGACCAATATCGTCTTTGAAAGAAAGCACATATGAAGATTAACAATGCAAAGGGGAACAGATTTCTACTTACCAATAGCATTTGTAATATACTTTTCTGAGAAAAGAGAAGACAGGAGGTGAGTAAACAAGAAATGTGTAGTATTTTGCCATATGAATTCATAAAGTTAATGTAAAAATTGTAACTATTACATTATAATTACAGTACTGCCTGGCAGACTCATAACTAGAAGGTTGCTTGTTCAAATCTCAAGCAGTCAATGTGTCACTGAGGTCCCCTTGAGCAAGGTACCGTACCCACACACTGCTCCCCAGGTGCCTTTCATGGCTGCTCACTGCTCAATAAGGGTGACGGGTTAGATGCAGAGGACATTTCTGTTCCACTTCAAATGGATAATAGGATCCATTAAAAACCAGGGATGAAGATAAATATTGAAGTCATCACAAGAATATTTTGATTATTCAAAGGTTACAGATAAAACAGCTAAGAAGACCCATGTCCAAACAATAAATAAACATACACACTGTATTTCCACAGTGAACTGCTTCAAAGTTGCACTCCCCAGCACTCACTATTATCTTTAAAAGCTCCTCCTCTTTCACCAGCTCTGCTCCTAATAATCTGACCCTCCGGATTTTCTCCCTCTCATTCACACACATGTATTCTGTCTTAGTCCAACTGACCTTCAGTCCTCTCCTCTCTAGAGCAGATCTCCACCTCTCCAGGGTCTCTTCCACCTGCACCCTACTTTCAATACAGATCACAATGTCATCAGCAAACATCATAGTCTGTGGTAACTCCTGTCTCATCTTCTACCCCTAATTGGGATACAAAGAGACAAGAACCATAATTCGAAAGTTTATTTTGTCTCCAAAAACCGTGATCCTTGGAGACATTTTTTCCATAGCAAGAAAAAGTACAATTCTGGGGTTACCAAGCTTACAGCCACCATCAGACAACATCTCATGTATCATGGCCCCAGTCTATCAGTTCTATCGGCCCTTACCTCTTGTCACACCCTGGCATAGCGCATATTAGTGTCATCAACTTCACCTGTCCGCCCCAATCAGCTCCTGCAACACTCTGCATCATTACACTCTATATCAAATGGCTGCCGATTTTAATATACGTCAATTGTCTAAAACTGCAATTCTGTTCTTTGTTTAATAACTAAATCTGTTTTTATTTAAAACACTTGCACCTTGGTCCTTCATCCCCCGTCATGACAGAATGACGATCCCACACTGCCTTCCCACACTGCCAACCAACACAGATGGATCAGCTCCCCAACCAGGTGGGGTTGCTTTGGCAGCAGTTTCAGGAGAACTGTGGCACCTCATCACCATTACTGGCTCCACCCACCACAGCTCACACCTCTCATGATGTCATAGAGAATCCCCCATCAACGGCCGTGCTAAATCCATCACATTCCCACAATCCCTCACTTCAGCTCCTGCATTATCGCCAACCCAGCCAGTCACTTTGCCTGTGACCCCACCAGTCACTTTGGCAGTGACTTTGTCAGGGGCCTAGATCTCTGGCTGCCTCGCGCCTCTGCCTCCCCATGTCTCTGCCTCCCCATGTCTCTGCCTCTCTTGTCACAACTCCCTGTGTCTCTGCCTGCCTTAAGTGTCTCTGCCTGCATCTCTGCCTTTCTCGGCACCTCTGCCTGCATAACTGCCTGTTTTGGTACCTCTGCCTGCGTCTCCGCCTGTCTCTGCGCTGTTCCTGGCGCCTCTGCTTGTCTCTCTGCCTGTCTTGGCACCTATCCCTGTGTGTCTGCCTGCCTTGGTGCCTCAATGCATCTCTGCCTGTCTCGGCACCTCTGCCTGTGTCTCCGCCTGTCTCTGCCCTGTTCCTGGTGCCTCTGCTTGTCTCTCTGCCTGTCTTGCCACCTATCCCTGTGTGTCTGCCTGCCTTGGTGCCTCTGAATGCATCTCTGCATGTCTTGGTGTCGATGCCTGCGTCTCTGCTTGTGTCAGCATGCTCTGCCTGCATCTCACCTTTGGTGTGCTACTTCCTTCCTTTGGGCTCTTGAGCCATTTGGCTGCTCCCTTTTTCTCTGCCTGACTTGGCACCTCTGCCTGTCTTGGCAACACTCCCTGTGTCTCTGCCTGTCTCTTCACCGCTCCCTACATCACTTCTTGTCTCTCTGCCTATCTTGGCAACACTCCCTGGGTCTCTGCCTGTCTCTGCGCAACACTCCCTGGGTCTCTGCCTGTCTCTGCGCTGCTCCCTACATCACTGCTTGCCTCTCTCCCTATCTTGGCAATACTCCCTGGGTCTCTGCCTTTCTCTGCGCAACACTCCCTGGGTCTCTGCCTGTCTTGGTAACACTCCCTGGGTCTCTGCCTGTCTCTGCGCCGCTCCCTACATCACTGCTTGCCTCTCTGCCTATCTTGGCAACACTCCCTGGGTCTCTGCCTGTCTCTGCACAACACTCCCTGGGTCTCTGCCTGTCTCTGCGCTGCTCCCTACAACACTGCTTGCCTCTCTGCCTATCTTGGCAACACTCCCTGGGTCTCTGCCTTTCTCTGTGCAACACTCCCTGGGTCTCTGCCTGTCTTGGCAACACTCCCTGGGTCTCTGCCTGTCTCTGCGCCGCTCCCTACATCACTGCTTGCCTCTCTGCCTATCTTGGCAACACTCCCTGGGTCTCTGCCTGTCTCTGCACAACACTCCCTGGGTCTCTGCCTGTCTCTGCGCTGCTCCCTACATCACTGCTTGCCTCTCTGCCTATCTTGGCAATACTGCCTGGGTCTCTGCCTTTCTCTGCGCAACACTCCCTGGGTCTCTGCCTGTCTTGGTAACACTCCCTGGGTCTCTGCCTGTCTCTGCGCCGCTCCCTACATCACTGCTTGCCTCTCTGCCTATCTTGGCAACACTCCCTGGGTCTCTGCCTGTCTCTGCACAACACTCCCTGGGTCTCTGCCTTTCTCTGCACAACACTCCCTGGGTCTCTGCTTGTCTCCGTGCCGCTCCCTACATCACTGCTTGCCTCTCTGCCTATCTTGGCAATACTCCCTGGGTCTCTACCTTTCTCTGCGCAACACTCCCTGGGTCTCTGCCTGTCTTGGTAACACTCCCTGGGTCTCTGCCTGTCTCTGCGCAACACTCCCTGGGTCTCTGCCTGTCTCTGCGCAACACTCCCTGGGTCTCTGCCTGTCTCTGTGCCGCTCCCTACATCACTGCTTGCCTCTCTGCCTATCTTGGCAACACTCCCTGGGTCTCTGCCTATCTTGGCAACACTCCCTGGGTCTCTGCCTTTCTTTGTGCAACACTCCCTGGGTCTCTGCCTGTCTCTGCACCGCTCCCTACGTCACTGCTTGCCTCTCTGCCTATCTTGGCAACACTCCCTGGGTCTTTGACTGTCTCTGCGCTGCTCCCTACATCACTGCTTGCCTCTCTGCCTATCTTGGCAACCCTCCCTGGTTCTCTGCCTTTCTCTGCGCAACACTCCCTGGGTCTCTGCCTGTCTTGGTAACACTCCCTGGGTCTCTACCTGTCTCTGCACAACACTCCCTGGGTCTCTGCCTTTCTCTGCGCAACACTCCCTGTTTCTCTGCCTGTCTCTGCGCTGCTCTCTGCATCTCTGCCTGTCTCTGCACCTCTGCATGCATCTCTGCCTGCCTTGGCGCCACTCCCCATGAAGCTGAAGAGGACACAGGAGAGGGCCTGAGGACAAGGGCTTGAGTGATACATCAAGGTCATTGATTGAATCAAAGGGGGAAAAAATACAGTGTTGCAAAAATATACATTGTGGCAAAAAATTACCTTGAGCATTGTTGCAAAAAATGTGCAAGACACGCAATTGTGGGTGTACTTCAATGTATAGAGAAGTTATTTTCTAATTTGTACTCAGTGTTTGAGTAGGCTATACCGCAGATAACTTTGCCCGTGCCCATGATGCAGCCCATGTCCATGATATGTCGCTCATATAAAAAAACCAACACTATTTCAGGCTACTGTTTGTTCTGTGTGAAATATATCAGTACATATATACACACTACATACTCATGTTTTCAACATGTTAAATTCTGTTGTTCAGGAAGGACGATGTGGTCGACTGGCAGCTTCCATTGCTTTTGTTTATTTGAACACTTTTGTAGTCAAGCCCCAAAGCTTACATTGGTTATTTAAAGTGATAGCATTGAGTTGCATTACATTTTTTTTTATTGAATACTACATCTGACATTAGTTTGTACTTATTTTACTCTTGCTTGAATTTTATTTTGTAATTTTGAGATTACATATATTGGAGATATGCATGTATTGGAATGTTAAGAAATTAATGGTTTTTCATTCAGATATGTAAATTAGAATGTTTAAATTGCTATATTAGTCAATTAATGTGAAAATAATTGAGAACAGAATTGACTCAGAAGAGACGATATCTATTGTGGTTACAGTGTTATCCAAAGGAATACGCTGAATATTTTGAGTCAAAGTCTGGAGAGGTAAATGTGAAGCATGTACAGAGTGCCCAGTCTAATTGTGGTTGCAAGTATACAAACAGGAGTAGCTTCACACCTACTTGCATTACATTTAGTTTACATGTAATCCAATTTTAGTTGGACTAACACAGTAATTTGATTTTCTCAAAATTTTCTAAATGTACTGAGAGTCACAAGGCCTCAAAAGCCAAAGCCTATTTACAAGGTAAAGCAGTAGATCTTGGCCAAAACACTGGACAGTAAGATTAAACTTAACTCTTACTTCAACTACTATGTTGGGGGAGAGCAGAGAAAAAACATGAACTACATGGGACAGAATTAAAGTGTTTCAGTCATTACCACAGGTGTATCAAGCACCATCCATGCAGTCTCCATGTACAAACAAGTAACCTAGTGGGTAACACACCTGCCTATGAACCAGCAGACCCAGGTTCAAACCCCACTTACTATCACTGAGTGTCACTGAGCAAGGCACTTAACCCTGAGCGTCTCCAGGGGGATTTTCCCTATAACTAATGACTGTAAGTCACTCTGGATAATGGCGTATGGATAAATGCCATAAATGTAAATGTAAAGGATGTGATAGACCTTTGCAATAAGATGGTTTGTGAGGGTTCATTCGTGCAAGTCAACTGTTAGTGTAATCCGTGGTAAGTTCAGAAACAAGTCATAAAGTGGGGTCAATGACTGCTAAGGTCTGAAGTGCATAAAAGTCAGCAATATTCTGTTTATTCCAAAGCTGTAGAGTTCACCTACCGTGGCAAGAGTTGAATGGAGTGGTGTAAAGCACACTACCAATGAACCGTGGAGCAGTTGAAGCCATCTGTGGCATGATCAATTGTGCTTCTCTGTTTATCGGATGGATGAGTCTGTGTTTGGTGGATGCTGGGAGAATGCTACCTGCCTGACTGCACTGTTCGAAGTGTGAAATTTGATGGAGTGACCTTAGTTCCAGTCAAGGGTAACCTTAATGCATACCAAGATATTTTGGACAAGACAGTGCATCCAACTTTACAACATTTTTAGACACCCTTATCCAGAGCGAAATTAGTACTGTGAAGTAGTAGTTTGGAGAAGGCCCTTTTCGATTCCGGCATGACTGTTACCTAGTTCACACAGAGTGGTCCATAAAGACATGGTTTGATGGGTTTATCAAACACCTTTGGGATGAACTGGAACAGAGATACTCATCAAACACCAGTGCAGCAATACCACCAAACACCAGTACCACATAGACCAAAATCTTGTGAAAAATATTCCAAGACAAGTGGAAGCTGAAGCAGCTTCAAAAGGAACACCAACTCTGTATTAAAGTCAATTTGTTTGAAATGCCTGTTGGTGTAATGATCACATAGCTGTAAGGGTAGCTTATATGGTTGTACAGTCAGTGAGAAAGACAGGGTGACGTAGACATGGCTGGTAAGTTTGTCTTCCTTACAACATCAATCAGAAGCATATATATATTCACAAACACACAGAGGACAGCATTACCTATAATGGGTTGTTGACTGGGTAAGCTAATATTTTTAGCATTTGCAGATCTTGTTGTTATTGTATTTGCACTGGTTCCTGTTGGTATGGTTGGTGTGTTTGGATCTGATCCTGTTGAAATGTCTGGCCTGACTGCTGTAGTAGGAGACGCATGTGGTCTTAAGGTGTATGTGGTTTTCTTGCTCTCTGAGCTTGTGTCTGCATCTGAAACATATGTAACACAAAATACACTCTTAACTCAAGCAAACTGATAAAGCAAACAGCCACAACATTAAAACCTCTGACAGTTAAAGCCTCTATATTGTTACAGTGAAGGCCGTTCGACAGCCAGTGAACTGTCAGTTTTTGAAGGTGATGTGTTATGTGCAGGAAAAAGCAAGGATCCCATCTGCAACAGAAGCTAAAAAGCTTAATGGTGTTTCTGAAAAAGATATGTTGCTGCTTGGCTGTGTAGTTACAGACCAGAGTAACCATTATGACCCGTGTGCACCTCTGGAAGATACAACAATGGAGGCATCCGAACTGGACCATGGACTAGTTGAAGTTCAGAAGTACAAAACAAAATTCTGTATCAAAATTCAAAAGTAAGTGATCATCTCAATCTTGACCCCATCACAGAAGTGAGCCCTTGACAAACCCTCAAATGCTGAAGACTTCAGACCTTGAATTACTACGTCCGTGCTCTTCTCTTGATAGATAAATGGAGTTCTGCTTTCTGTGCAATGGGAGCACAGCGTGGTAGCTGTCGTCTGATTAATTGTTCCTATATAGGCAACAAAATTGAATATTTTAAGGATTGGTTGTCACAGCATATTTTCAGATAACGAATTGTGTATTCTGCCAATTTACTATGCTGCATTCAGATGTCAAATATACACACACCCACACACACAATTATATCCAAATATCTGACCAGTAGTAAAAGTACATCAGTGGTACATCATTTTTTTTAATGTGATGTACATCTCATATAAGACTTGTATTTATGTCTTATGTCTTGATGTCAAAAATTGCTGACAATTTTGAATGGCCTGAGGGTGTGTATCTCTTTCTGAATCTACATTTTGCTCTAAATAGTTAGTTTTTCTATCTGTAAATTACAGCCTCGTACTTCTGTTTTTAAAAGGGTACAGTAGACATAGAGGGTATGTGTTCTCACCCGGTGCTGTGGTAGCTGGGGCAGCTATGGGATCAAAGATGAAATTTGGTTAGTGACATAGAACTGAACACAAATTCAGAAATGGAAAAAATGTACTTTGTAAAATTGACACGGGTGGGTTAGTGGCTGTTTATCTGCACTAGGTTTTACAGTAATAACCAGAGGTGAAAGTAGGCCAGTGGGGGCTGGTAACATGAATCACATAAAGATTCAGTAATGGCATGCAGTACTGGACAGTAGGGAGCTGACTCCCTAAATCTGACTGCCTAAATATTCAGAACCACAGTCAACATTCAGAAACAGCTCCTGGACATTATTATTTCTCACCATTTTTGTCTGGAAAATCTGTGGAAATAAAGATTGAATAAGGTTACTAAACATGTGTGCTTTTATGCATTATATTGCAACAATTACAAAAATAATATCACATGTTTATTGTATTTATTCTCAGATTCTTACATATGCATTCGAGTGGTAATGAAGTCTCCCACGTGGGTAGGTTTGTCATTTTATTGATTTTGCATACAATGAGGCTTGATGTTCCTGCGCGCCTCTTATATCCTTTTACACACATATAGCGGATCTTAGTGCCCACGGGGTGAGAGTCACTGATTGGTACCGTGCTCTTTATTGTATGAGGAGGGCCACAAGCTGTAGTGTGCAGACATAAAAAAGAAATATGTCAGAGGTAAAATGCACAGAATTACCTTTACATACAAGAGAAAAGCAGTTACTGAAAATAACCTTTAGGTAGAGGAGTGGAGACTGGGTTTAGGAGAGTGTCCATGAATTAGCTCAGAAGGATATGACTGGACCAAATTGTGGACAAAGAGGATAATCAGAAAGCCATTGAAGCTTTTTGTGATTAGATTAGATTAGATTAGATTAGATTAGATTAGATTATAGTAAATTATTATGCAGAGAATGGGTGCAAAGACAATGAAATACAGTCAGCATTGTGAAATTTCATGAATTGTCATGCATATAGTTGTGATTGTCTTTTACAAGATATTCCACTATTTTATAACAAGCCTAATCATATTTTATATTAAAGCCTACTGGCCTACACAATGCATTTATTGCCATTGAACCTTATAACATGAATAAATATTTAGCACAAAAATAAAAATGAGTTAAATAAATTAATTAGTAAAATGTGTGTCATTTATTATGTCATGAATTTAGTGTAATAGCTGTTAATAGCGGGATCATGTCTTCATAACCAAAGCCAGGACAAGTTTAATACTTGAATACTAGTTAGATGCACCTGGACACTGGACTTCCGAGTGCTCAGTGAGAGGTGATTGTCTGCATACCAGGAAGTCAGTGTCTGAGCCTGTAGGCTGACTCATTGTCCACACATCTGGTGAATCGGCGTGGTGGAATCTGCAGGATTAATTACTGTGCTGGAGCCACATTCACGGTTGACGGGGGTTCAGGCATTATTTTTATTTTTTTTATTTATACTCATAAATGCATGTCTGTCTCTTGGTCTCTCTGTGCACTTGTTATATCTTATATATACATTTTATGTACATTGTATGTCTTCCCCTCTGTGCAGTTGTAGTATAAGCAATTTCCTTTGGGAAGTTTTCTAATTCTGATTTCAGTGACTGCTTGGGGCTACGCAAGAAATAACTGTTTGACTGATACAAAATCAATATAATTTTCTTCATAATTTATAATTGAGATTTTAATGCAGTACAGCTGTGTGTATATATATCTGCTGTCATAAAACAAAAATGGACATCACATAACACAGGATTACTTGGTAGTAATATTACCATTTTGTATGTTGTAATCGGTAACATTATTAATATTAAAGTAACAGCTCTCCACAGACTCCAATCTGTAGGTGGGTGGTAGTAGCCTAGTGGGTAACACACTCACCTACCAGAAGACCCAGGTTCAACTCCCACTTACCACCATTGTGTCCCTGAGCAAGACACTTAACCCTAAATTGCTCCAGGGAGACTGTCCCTGTAACTACTGATTGTAAGTTGCTCTGGATAATGGCATCTGATAAATGCTGTAAATGTAAATGTAAATGTAGGCCATGTATTCTCTTTATTCATTTTCCCTTTCCTACAGCTGGCACAGACATCAGAATTAATAAGCAACTTCAGAAGATCAGATATCTGCTTTTCTTTTTCTGATTTTCTTGGTCACAATGTGCATAGAAATGGTTGTGCTAGTCACGGGGGCTGGGTGGGAAGTGGCTGAAAGTATTCCATGCCACATGCATCAGAGGTCAAAGTTATTTACTGCCATTTGGACTTCTTCTTGTGAATGAGAGAGCTTTCGTTTGCTTTTGTGCTGTTCACACACCTATCAAGGCATGACCTGTCACTTAGCTGAGTCGGTGTTAAGTGTCCTGATCAGGGACAGAGGTAGTAGTGAGGGTTGGAACCTGTGATTTTGTGGTGATCGGTTTCATAAGTAAGTGCTTTTCACTTGTCTAGTACCTCCCATAGAAGTATGTTAGGAATCCGTGCTGGCAGGAAATAGAGGATGCAATCACACGACTTACACAAACAGGGGATTTATTCCAAGATAAGCCACATAGCACACAGGACCAGATAGGAACAAGAGGAAACCAGAGCAACACCGCTGACCCCACAATCACAGAAAATCACAGAAATGCACACAATACTGCTATTAATGTATAATGCTAATAATGTTTATGCTGTTCCAAAGAGTATCATAATTTCTGTGATTAAATGATTCTATGATAAAAAAGTATATTGGCATGAATTGTGTTTTTCTTTAAGGGCAATTTCTTTTCTTTGGTCCTGTTAATTACAGAATCTGAAAGAATTTATAAGAATTAAGTACAAATTACATTTAAAAATATAAATAAAGGGCCTGAGGGATCTGTCAAATGAAAGTGCTGTAGGTGGACGATAGTCAAGAAAACAAAACCAAAACCACCAGCAGTACCTTTGTACTCAATCTAACATCTCATAATAAAAAAACGACACAGTGATATTGTACAAAAATCAGTATTCTGGTACTTCGTCTTAGTCTGAATCAGATCCTGTTGTCAGATACTCTAGTCATTTTGAAATAAACAATCTGGACCCTAAAAAAGATTGAGGAAACAAGCATTTATTCGCTGTTAGAGCATATTCCAAAAATGCCACAGCAAAATTACAAGATTCAATATTCTGATAAATCCTTTTACTTTCTCTCAACTCCTCCTGTCGATTTCTCTAGACACTTTGAAATAAATTATCTGGGATGTAAACAATTATGCAAGTCAACAAGCTCTGTTTCACAATTGATAACTTTTTGCATGTGAACAGAATGTATCAGATTCGATTATCAAAGACTGAAATATCATTATTTTGCTTTTTGATATTCTGAATACAATGTAGCAATAATTAGAGAAGCAGTGCAGACTGTGCACTTTACAGCGGCCCGTAGCCTCTATTGCAGGGTCCTGGAGGGCACCATTCCTGCACATTTTTGTGTTTACCTTCATTTAGCATGACTGATTCTGGTGACCCCTGCTCTATTGACAGCTTCAACCGTGTTATAGGGGGCCCTATAAAACCCTCACACAACCAGCTCACAGCACACCACACATGACAAAAATATAATAAAGTCAACTTAGTACACTTAAGAAGGACATTCATACATCTATAGAATTCCTGTCAACAGGGCTTTGTTTGGTTTACATAGCTGGGACTAAAATACACTCCATTTAATATGGCAATAAATAATAGGACGTCAAATGGAAAAGTCTGCATTGGCTGAATTCAGCTTAGCTTTCTGTCAAGTTCTGAGTGACTGTGAGTGAAGAAGAGTCTTTGGAAATAAACGAGGGAAGCCTCTGGGTCCTTTAGAAACACAGCATTCGCCTTTATTTCGCGGGAAATGGTGAAAAACTTACATGTCGTTTCCATGCCATGGAGTAGGTTGTGCGTGGCGAGCAGAATGATCATGAAAATGAAAGGCATATCCAGTGTGAGCCGCTGCCGCGGCGCGTCTCTCGCTTTTACTACACCACACCCCGTTCGCTTTCACTTTCACCTGTTCCTCTTTTTTTTAAATCCTCCTCACGCCATACAGGGATCATATTAATGTCATCGTTCTTATTGCTCTTCGCCAGAAAACGCACTGTTTTTTTCCGCGTTTTTCCAAATTCCCTGATGTCACAGTCCCAAACGCAGACCACACGAAGTAAACTAAATACTGAACGCATTTATTCGTATAATGTCACAAAACAGTAACATTTGCACATTAAGACATATTATAGCTGGACATGTTTTCTGCTGATTATTTTGTCGAATAATAAATAATGCAGGAAGCAGAGCAACGTTGTTTCCCGCTAAAACCATGAAATACGCAGAAATGAATACATTCTTAATCTGTCGGAATTTATCGGGGCTAAAAAAGTACATTATGTACGATTTTAAAAGTACAAATCTTATACTAATGTCTGAAAACAGCCACCAAGTGGCAGCAAAGTGCTGTGCGTCAGCGCCAATGGTGATGACGTCATTGCTCGGCGACGCCAACTGATCTATTTAGCACTGCGCAGAAGTGTGTGTAGCTGTATTTGTCATTTATTTCGATTTGGGCGAGCTTTAATCGTCTTTTGACAAAGTAAGTGTGCGACGTTTCATTAATAGCTACAAATGTGCAGAGATTAATGTATTTGTCTACGACAGAGAGTCGTGTTGATCTGTAAACTTCGTGATGAATGAAAAAAGAGCTTTAGCCTTGCTAGCTGCTAATTCATCACACATTTGATAGTGCAGCCTGCCCTATTACATTGCAGGTTGTGTTAGTTTGTTGTAGTCGTGTCCTATGGCGTAGTACATGTTATGTGAGCTCATGTTCCTGTGTTTGGATAAAACAAAAATGTACATGAGTCGCACAGAGGCCTACGTTATAATATGATGTACACCAAATCCTTCAAATGATGACTGACAGACAGTTCTTCCGTGACTGATTGTCAGGTCAACCTAACTGTGATGTAATTCTGCAGAGCTCGTTTTTAAGTTGTATTTACTTTTTTTTTTGATAGAATTTTGATGCATGTCTGGTTATAAGTAATCAATATTATTATTATTATTATTGGTCTTTGGCAATTGTGTGATGAAGAAGTTGTTGAACAGTGATCATGTCACTCTACGATGACCTGGGCGTCGCAACAAGCGACGCCAAGACAGAGGGTTGGTCGAAAAATTTCAAGCTACTCCAGTCTCAGCTGAAAGTGAAGAAAGCCGCTCTCACGCAAGCTAAAGTACGTATTTGTGGCGTTCAAGGACACTGCTCTGTTCACAGTGGATGTCTGACAGTGAGTGTGCATGATTTATATACAAGTTCATCATTTGCAGAGCCAGCGCACGAAGCAATCCACTGTACTTGCTCCAGTCATTGATCTGAAAAGAGGAGGGTCAGGGGAAGACAGACAGACCTCAGACACGCCCCCCCACATAGCAGCAGGAATCAAGGTGTGTTTCAGCATGCATATATATACATTTTTATGCCGTCTGCTGTGATTTTCTTAATAGTGTTAGGATAAGATGATATTGGATAGTAGCGACTGACTGTGTGTGTGTATTGCAGGATGCCGCATCAGGCAGTTTTTCCTCTGGTGACGTTCTTATCCCTTTAGCGGATGAGTATGACCCCATGTTTCCCAATGACTATGAGAAGGTGGTGAAGAGACACAGAGAGGAGAGACAGAGACAGAGAGAACAGGAGCGGCAGAAGGAGATAGAAGAGAGAGAAAAGTGAGAATTTTTTGTTTGTGTTGTCTGCTTTGGGGTGAATTTGACTCCATGAGTATATAAAAAAGCTGCTGATGTGTTGTCTTCAATCCTGTCTGACTGTGATTCATATAATAATTTCTGTTGCAGGAAAAGGAAAGAAAGACATGAGGGTGGAACCCCTAGTGGATTTTCTCGCTTTCCCACAGATGGAGAGTCAGATGAGGAGGAGGACTATGAGAAAGAGAGGAAGAAGAGAAGTGAGTGTGAGCGTTGGAACAGGAGCTCAGATTATTTTTAAATTTTAAATATGACTTATCAGTATATTTATGTAGCTTGTAATCACGCATGTGCCACCTTACCCCTGAACTGCTTTAATGTACCTAAAAATGTTTTTTGTCTGCTGTCTTTTTTCCTTTCAGGTATGGGAGGTGCTGCAATTGCCCCTCCTACCTCACTGGTTGAAAGGGATTGTGAGTATTGTGTAGATACCTGGTTTCACTCAAGTGTCTAATTAATTAAACCATTATCATGGATTCAGTCGTTACTGATAGCTTTTTAATGTTTTTATGTAGCATTGTAGCCTAAAGTGTTATTATAAAGGTGCAGAGGTGTTTTACATTTCTATGTGTAAAAAAACTGGCTGCAGAAGGTGTGAATGTTTGCGTCCACTAGATGGCACAGGAACTCTACTGCCAGGCTGGGCTGTACCTTTGAATTAATGTTTGTGTCTTGTTTTATGGACAGCTGCCTCATATTCATATGATGATGATGGGCGAGGGTCCAGGTCAAAAGCAGCAATTCCGCCCCCCAGTTATGAAGACTCTGAACGCCCACGCTCTCCACCAGGACCTACAAACTCGTTTCTGGCCAATATGGGGTATATCCTGTCGTTTTAGATTGGGTAGAATTTTAAGGATAATGAAGTATAATGGAAGTATAGAAATTATAATTTTAATGTATAAATACAAAATAATTTTTTGCCTGTAACTGGATAGGAAGACCCATGCCATATTCAGTTTCTAATGAGAGATGGGATTTAGGATGTGTCTATTAATGTCTGTGAGTGTCTGTTGTGTGTTGCACACTGTGCATCATGTGTTCCTATTTGTTCCGCAGTGGAACAGTGGCGCATAAGATCATGCAGAAGTACGGGTTCCGTGAAGGCCAAGGCCTGGGCAAACATGAGCAGGGCCTGAGCACAGCACTGTCGGTTGAGAAGACAAGCAAGAGAGGAGGAAAGATCATCGTTGGAGAGGCTGTAGAGAAATGTACACGCACAGTTTTAAACCATAAATAGAACACAAAGAAAAGAAAACAAAACTGATTTAGGATGTTGTTACTCTTTGTGTGTTTTTTTTTTTTTTTTTTTCCTCTTATGTCCGTAATGTTTTTTTTTTTTTTTTTTTTCTCCACTTTTTGCTGATTAACAGTAGCTGCAGGATCAAGTCAGAGTGCTGCTGAGACTCCTGGTTGGACAGTGGCGGCTGTAGGTTAGAACTTCCCTTCTTTTCTCACTTTTCTTATTTGTTTATTTAGGACAACAAATCGATTCATGCATTCATTACACACATTTGAATGAGACAAACACTAGAGTGTTTTCAGACAAGATTGTTCAACAACAACAACAACAACATGGAGTTCACTTCAGCAATCAGAAACCACAAGTACGTTGGAGACTATGAACTTTGGCACCTGAAGGACAAGTTCAGTGCAGAGTAATTATGGGGGCAGCTTTTGTCCTGATTGTTTAGATCATGCTAATTCATTGTGGGGTAAGACAGCACTGTGGGGTGTCCCCTGCTGTGCAAATTCCTGCCTGTAACACCTTACACCCGAGGTCTTGAATGCACCCTGCTCCTACTGACTCTGAAGGTCAAGCTGTACGATCACTGACACGCTATTACATTTTCCAACAAGTGCAACAGTTTTTCTGATCTTGTAATATTGTGATTGTAATTATTTTGCGTGGATGCTCGGCCCTTTCTTATAGCTGATGCAGCAAAGAAGACAGCGGATGCAAACCCTCTGACTGAAATCCTCAAATGCCCAACCAAAGTTGTGCTGCTGAGGGTGAGCTGTTTGTGTTTGTGCGTGTTTTGCCCAATTGTATCATTTGATTTTGTATATATCATATTTTATAAACAGGCTGGTTTATTTATTTTATATGCAGGAACAGAAATGTGTGAACGTTAAAAGAGACATATTATTCATTTATCTGTGGGGGCGTCTTCCTTCTCCCAGATAGAGTGGGGCTAGTTGTCCTTTGACTTGTGGTTCTGAAAACATATTGCTGTTGATTATTTTATAATATTTTTTTCCAAGAAATCATAACCTGCTTAGTGAGGGATACAAATCTTGTTAGGTGCTTTCATTGCTGGTTTCAGCAGCACGTAGCACCACCTTAATATCTCTCACTGTGTGCAGAACATGGTGGGCCGAGGAGAAGTGGATGAAGATCTAGAGGTTGAGACAAAAGAGGAGTGTGAGAAATATGGCAAAGTCATCAAATGTGTCATCTTTGAGGTGAGTCAGTGTGTGAATTCAAGAATTCTGTATTTTACATTAGATTGTATCTATTTGTATATATTTTTTTTTGTCAAAATAAGTCTATGCATCATCTAATTTCTGCATAAGCAGTATGTGTTACTGTTGCAGTAATTGTAAATACATGCACTTGTATGAAATTGTGTTAGGGAGGGTTGATGCGGTATTCCCATATACAGCTTTATTTACTGTATTATGTGTGTTATCTCAGATCTCTGATGCTACTGATGATGAGGCGGTACGAATCTTCCTGGAGTTTGAGAGAGTGGAGTCTGCTATTAAAGGTTAGTATAACATGACTTTCAATTTCACTACTGTGCATGTGTGTCTGCGTGTCTGCATGTCACTCTAGTTCAGGTGTCCCAGATAAGTGTGTTCTTAAAAAGGTGGAACTCCCTCATGTGTTACATCACCCTCTCGAGAACAGAAGCCCAGTTCCATTCGACTGAGTTAAAGAAATGTTTTCATTTTAAGAATTTCTGTACAGAAATCTCCTGAATTTTAATAATCTCAGCTGTAACTTGTGAACTTGTAACTTGTTTCTGAAAAACAACAAAAATCTTCCCAGTGGCAAACTGAATTGAAGGCATCATTGCTGGACTCACCACATACTTCAATGTATTACTCCCATAAAAGTCCGTCCTTTAAACTAACGCTTACGAACACCAATCTTTCAATAGAATGTCAATAATGTATGAAATTGTGTTAGGGATATTGATGATATTGAGGACAAATCAATCAAGTCTGTTGAAACAAATGAATAAATACATTATTTGAGAAGAGACAGAAGAGACATTCACAGATGAGTTCTACCTTATCTTGCATCAGACAGACCAAAAATCTGTAGAAAGATAAATATCAATAAGAAGTGTATGATTATGCATATTCTACAGGATCGTGTAGGATCGTGTGCTATTTTTAACCTGTTTTATCCACTCATAAGCAAAAAGGAACAACCGATTTTGCTTAATTTAGTGAAGTAAAAATGGTTTTATTATTGACATTAAAATGTAGTGGAGTTAAATAAAGAGTCAGTCCAAATTTAAATAGTTTACTAAAAAGCTGCTGAATGGGCACTTTAATTTGCAAAGCACACAAAATTACACTATAAGCTCTGGTGGATGATGGCAAAATAAAAATCTTGGATATTTGGTTAGGGTTTTATTAGTCCTCACGCTTGTTCCTTCCCTTCCTAATGTGTTCACTGTTCAGTGCAAGGGTACCATAACCATTCGAATCCCCTTACTGGAACACATTTTTTATGAATTGATGAAACGGGAATCAACATTTTGACCCTGATTTGTCTACAACAGGGACAAAGATGTAAAACTCAGGGGGAGGAGACAATCGTAAATGAAATGCATCACCATCTATGGTCCCACCCCAAAGAACTACTACTTTTTCTCACAAATTTGCTCAGATTCCGTCAGGCAGGCTTCCATATAATTATGTGTGTTGACCAAACCTGCTTTCCCTGCAGCTGTGGTGGATCTCAATGGCCGCTACTTTGGGGGACGTGTAGTGAAGGCTTGCTTCTACAACCTGGACAGATTCAGAGTTTTGGACCTTGGAGAACAAGTGTGACCAGCCATTGAACACCTACCTGTTGTGCTCTGAGAATTACACACCCACCCTCATCGAACCCGTCTAATCTATTTCCTGTGTATATAGCAACAGTACAGCATGTGTCGTGGATGTAGAGAATAAACTCTTTATACTGGTGAACCCGTAATGGTTGATCGTAATGCCTTATTGTTTTATTTGCTTTACCTGGAATAGGCTAGAATAAATGTAGTACATGTTCTTTTAAAACACTTGTCTTTCATTTTTGTGTTCTTCAGTGTAACATGTGATGTCATATTTTTGTGGAACAACTATTCTCCCGTCCCAGTGTGGCCTGGCATGGCCTTTTAAGATGTGTGACACTGTTCCCTAGAGGAACTGAAATTGGGGAGACCTATATTCAATGTCTGACATAACTCACTGTGCCCCTTAAGAATACATCTTGTTTCATAGACTAATGATGGGTGGGTGTGTATAAGAATAAGGTTCAATGATGTAAGAAATGTATCATGAGTATTAGATAATGTTAATGAAGTCCCTATTGAGGGATTTCATTCAGACTGTTCACATAAATACACACTGAAAGACCCCCTTCACACACACAAAGTGTTACACTCCCCAAAGTGGTTATATGATTAATAGATAGCGTCATACTCAAGCCCTTTAAGACCTTTCAAGAGGTCCTCAGTTTCATGAGGTTAATTTTGTGATAAACTCTCCTCTCTACTTTAAGACCAAGAAAGTTTCACTTATGTCACACCTATCAGGTCATCAGCTTGTTTTGCTCCCTTCAACACCAGTACATATCTTGGTGATGGACTGATGGCAGAGCTCTACTGGTCTCTTGGTGTTATTTGGCCCCAGGTCTTGTTCATGCTTCTTAGCCACGACCAAAAACCACCTCTGTGCAGCCCAAGTTGTAGAGCATATACTCTTGAGCAGCCGGACGCCTGGGCTCTCAACTGGGAATACGAAGCCACCGTACCTGGCTTTACTCTGGATTGATATTGCTGGACACTGTCATGGACATTTGGCTTCAGTGGTGGTTATGAGAACTCCGCTTCATTGTGCAGGAACAAGATATTTAGGCTTAGGCCATTAAATGCCCAGAAACAAAATATGTGCATCAGCATAATACAAGAGCAAAATGTGGAGGAGAAAGCATATAAAGAAAGTGTAGAGTTGATTAACAGAAACATCATATCTACTCAAGTTCAACCATCAGCCTACATCCACAAAATCTTACCAATCAAAGCAGGAGTCAAGAAAATTATCAGCATGTGTTCCACATCTGAAAAGGAAACAGAACATCAAGTCCATGAAATGAGCAGCAGCTGAAGATTCATTACAGGCTCTGCAGTGAAGATATTCAGTACTTGTCATTTAACAGACTTCAATTTATTGCATACAAGTAATGTTAAAATACCTTTTATTTCCCAGATATGATGGTGCCCAGAAACGTCAATGATAATCCGTTATAGTGAAATCCAAATCTACCCCAAAAAATCTTTTAGACCATAGGGTGAATTCTGATCCAGATCTGAATTATGCACTTTCATTGATCCAGCAGCAGTCGTGCCCGAGCGCAGGTTAAAGCTACAGTGCAGCATGCATGCACGGTTTATGCAGGGAATCCTCCAGTTTACATTAGATGTGTGAGAGTGAATGCATAATCTTTATCCTTTACTGTCACCTATTTTCCACGCGTTGCCGCCCGTACCTGCAGATGCGACAGTCGCTGTTTGAAAGTATCAAATTAAAATGATAATAAATGTGATGGATACGATTAAAAAAGAGGATGTCTGAAAATAAAATGAATAATAAAGAAGTCACACACACAAACACAATTTGACACAAAAACAATTTAACAATCGAAATAACAATTACAGTATATTTAATAAAGATGAAGTGAGCAATCTCTGTGTTTATTTGAAATGAAGGATGCTTTTTATTAGGATGCTAAATCTTGCTGACGTGACTTCCTTCACGTTTGTCCAGATGCGGCGACTGGCGGCATCTCGCGCTCACGTGAAATACGTGCTCGGCACCATCACTCATTTATTCATAATTATGTGTGAATTTGTGTGTAACAATAACATCTATGCCGCTATTAAATGTCCACGTAGTCCTCTTGAACATTAAAAATGCATGCATTGCGCAGCGTTATGCAGAGTATAAACTTGATCCGCGCTGTTGCTGAAGGTTCCAGGCGGGGGCGCTCGTGTTTATATATGAGCGCCGGATCTCCGCCCCCACGCCTACGTCACTCCGTCACGTCGCGTGCGCGTCCTCATCCGCCTATAAGACGCGGAGCCGGTGCCGCTGTCGCCGTGCGAGAGAAGAAGCTTCAGAGTTGCTCGCCGTGTCTCTATTGGCGGAATTATAATCCATTTCCACCAGTTCGCTCAACGCTCCTGCTCTCCATCCGCCGAGCCCCGAGGAATGCCCAGAGAACTCACCCAGAACCGGATCCAAAAGCTCTGGATTCCCTGTAAAGATGACCGAGCCTCCATGCCGAGCCGAGGTGAGTGCGCGTCAATGCCGGTAAAAAATCTTTTTAAAACATTTCCACACAGTTTGTAATACGTGGCGTCGGGTTGTATGAATCTTCATCGGGATTCGGGGCGCATAGATGCCTGACTCGTCGTCATAGCAACCACTCCTCCTCCTCCTCGTCCTTTCTTCTTTACATTCCGTGTGTCACCCTGGCGCCTCCTAATGACGTCATTACCGTAACATTATTAGTCCAGTAAGCTGCCTGGAGTGGCACCTTAATCTTACCTCTGCATCCGTTATCCTTATTCTGCACGTGTCAATATTGCAATGTAAACAGAACATTATCTTGGCATTTATTGTAATTATTTATCTGTCTGTCTGTGTGTGTGGCTATTAATGAGTTCAGTGCTGGTCTGCTGACTGAGTTTCCACTCAGGATGTTCTTAAGGGAGATTACAGAAGCAGGCGCCACATTAGCTCATTCATGCACCTTGCCAAGCAGTGCTCAGTAAGCACGTCCACACACACTGATGCAAACACTGCACATCAAAGCCTATCTATTTGTGTGTATGTACGTGTGGTTGTGCAATTTATTGCTACGTTTGAGGCGTCTGAAGCTGTGTACATTTTCACAGGGTTAGCAGTGCAAAGTTGACGTAGTGGACTGTGTGTGTGCTGTGTACAGTACAGAATACTGGAATGGGGGAGGGGGGTCATCATGTCTGTCTGTCTTTTTTTCCTTTTTTTTTTTTTTCCCCCATGTGCACACAAAGGAAAGCTGCCGAGTTGACCTCATTCTGCATATCCCACACTGCAGCATGAGCCATTTTACAGGATTATCCAGTCACACACACACACATGCACACAGTGGGCATTGATTGATTCATTCTTAAATCAGTTATACTCTACCTGCACACCCATTTGTTGCATTAATTACTGCTGGTCAATAAAGCAATCTCACTCTACCTCTCTCACTCGTGCTCTCTCTCTCCCTCTGACTCTCTCTCAGCAGCAGGGGACCCTCACTTGGCCAACCCCCCCACTGTAATTGTGATGGTGGGTCTCCCCGCCCGAGGGAAGACTTACATATCAAAGAAACTCACTCGTTACCTCAACTGGATTGGCATACCCACCAAAGGTGCGTGTAAGGAATACATCCAGTCTTTGTCTGATTCCAAACATTCATCTGAAATGGTTCATGTTGTTTTTGGGAAATGCAGTTTTTAACGTTGGAGAGTATCGCAGAGAAGCGGTGAAGCAATACAGCTCCTATGACTTCTTCAAATCGGACAATGAAGATGCAGTCAAAATACGAAGGTGATTATTCCTGTTACACTTTGAGAAGCACAATCCAGGGCTGAATGCCAGTCATAGTACTATTCACGAATAGATATTTTGATTTTAGGGCCATTCTAAAGACTTTGGCATTATGGAAGAAGGCTTGATTTAGTAATCTTCTTGTCTTGGTCTCTTCAGACAATGTGCCTTAGCTGCCCTCAGAGATCTGAAAGCGTACCTTTCTGAGGAGGGGGGGCAAGTTGCAGTAAGTATTCCTGCAAGTGAACCCACACATGTGACTCATGTACTGGATCATAAACTGTGTAGTGTGGTTATTATCCTGGTAAAGTCCCCAGTGTAGTACAGTGAATATACTCACTAGCTGTTTTTTTTTTTTTTTTTTTTTCTGCAGATATTCACTGTACTACCCTGAGGATATTATGAAATGTATGAGAACCGCTGTGTTAATCCACTTAGTTTGAAATAACATACATATTGTATAAAGTTGTAAAGATTGGTTGATTCTGTGGCCATGATTCCTGTAGAGGTAAGGTGTTCATTTTTCCCCTCCCTGCAGGTATTTGACGCTACAAACACCACCAGAGAAAGGAGGGATCTGATTCTGAACTTTGGGATGGAAAACAACTTTAGGGTGCGTGATTGGCTTTAAATTAAATGCTTCACTTTCTCTCTTCACACCTTTTCCAATTACAGCATGGTAACTGCTTGTGTTTCTGCAGATCTTCTTTATTGAGTCTGTGTGTGAGGACCCAGAGGTCATTGCCACCAATATCATGGTGAGTTTAGGATCTGTTTCATGTTTCCCTCTCTAGAGTCCTGTCTCAGATCATATGTCCTATTTTATCTTACCTGAGGAAATCAGTGATTTAATAGTGAATTAGAGTTTTAATCATGTCGTGGGCAGTTTTCACTGGGAAAATCAGGTTCCATCATTCATCTTCTTAGTCATGCAGACTTATAAAGAGTTATTGTTTTCAGTTTAGGACTGGGATTTTATCCTCCTAACACAGCATTTCTGACTAAATTAGGACCTCTGTAATAAACCCAAAACGGAGGTCAGACAGGGCTTCTTGACTTGTCATTTCACCCTGCTGACAGGAAGTGAAGGTGTCCTGCCCGGATTATCAGGACTGCAACAAAACCGATGCCATGGCGGACTTTCAGAAAAGGATCGCATGTTACAGGCAAACCTACCAGCCGCTGGACCCTGATAACAATGACAGGTAACCACACAGAACAGATATACATCATACCTGGAGTGCAGTAGGTAGCGGATTTTGGAACTGAAGGACTGCCAAGAATGCCATTACGGGCCATGTAAGAAATGAGAGATGTTCTCTAGCGGCAGTATTTGTCTTGTCCATTCAGGGATAGGAGGGGGGTAGGATATCCTCTAGGATAGGAGGTGGATGGGCGCAAATGTCTTGTGTTCAGCCAACCTTCATGCTAATTTAACTTTTTTTTTTTTTTTCTTGTTTCTTCACTCCACAGACATCTGTCTTTTATAAAGGTGATTGACGTCGGCCGCAGGTACTTGGTGAACCGCATCCAGGATCACATTCAGAGTAAGATTGTCTACTACCTGATGAACATCCATGTGCAGCCACGCACCATCTACCTCTGTCGTCATGGGGAAAGCGAAGACAACCAGCAGGGCAGGCTGGGAGGCGACTCCGGTCTGTCCGTCCGTGGGAAAAAGGTCATTCCTCTATTTATATATAGTTTGGTTGTGGGTGGAAGTGCATGCATGGATGATTGAATCATTGATTTATTGTGTGAGCAGTTTGCTGCAGCCCTGGGTGGGTTTATGGAGGGGCAGAACCTGAAGGGTCTGAAAGTCTGGACCAGTCAGCTCCGCCGCAGCATCCAGACGGCAGAGGCTGTGGGGGTCCCGTACGAACAGTGGAAAGCTCTGAACGAGATTGACGCTGTGAGTCCACCACACACAAATACACACACACAATCTCTCCTTGCCTTTCCACTGCCGCTGAGCTGCAGTGTTCCAAATGCAGGGGGTGTGTGAGGAGATGACGTACGATGAGGTGAAGGAGAAGTTCCCTGAAGAGTTTGCGCTGAGAGACGAGGATAAATATTACTACCGCTACCCCAGAGGGGAGGTAGGCTCATTTTCAGTCTGCTGTCCAAGGGGCGAGAGTGACAACAGTGGTAATGGTGGCGCTGCCATTTCTACGTCTCTTAGTCATATCAGGACCTGGTGCAACGAGTGGAGCCAGTGATCATGGAGCTGGAGAGGCAGGAGAACGTTCTGGTCATCTGTCACCAGGCTGTGATGCGTGGTCTTCTGGCTTACTTCCTGGATAAGAGTGCAGGTGGGATCTGTAAACCTTCTAGCATTAGCTTCTCTGCGTTTGCAGGTGTGGCTTCTGACCTTTTAATCTCTGTGACAGATGAGATGCCATATCTGAAGTGTCCTCTTCATACAGTTCTGAAACTCACTCCTGTAGCTTATGGTGAGCAGCTTGATCTATCTCTCTTTCTTATACACACACTCACTGTCATAAGATATGTGGGATTAAAATGAATGGTTTATTTAGGGCGATTGATTTATTGCAATTTTTTTTTTTTTTTTTTTTGTAGGTTGCAAAGTGGAGTCTATCTTTCTCAATGTAGAGGCAGTCAACACCCACAGAGAGCGACCAGAGGTAAACCAGCTTACAAACCCTGAACTGAATCCAATCACGTCTCCCCACATCAGCCACAGTGAACCCTGATCATCTTCTCTCCTGTAGGAGGTAAAGAGGGGTCCTGGGACTCTTATCCGCAGGAACAGCGTCACCCCACTGACCAGCCCCGAGCCTCTAAAGAAGCCGCGGATTGATGGTCTGGAGGAGTCCATCATTCCGGAAACTGTTCCCAAAACCCTGTCCCTCTGTGCCGCTGCACACCTGCCCCTGGCTATGGCCAGTCCAGTGAGTCTCCCTCCTTCCACTCGGTCCCATTCTTTCCCAAACTCGTCTTCTAACCACCCCTCTTCTGCCATTTTCTCCTCTGTCTGGCATGACAGCACTGGCTTGGCAAGGCTTGTCTGTAAGTACCAGCTCTTCTCTGCTTTCTGTCCCCTTCTTGCAGGAGTAGAGTAGGGACTGGACGAGTAGAGCTCAGTTAAAGTAAACAGGCCTCTGTGTGTATGTGTGTGTGTTCTAATCACATCCTCATGCTTCCTACTTTTGCTCCTCTTGCTCTCCTCCTGCCCTCAGTTTAATCACTTCCTGTTGTAGTATTATACCCAGCGTTCTCTCCCTCTGATGTAAAGCTACAGCTCCACTCATTCAACACTCATTAATCATATGTATGTGTGTGTGTGTGGTGTTTTTCTCTGTCTGTCCCTGTCTGGATGAAGGTACTCCATGCTGAATTATCTCAAAGTGATGTCAATGCTGGTATTTCAGAGGTAAACCTCTGGGGTGTGTGTGTTTCACTCAGCAGTTTTGAGTTACTAGTTCGCTGGTTAAGATTGGATCTTGGTGACTGAATCTTCTGTCTCCTTTCCTGCTCCCAGAACATGAAGAGATGCGCCACACTGCCGTAGCCTCCCACAGCTCTACCAATCAGATTTCTCGGATGCACCGCCTGACCTCAGCCAGGAAGTGCATTGATGTAGTAACAGACGCTTGAAGCTTCAGGCTGGAAGGAAACTGGGGCCACGCCCCTCCTGCTGCATCGGACTGTATCAAAGGGAAATCGAACCCTGATATGATGCTGCTTGCTTTATTTTTTATTTTTTTTTACATGGTGTATTTGTGTTTACTGACTGATGAAATGAAAGTGCGTGTTCTGTCCTGACAGACCTGGTGTTTACTGTGTATGCAGCGTCTCGCGTGTTTTTGTACTGGTCTTAAGGTTGAGGTAATGCTGTTATTAATTATGTCTTATGGAAAAAGCACCTAGAGTGCCTAGTGCGTTCAGGGCTGCTACCCTCTCCTGCTCATAGACTGAGCCTGATGGCCTGTCTTCACTCTATTTTTATAGAACAGTAACACTCTTGAGACTCTACTTTTTATCTCTCATTCTTCCTCTTCTTGCTTTTATGTTTACTCTCTGAAGAGCATTTTTAAAAAAGCTTTCTTCGTCTGTTGAGTCTTATACACGTCTAAACATATGCACAGATGTCCCTCACTTTACTGCTTTTCAGGGTAACGCATGTTCTCAGAAGGGGACTCTAGAACAGAGAACGCACTTTTATACAGCTGCTGATTGGCTGCTTCATGATCCACTAAAAATGGGATCGTGGGATTGAACAGCTTTAGTAACTTGATGCAATATGTTAACCAATTAATGCAGTTCAAGTGGTTTTGCTTCTAATACTTGAATCCAATTTTGTAAACCATATTTTTTGGTAAAACCTATTTATTTGTATCTACAGCAGACCCCTTGACCCTTCAAGAAATGTACAGAATTTATTTTGCATTTGTTGGATTAATAAATTGTATTAAAAATATCTGGCTTTGTCCCTTTTTTTTTTTTTTTTTCCTCATTGCATCTGGAATATGTTTGGTTTTGTAAATTGAGGTCACTGGAAGATGACCGCCCCATACTGAGTCTAGACAGCCAGACAGGTTTGTCTGTGGCCCTAATACGTTACAGCCTTCAGCTGTCCCTTTCACCCTCTGACTGGCCTATTGTTGCCACGGACACCAGCCTTCCCGGCAGACATTACCCAGGCGTCATTTTCATATTATGCACACAGCGACGTATCACGCCCTGTTTGACATAGATACTCTCCAACAGCACTGCAGTCACACTGTGGTCATTTCATGAATAACTGAAATAAATAAGCTGTTATTACATGATGTCATGTCATCTTTGTAAAGGACTGTGCGTAGGTGATACCACTCATTCAAATAATGAGCCACTCGTATTGACTCTGTTTATCGCTGCACCTTATGTAGGTCTAAGTCTCTTTGTTAACTGGAGGAAGTTAGCATGGAAACCCCAGTCCGACATCAAAAACATGTTGGTTCAGATACTCATTGTTGAGTTTTAATTTAAATATGCTAAAAAAATATTATTCTCATCAATGCATGATGACCTTTTTGTTTCATGTGCTCTATGTAATTATTAACTTACAATTGCACAACAATAATATGATATGACTTATTCCTGATTACGTGACAGTGGGTCATGAGAGGAGTGGCATTCATTCTGCAATAAATTATTAAATATTAAATATAATGTGTTAATATACAAAATAAGGTGAAAATTGTAAACACATGATAATGAATAAATAATCTTGCTTTTTAAATTATGTGTTTCTTTATTTGCAATCAGGTAATGTTCGCTGCATTAGGATGTGCACCACATATCCAGGGTGGGGCATTGGTAGTTTTAACACTGAATCTCTTGCAGGGTCTGGTTATGAATTGAGTCATTTATATTCTTATGAATGAGCCGTGGGCCTCGGGGGGGTGGACTTAAACCTTGTTGCCAGACGACTGAAGTCCAAAGGAGAAAAGTATCAGATGAACAGTGGCAACTGGACACAGTCTGACTCAGCGTCTGGAGTGACCCACTGTGGGTGACGATGTGCCTGCTCACATGTCCCTTTCCTTTTCAAACTACAGTATCCATGCCGCTCATTAAAACATACTCACTGATTCTAACCAGAACTTTTATATTAACACTTTAATCTGTTTGTATTACATGTATGTTGAGAACACTACATAAATCAATGTCACATCCAAAACTGCTAGTCTGGCACGTGAATTTATCTGTAAAGTATGACATTGGAAAGTGATGAAATTTTCATCATCGCTGAATGGATCTGGGCGCACGCTAAAACGTTGCCTTGCACCTGGACCGTTGAAGGTAACAGACACAGGCAGTGCAGGCAGTATTCCCAAAATAGTCCTGTAATTCTCACAGGGATTAGATGACGGAGTTGAGGTGCAGTGAAGGGCTTCTTAGTCATGTTGCTCACACTGTTCACTTACATTCCTTTGCATTTGCAGATATGCTATATAAATATGCTAAATGTATATTATACATTTGAAAACTTTTAGTTGCATAGGCCATGGTTTCTTATGTCAGGACGTTTGCACACCACTAACGCTCACATACACACACGTTGACATTGACTCTACCTCTGCGACATGTGCTAGTAAAACCAAAAGAAAACAGCCAATCAGATAATGCTGCACCCTCTTGGAGCGGGAACTGGAGCATGTGACTTCTGACATCACACCTTTTGTAACTTTACAATCTGCCTTTCCCTGCACAGATCTGAGGATCTGACGGGAACAGCAGCAGCAGCACTGTGGCCTTTTTTTAGACGCTTCCTTGTTCACCGTCATTCTGAAGGCCAGAAGAGAATCGCTTCCTTGTGAAAAGCAGGTTCTTGTTATGCACGAATGAATGCGGTGCATGTCTTGGAAGTTGGAAGGAGAGGATGGAGGGTGTTCTATTTTGCCATTATGTAGGACAGGGAGGCCAGTGTGGGGGAACTGGTTCTCTATCTTTTGGAGCAAACAGAGGAAGAATCCTGAGAGAAAAGTTTATTTATTGTTAAAGAAATTATTTGTCAAGATCATTTTTGCTGTGTTTTTTACAACCAGTTCTCAATGAGAGCAGCAGGGTGGTAGTATTCTAAGACATTGTGTAAGACATTCACCTATGAATCAGAAGCTTTACAGGATCAACCCCACTTACTTCCATAGTGTCCCTGAACAAGACACTTAATACAGATTGTAAGTCACTCTGGTGGTGTTATTATTATTGTTGGCTTAAACCAGTGTTATGCATGTTTCATATGTAATCACGTGATTGGTGCGGTCTCCAAATGTTAAGAGGAAAGTTCCTTGCCCACCACTACTGCTCTAAACGCTGCACAACAGCATCAACACATGGGCTTCCAAGGAAAAGTCTCTTCTAACATAAGCTTTCAAAAGGCTGTCCCATATTATATCATTTACATTTACATTTACAGCATTTATCAGACGCCCTTATCCAGAGCGACTTACAACCAGTAGTTACAGGGACAGTCTCCCTGGAGCAACTTAGGGTTAAGTGTCTTGCTCAGGGACACAATGGTAGTAAGGGGGATTCTGGTTCATAGGCGAGTGTGTTACCCACTAGGCTACTACCACCCAACATTGGACAATGCCCAATGTTGGACAATGTCGGTGGAGATGATGTCTAGGGTGTTGTTTAAAAAATCTAAAATAGGCGCTGAGTGGGGTTGAGACCATCATCATCTTCATCAATTAGGATTTTACCAACCTATCCACCACGTATCTCTAAACCTGCATCTGCCACATGAATAAATGCGAAAGGGAACAAAAATCTATAGAGCAGGGCCTGGGAGGACAGGCCACGATAGCTGAGACTGCTTTGGTAGGCAAATAGTTTTGAGGTAGACAACACGGCAAACCAGGCTCTTTCCTTCCCTCCCTGCGCCCTTCATTGCTTGCATTGGCAGTCTCCTCCTCCCTCTTGGCTTATGTCCCTTGTGGTGATGAAAAATTTATTCTAGCATGTGTTGAATGTGCCGCTGCTCACGTACGACCCACCCGGATAGGGTGGGCCCATCGTTTTTCTTTCTGACCATTTAATCCCCTCTCATCCCTCTCTCAATCTGTCCATTCCTGCCTAAACCCGCTCACCCATTTATTTTCATACCCCTCTTGTTCTCTCTCAGGACTAAAGCATCTAGAATTCCCCTGTGTCCACCATGGCGCAGGTAACACCACAGTGTCATTCCCAGAGTCGTTGGATTTGTTTGATGATGTGCCACTGACCAGAGGAAAACTTCTGACTCATCAAAAGAGAAAAAGCTCTTCCCCGCAGGCCCAGCCTGCATCCTGCGGAGGTGATGGAGGGAGTGAGAGAGCTGGAAAAGGAGGTGGAGTTAACAAAAGTGGACGTGAGCTACATCACATCCCAACTTAGGTGCCCACATTTGACCCGGAGGACATGCGAGTGGATGTGTGCCCCTCCCCCACCCATGGCAAACAGTCACCTGTAAGAGGTCTTCAGACACACACACACACACACAAAAAGCACTGACACTCACATGAACTGGGCTAATCTTTGTTAGGTGATAACCGAAATATAACCCTCATCTATTTCAAACATAGCAGCGGTGCTGCCGTCATCTGGACTCAAATACTCCACCAGACCCAATTCTCTCTTCACCGCCTGTAGGACACGCCATGTTATTCCATGTAGACAGTGCATCAATAAACCAGACCTTTAATAATATTAATAACATAGAGTCCTGATGCCAGGGGTTTTAACGGAAGGCGTGTGTCTGGATTTTGGTTCCTTGAATCTGCATATGCATGAAAGTGAAAGTGAAGTGATTGTCATATGTGATACACAGCAGCACAGCACACGGTGCACACAGTGAAATTTGTCCTCTGCATTTAACCCATCACCCTGTGTTAGCAGTGGGCAGCCATGACAGGCGCCTGGGGAGCAGTGTGTGGCACCTTGGCGGATCAGGATTCAAACCGGCAACCTTCTGATTACGGGGCCGCTTCCTTAACCGCTAGGCCACCACTGCCCCGTGCATGGTGAGTGTAAAATACGCCATGGCAAAGTTCAGAGTTCAGCTTGAAAACTGGGAATTTTACAGTAGAATGAAATATGATATAACAGCACAGGATGTCTGAGTTGTTTTTGTTGTTTTTTTCCAGTGGCTTATTACAAAAACAAAAAGATTTTACAATCATGCCCTGCTGTGTGTGTGTGTGTGTGTGTGTTTATTCAGTTTTGAATAACAGTCAGCACTATGTCCGAAAATTCTCCATCACAGTAAACCTTTTGTAGCTGAGCCAGGGACACTGGTTATTTATTTTAACAACAACAACATCATCATCTTCATCATCGTCATCTGCACCAGTGCAGCAGCAACAACGTTCGCACACGCACATAAAGCCATGTTACAAAGAATTACAAGAATGGACCTGCTAAGTGTGTCAGGACCTTTGCCAGGCCACAAAATAACACCCATCATTATGCCGCTCATGTGATTCCGACCAGAATCTTTGCACCAATATAATATTACAGCCGCTGAATAAAACAACGCTGGTATGTCACATTTTGTATAAAGTCCTTTGTCTGTCAATCTGAGGTCAACATACGGTGCAGGTCCCAAATTTAATTTGGAACATTATGCATGTACTGTGTGTGAGTGTGTGTGTGTTATGCTTTGACCATATTGTGAACAACCAGAAATCTCTGGTCTTGCTCTATAATGGTGTGTCTTGTGTTGTGGCTCATTTCTGAGGCAATCTCAGCTTCAAAAAAAGGTTTGTCATGCCATTTGTTTCATACACCATTTTGCTTCTTGTGTAAACTGGGAATGGAGCAGATTTTGGACAATTCAACATTTTACCTTTGCATTACTTGCAACATGCAAAGTTAATTAACATAAATAACCACAAAATAAAATGGGGCTGTTTGATGGCTCAAAAATGCTGTTTTTGTGTAATAGTAGAACAGACAAATCTTTGTGAGGATCAAGAGTGATAATATGAAGCATTTGTAATAAAGATTATATTTTGTATAATAGAACATTAGTACTTCTGTTTAATAAAATCAATTACTCTGTAAATATTTGGGGAAGAAAAAAAAAAAAAAAAAAAAAAAAACAATCTAACATGCAGGCATACACACAAACACACACACACTGATTGCTGTATGATGACATGTTTAACCCGGTTGACTGTAATTTGACTTCCATTCCCGGGAAGGAAGACGTGAAGACGTTGGAGATTAATGGCCAATCAATACCCAGCCAATGGTCTGGAGGGCACTTAGCCAGTCTGCACAAGGACTGTGATGTGTATGACTGAAGTAGATGAAAACATTTACATCCAGCATTTATCAGATGCCCTTATCCAGAGCGACTTACAATCAGTAGTTACAGGGACAGTCCCCCCCTGGAGACACTTAGAGTTAAGTGTCTTGCTCAGGGACACCATTGTAGTAGGTGGGATTTGAACCTTGGTCTTCTGCTTCTAGGCTACTACCACCCCTGAAAAGGTTTTAATGCAATAATTTAATGCAAAACTTTAATGCAATAATTGTAAACTGTGATGTTGAAAAACTTCACGTGAGCCTTAAAATGTGAGCCTGTGTGTGAAAGAGAGAGAATGTCAGAAATGTTCTGACTGAGTCACTTTCGATAAACCATGACTCACAGGGTCACATGAGGGCCATTTCCACTTGATAGTCCAACCTGCTGTTTCATTTCACAGCCACGTTGCGCCCCCTACTGGTAAATGAAATCCTGAAAATCAACAGGAAAAGAACTCCTCTCCAATACACATGAGAATGGCAGGATCATAGGGTGCACTTCTCTGGACCCAAATTCAACCCTAATCTAAACCTTCTGCTCTTTATATTTTTTCACAATGACTGTATGACAGTATGTGTTAAAATACTCTCTGTGCTCTGGACTTTCCATAAAAACTAAAACAGTAATATAACTAACAAGAAAAACTTCCATGGGTTATATTTGTCACGCGAACCGGGACCAGAACGAGAGAGACGTGTAGGAGGAGACGAGAGACCTCGGTGCGGCGGGACGCAGGGAGGCAGGTAAGTTCCTCCGCGTTTATCTGCGAACGTGGACGGCGCGAGCCGCAACACCACACTGATGTTGTCGTTCGCGTTTTAAGACACAAGACAGGGCGACAGGAAGGAGTTCGTGGGTCAGGAGAACAGAGAGGACAGGTACGGTCTTACTGGGTTGAAGGTTTTCGGGGCCGAGTCGAATGGCGTGCATCATTCAATGACTGAGCAGTTGGCAGCTGCTCTCCAGCCTAATATATAGGAGTCACGTTACCTCGTTTCCGTGTTACTCCCGGTCACATGATGGAATCATGTGACAATATTTTAATATTTTGAACCTTTGTGGTGCCTTGTGGGATGTTTTTGACTTTCTGTTCCACAGAGAACCTGAGTAATTTGACATTTGCAAAAGACACGTTTCATGAAAGAAGTGGCAGATGGAATAGGGAATAAGGAAAAACATTTTGACCAATTTTGACCATTGTAGAGTCCTTGTGTGGATAAGACATATATTTCCATGTGTGTGTATGTCTTACTCTGTGTGTGTGTGTGTGTGTGTGTGTGTGTGAGTCTGTCTCTTTTTGGTGACCTTGGTGGGAGTCACAGGAGTCACTTACCAACTAACTGCTGATTGGCCACAACACCCCATTTAAGGAGACTGTTACTGTTTTGGAAGTCTACTAGAGACCCTGCCCTGAGTTGCTTTGTGTGCTTTAGGATTTTCCTTGGTTGCGTGTTTGTGTGGTTGCATGTTAGAGTGGTTGTGGGATTTAGTGTTAGAGTGGTCGTGTGTTTGTGTGATTTTGTGTTAGAAAATGATTCATTACAGGATGTGTGTGATGTAATGACATATTTATAATTTCATAATCCAACATAACTTAAATCTATATAAGACAGAAAGTACAATGAAAGCTGGAAAATGAGGATGAGGCAATTTGAGTGATTGAGTGATATGTGAAACACATCAAAGTCACATCAGAGTAACTTTCTAACAAAAGTGATTTAATTCTAATAGAAGACAAAGACTTCTATCATATTAATCAATAAAAAGAAAAAAAACAATTACACACATTTTGGAAAAATATTTCATTCTTGTGCTACAATAGCATACATATTACAATATGCAAAGAGTAAAACACACCTCTATATACACACACATGCACACAAACCCAACACAGCATTAACTGTTTTTCTATACATGAGTCTGCATGAATGGTTTGATGGTGTATAATAAACTGATCATGATTTTTTTGTGTGTATGTAAAAATCTTCTATACAGCATTAAACATCACTGTACACCAATCACAAACAAATCTTACCACATTTTAGTACATTTCTATGTGTTTAGTGGTCATAATGTGTCATAATGTGTGTATCATTGAATTTTGATGCGGTTCGTGCCTGGATTGACAAAAGAGAAATTGCTGAACATGGTCTGGTCCACACTGTTAATAAGCGTCCGGTCAGCACAAGACAGCCTGGGCTTCTCATTAATGAACTCCTTATCAAAATTACTGCAGTCGCTTGGAGATTTCTGCAAAAGAGAGACAAGCACACATTTTAAAGAATACATCCACACACACATTCCTACGCAGAAGCCTAGCTTTTGTTGGTGTCTTACCACTGTTGGCCTGAATGGTGGCTCCACCTGACGCTTTTCAAGCGCGTTCCAGTCTGTGTCTCTGAAGAAAAGGTGCGCACGGATGTTCCCCCTCACCCCCAGGCGACGCTCAGGCTCACGAACAAACAGCTGCAACCAACACCATCCCATTGTGAGAGTCAGCTGTCATCACTAGGGATCTCCCAATGACACCCAACACTGACACAGACTCACTACATTCAATATACATTGAAAAAAAAACTTTTTTCCTTGTCTGATAATCAGTACATGGATGTGTTAGTCCCAAGCCTACAAATTCCACCTTAAGAAATAAGAGGACATAAGTGGTGAATTTGCACATGGCACAGCAACCTAGAAGTGTCTCCTGTACCTCTGTCATCCCTTGTTTTTCTGTAAAGAGATTAATGAAGTGAAAGTGAAAGTGAAGTGATTGTCATTGTGATACACTTCAGCACACAGTGCACACAACAAAATGTGTCCTCTGCATGTAATCATCACACTTGGTGAGCAGTGGGCAGCCATGACAGGCATCCGGGGAGCAGTGTGCTTTGATCAAGGGGAACTCAGGTGTACCTTGGCGGATTGGGATTCGAGCAACCTTCTGATTACAGGGCCACTTCCTTAACCACTAGGCCACCACTGCCCCAAATAGATTTGTCATGGCCTGACTGCTCCAGCGGGGTGCTCCAGATCTGTAATCCAGTCCAGAGTTTACTATTGACTTTGTGTGTTCCTGATGACCTGATTGTCTGCGCCTGATTGTCTGCGCCTCATTGTGTCATTGTGTTTCGACTTTGTCCTCTCTGTATGTGCAATATTAAAAGTGAGTCAACGATTATATACTTTTTCCTGCCATCGTGATTTTGTAGGCATTTAATTAATTTATTTGTATAAATGTGTCTGTTGTATAAATGGGGCAGTGGTGGCCAAGCGGATAAGGAAGCAAGCCTGTAATCAGAATGCTCCTGGTTCGAAATGTGTCTGTTGTATAAATGGGGCTGTGGTGGCCTAGCGGATAAGGAAGTGGACTCGAATCCCGAATTGCCAAGGTGCCACTGTGGTGCCACTGAGCAAAGTACCGTCCCTACACACTGCTCCCCGCCTTTCACTTTAAATGCACTATGGGGGTCTCTGTGATACGTTATCTCAATACATTATATGCTGTGTCTGTTGTTGTGTAGACAAAATGACTCATGGGATTGCTCATAGGAAATGAAGCATGAGATTGCTGTGTCTTTCACGCCTACATTTGATGTTTTTTGGTAAATTGGTGTCTGGGTAGGAGGTAAAGGAACTCTAAACTGAGCACAGCTTCCTCTATGAAATCCCCTCAGCTTCCGCATTGTGAGCGTACGGGATAGGTTGGGAGCCAGTGACTGTAAATATGCAGATGAATTTTTCCATAATTAATGGCTTTGACAGGAACAGTTGCTATGCAGACAGTTACCTTGACAAGAATATCCCGAGCTTCCTTAGGAAGCCAGCGGGGATAGCAGGGGTCATCTGTGCGTATCGACTGGAACAATTCCTCCTCATCGCGTCCATGAAAAGGAGACTGGCCTATCAGCATCTCATACAGCAGCACCCCAAAAGACCACCAGTCCACAGAGCTGCCGTACTTCTGCCCCAGTAGGATCTATCCATGGAGACAGATGCTCTGAATCCCAGTGCAAATGGAACCGCATGTGTTCAACAGTCATTAAAAAATGATCTGCCATAACTAAAGCTTTAATGTTCGTCCTCGTATAAAATTCATGGGAATCTTTAAGGCAGTGTAACGGTACTGTACAAAATGACATGATGGTCAATACACTGGTGGGTGTGGGTACCTCCGGAGCAATGTAATCTGGTGTTCCACAGAAAGTTGAGGTTCTAGCCTCCCCTGTCATGTTCTCTTTGCACATTCCAAAATCAGCAATCTTAATATGGCCATCCATGTCCAAAAGGATATTATCCAGCTTCAGATCCCTGCAAAGATGAAAGAAAATCATTTTTTCAGTTGTCTATACACATTTGTCCAGGGTCACATTCATTTGTATAACCTTGTACCTGTAGACAATGCCTTTGGAATGAAGAAACTGGAGCCCACTGACTATTTCAGCAGCATAGAACCTGTTAAGGAGCAAATAAAGAGATACATTACATTAGGGACACAATACTACACTAAAGCTTTATCTATCATTAGAAAAACCCTTTTCAATTATTTAATTACTTATTTGAATTATGAAGAATTACTTATTCTTATTTATTTTGTAACATTTTCCATTGAAACACTTTTCATGCAATGTACATGCATGTGCAGTAGTTTATGTAACTCACGTTGATCTGGGGACATCAAATCTATGACAGGCCTGTATGTGGAACATGAGATCTCCTCCATTTAAATACTCCATCACAAAGAACAGGTTCTCCTGTTGATGCACACATGTAAACACAGAACAAACCCGACTATAAATCTTAACTATCCGTGTGTTTGCACAGAAGAAAGAGACCAAGGCTGACCGCTCTTTTACTTTTATTTCCCATAATGGGATGATGAATGTAACAAAATAGTCTGCATGGTCTGTCATCAGAAGGCAAAATGGATGGATGATCAGTAAATAGATAGGAAAGGAAAGAAAAAAGCAACAAAGAACATAAATAAAAAAAACTAACATATAAATTTTCATGTTTTAAAATTAGCTTGCACTGTGTCTAGCACCAGGATGGATGCCCAGTTGTTGTTGGGCAAGTAGTGGCCTAGCGGGTAAAGAAACAGAACCATAATCAGAAGGTTGTGGGTTAAAATCCCAAACTGCACTTGTTCCGCTGAGGTCCCCTTGATCAAGGTACCATACCCCACACACTGCTCCCCGGGCGCCGGCTCATGGCTGCCCACTGCTCACCAAGGGTGATGGTTAAATGCAAAGGACACATTTCACTGTGTGCACTGGGTGATGTGTTGTGTTGTGTCAAATGTGACAATCCCTTTTACTTCACTTCACTTTCATCTAGCAAGTTCTCAAGAATGTATGACTCCCCAGGCCTTCATCATGTGCCTGTCACCTTGGTCTGGAAGGTGCAGTAGAGGTGTGTTAGGAATGGCTGTTCCCATGCCAGTGAAAGGACCCTCCTCTCCACCATGGTACACTCCACATCATCGTCCATCAGAACCACGTCCTTCTTCAGGGCCTTCACAGCAAAGAACTGGCCAGTGGCTTTCAGCTCAGCCAAAAAGACCTATAGTATGAACACACACGTACCACGCACACTGGTGCAATTTATAATGCACACATTTCCTTTGAGTTCCATGGGTTAAATGGCACAGTTTCATTTATATTTCTGCAACAGGAAAACTCACCTTGCCAAAACTGCCTTTGCCAAGCATCTTGTGCAAGGTGAACTGCTCCAGGGTGAACTTATGCGTTTCTTTCCTGGGCACAGCATACAGCGGCTCCTGTTCTGCCTGCACCAGCGGGGTAGGTCTGGCCCCTTCAGTCACCTCCCATGAAATGCCTTCCTCTGAAGATGTCAAAGAGGCAGAAAACAGACTTGGAATGACAAAATCATCTATTGGCGAACAAAGGGTCAGCAGACATCCCTGCCTGACCCTGACAGTCATGGACAATATTTTTTAAATATCTAAGACTCTAATGTGTATGATTGGATGGCTATAGATTATACATTATGGACCTGATGTTAATTACATAATTGAAATGCAATTTATTATACTACATCTGGGCTGTTGTTCATAAGGTAATCCAAGGTCATTTCAGATAACAGATTGGATTGAACAATGGGTTGTTCAAAGGGAAAACAGTTCAGATCACCTAATCCAAATCTCAGTTTTAATCGAAAAAATCTGGATAATCCTGATCCCAATACAACAGTGGATTCAGTGCGAATTTCAAGCACAGATATCCCTAAAATATTTGTACTCAAACTACATTTCAAGGCCTTAAACCAAAAGGCCTACTGTCCGTTGTATTTTTGGTTTCTTCCACACATAATTGATTTATGGCTCCTGGTATTTTTGGTCTGCCTGTTGTAATTTACATAGCCAGTAGTCTAGACTGTGAGTTCCATTTAAAACATTTGTGAAATGGATTTGGTAATCCTGAAATTTCTGTTTTTGGATAACAGTGATCCAAAATCAATTTTTTTTGTCACATACATAGTCATACACGATATGATATGCAGTGAAATGCTTTTAGCAACTGCTACAGACCACAGTATTGCAAATATTGCAAGTATACAATGAATCTGGTGTTGGTTTGAAAAACAGAATAAAAGTAGATCCTGGATAGCAAAACAAAGGATTTCAAAATCCACATCATGTACTTTGTGTTTGTTGTGTTGTACCTTTCCTCCCAGTGTTAGAATTCCCACACCCTGATGGTTCCCTCACCACACCTGGCTGCCCAATGCCCACTGGTCCTTCCCGACCGATGATTTCATTTTCCTTGGAGCTCCGTGCCTGTTTGTACATGCAGGATCACTTGATGCTCAGTCAGTCACCATGACTCTTTTAGCCTGTCAAAATCCCACTGACCTGCTGGCTGATCTCAATGGTGGCAAGAGCCTCGGCCATTAGCTTTTGGTTCACACCACACAGGTTGGCCACTTTCTTCTGACACTTGTGGTGAACGTTCATTCCACACTCTACAACACAGGAACATCACATGGACCACCAAGAAATGTGGGTTGGAACAAAAACGTCCTGTCAGATGTTCCTCCAGGACCAGGGCTGGGAAACGCTCATCTAAGTTAGTGTCTTCATGTATTATGTTGCTGAGGAAGATGAGGTGTGCTTCAAAGCATTTAAATGATTCAAACCTTATTTTTTATAGTCATTGGAGAACTTTGACAAAGTCATGTGCTGCCGTCAGCTCTGTGGTGCCTCACCCTCACATTTGAGTCCCTGTCTGGCCAGACCCCAGAGCAGAGTGCCACAGTGCTCACAAAATGTGGGGCTCTTGTAGTTATACACCTTAAACCTGTGTGGCATGTCAATCTTGAAGCGCTCCTTGTGGATCTGAAATAAAAACAAAAAATCTGAAACATTCACTATATCATAAAATATGAATTTAAAAATCCAGATCTGACCAAAAAACATTCAGAGCTATGCATATTATTCTGTAAAAATCTTGTCACTGAATCAATGGGGGTGACATCAGCACCAGTAATAGATGTGATGCTTGTGGAATGATCTAAAATATAACAAAATGTTCTGTATTAAATGCTTTTAATTTGGAAGTGATTACTTAATTGGGCCAAATATTACATTTCTAAATATATATTTATTAAATTGAAATGGTTTTGGAGCACCATCTGAAGTCTGTCTATGCACATGCTGGATTACATTGATACATTTAGCAGTTATTTTTAATCGTTTTACTGAAAAACAATACGTTGTGCCATAAAATGTGACTTGTTTTATATACTAGAAAACCTGAACATGTGAGAAATCTTTAAACTTCTATTGTGATTCTGTATAAAGAGAACTGTATACAATTCACTAATGTAAAGAAAACATTTGAAATGTGTGTAATTATTGCAAAATTAATTACAATGTATTTAATAATTTCAGATGTTATCAAATATTGTGATGGTTCTGCGATGCAGTGATAAATTGTAGCCAAAGAGCAGCCAAAATCAAAATTACCCAGTAAACAAACAAACACACACACACATACACACACATACTGACAATTTTTGCGATGAGGTCCCTCCAGCTGTGACTGACCTGCATCCTTCTTTTCCTTGTTGGTCACACTGAATCACGCAGTGGTACCCTCATTTTTTGTAGAAGTTTCATTTACAAAATGAAATGAGACGTAAAAGAGCTGTCATGGTGGCGTGGTCGACAGACGGACACATTCGCACGACTTTCACAAACAGGGCTAGTTACAAAGTAAATGAGCACGTACCAAAACAAGAAATACAGGGCAAGGCCCTGACAAGGACAAAGCACAAAAGACAAACATTTATACATGCCAACTGCTGTACACAATCAGGATGAATGGCCCAACTCTGGCCCAAACTCTGGCCCAAATCGCAAAGTCGGACTGCCCCCCCCGGAGTCAGTCCCTGACAGGACCTCATATGACAAGGTTGTAGTTGAGGGTATTGATAGCTGGCTGCTCTAGTAAAAGTTGAATATGTTTTGCCGCAGCATTGTATGTATGCGTGTTTGTGCGTTTTCACCCATTCAACCCCTTTACCTGTTATAAACCCGACTAATATTCGTGGGCCAGAACCTTATAAACTGAACCGCACCACTATGATGTATCCATTCAGCAAACTCAGCACCAGCAAGATGCATACCATGAGCTAACGATGACAGGGCCCGTCACATCATTGGTTATGGATAAAGGTGTGGCATTACCATGGTTTCCTTGCTGTTGACAGCAGAGCCAGTGCATTTGGCGATGACTTTATCAATGCATTTCTTGTGGATGGCAGCATTGCATTCTGGGTGATGGATAAGAGACAGATTTTGCCAATGTTTCAGTTGACCAAAACGTATGTGTGCAGGAGTGGTGCTATTCTTCTATTTGATCCAGTTGTCACTCACGCCTGCACTGGTATCCTTGTTTATTCAGACCCCTGCAGAAAAAAACAGAGAAGCTATCATGAGCGAGCAGGAATCCCTCATTCAGATTTATATGAAATTAAACTGAAATATTCCTACCAGACGAAATCTTTGCATACAGAGCAGAAAGTGGGCTGGGGGAAGAAGGTGGCAGTGAACTCATGGCATTTCACCACATGGACCTTGGCCTGCTTGATGGCTCCACGTCTCTGGTGTAGTGCGAACAGACCTTCTCTTTCTCTCTCCCCTTCAACATCCTTCTCTCCCTCACCATGCCCTGCAGCATCTACACACACACGCAAGTTGCTAAGAGACTGAACAGAAATAAGCTTGCAGTTGCTTTTATGAGCATCTTTCATGTCTCTGTGAATGCTTGTGTGCGTGAACAACATTCATATATAAACAAATTATAAACTACATAGTAAAATATTCCAAATCATGCCCAGGCAGTGGGCCTCATCTCCACCAATCACTAGAGGCTGCAAAACTACACCCGAGCTCCTTCTAAATTCTCATTCTGCATCATCTATAACACTGTGTGCAGTTGAATGTTGCCAGGAACGTTGGAACCCAGGTGACAGATTTTTCGGGGTCTACACTTTTTTCTCATCACCCTCAGGATCAATTATGAAATGTAAAATCGCTGTCTTACTGCATCTAACCTTGGCATGGATGGCGTGCTGTGAGTGACTACCTGACGAAAAATTACATGAAAGACCGAGTTTTGGTGAAATTCAGCATTTTAAAGGATGTGTTTTTTGTCTCTTCTGTTTCGTGTTTCTTGTTTGAACATATAAAACCTCTATTTACAACCTGGTTATGATCCACCAGCACAAATTGCAAATATTAACTGATTTCCCCCCGTTTTAGGATTTTGTTCAGGAGTGTATATTGACAGAAGGCACACTTACCACTTCTTTCCAAAAAGTAACGTGCTTCCATCAGCAAACGACCCTGTGGCTTCAGCTCTACCTGGTAAGGCCAAACATGCATATGTAAAATCGACACAGATACAAAAACAATTATGCATCAAACAAACAAACTCAAACATACAAACCCACCCAGATCTCCAGCTTTCCGTTCTCCTTCTTGCAGCGAGAGGCGAGTGTGTCCAGCTGGACTGTGGCCTCGGACTTCAAATCGGCGGTCTTGTCTTTAACCACCACGTGCATTACCCGGCCGCGGTGGACATGGGCATCAAAGGTGCTGCTCCAAGGAGGGTACATGGTGGGCCGCTTCTGTTTATACACTGGACCCTTCTCTGAGATGCACATATACACACAGACACACTGGAGGTTGAGATGATGAGGCATTTAAATGGTCAGTGTTAGTGACTCATTACATTTATTTCCACAGTGTGACCGAAATAAACACACACACACACACACACACACACACATTCCACATGCATCAATGTGTACACACACCCCTGTTAAAAATACTCCACAATAAATCCTTTCCCCACCTCTATTCATCTGTACAATTCCATTAAAAAAATGTATGCTTATTTATTTTGTTCCATTTTCTTTGTTTTTGAGTTTGAGTTTAATTGAGGCTATTAGGAAAGTTTTTAAACATCAGGTGTGTACATGTTTTATATCCAGTGTACATATTTTGCAGTAGCCTCTCAGTACATTTCATATCAACTGCTTAATAAATTCCTGATTATGAATAAACGAGTGGAAGGACATGATGATGGAATTGCGAAATATTTTGTATTCAGACTAAAATGAGACTGAAAAGGAAAAACCGAGAAGCAGGTCAGATACTGATGGTGTGATGGTTATGACTTGGCAGTAATAAACAGCAATCCAAATAGAGGCTTTGTGCTATTTAAAAAAATGACTACAGGAATTTTGTGCTGGTCCATTATAAATGATCAAAACCGCTCAAGTAATAGCTAGCACATAATTAATATAACAAGAAATATAGAAATTACCTTCACAGGAATAAAAATAAGTTTACATACAACAAGGTTTTTAATTAACAACGGCGTCCCCTGTCGTCAGTTCATCTTCTTCATTCATTTCAACATTTGAAAATACAAACAGACAGTTTTGACAGAAAAATATGAAACCGGAAAAATCCCTAAAACCAACAAATCCTCCATCAACTGCTGTAAAAAGTACTGCCTCTGCTCGCCATTTCTTTCAACTAATCGGACGACATCGCATAATTGGCCTGCTGGCATGAACATGAAGACCATGAAACACATCAGATTAGATGATTTGTGACATACACACACACACATGCATCTGATTTCGACTTTTTTTCTCTCTGGCTCTCGCAGATATTGTAAGTAGCTACATGCATTAGACCAGCTTGACCCGGGGAGCTGTAAGGACATTCAGAGGGACGCACCTGTCTCCATGGCTTCCTTCATGTAGACGGCGCAGTAGGGGTTGAGGACTTCCTCATGGTAGGCCAGGCCAGGGTCCATCTCAAAGTTGGAGAAACCAATGCGAAGAAAGGGAGACATGGTTCCTAAAGACGACGTGTCCTCAACACAGACCTTCAGACGGCCTTGAGTCACACCTTCTTTCTTTTAATCCAGAGCTGTCTGAAGGGACAAGAGAATGTCTTATCAAAAACCAATCATCAAGCTGTGGATAATGTACCATGTATGTGTAGTAGCAGTGTGTGTGTGTGTGTGTGTGTGTGTGTGTGAGTGTGTGTTTGTATGTGCATGTGACAAGTTCTTGGTTACTACAGTCTCTGTCCCCTCCTCTTCTAATAAATCCTAGCACAGAGATGGCTGGAGGAAGAGACAGAGAAAAGTAAAATGTACATTTACAGCCTTTGCCAGACACGCTTATCCCGAGAGAAGTTCTGGAAACATTCTGACACTGGAGCTCCAGGATCAGGGTTAAGAATACCATCTGTCTAAAACTCAGTCAAAATGGGCCTAAGTACTGAAAGAGCTAATCTAATAACTATTACATGATTACGCTGCAAAACACCATATTATATCCCTCAAAACATAAATGAAGCTAGAATTACAAACCGTATAGTGGTGGAGTCAAACATAAAACACCTTTTGGTCTTTAGAAAAGGCATTTTTTACAATGATGTAGTACTCAGCATTTTTTACAATAATCGCCAGACGCACACACGTACACATACACACCCACATCCACTTACAGAGCTGCGACGTTCCTTGTGTACCAGCTTCAGAAACCTGTCTGCTGTGCACAGAGAGCCGGGCTCCTGACAGCATGGATCATGCAGAGTGTGTGACATTTCGGTGGAAGTGGGGGGGGCTCTATTAATAGGCCGGTAATACTAAACCTCCCAGCATTCATAACTTTCCCGTAAACACGCGCAAACACACACACAGCATTGTACGCTGGTCCTTTTGGATGCACAGCATGGTACGCTGTCACCAACCCTGCTGGTCCAAACAGGGATTCTGGCCAGACCAGTAGACTGAGGACCGTGGTGACCACTATTTTCCACCACTACACCTGATGGACTTTTTTTCTTTTCTCATACAAATCATCACCAACCCTGCACTGACACCAATTGCAGGGTCACTCTACCCTGGAAGGGCGTCCCGCTCTGTATCACTCCTTCCCAAGGTTTCTTCCTTTCCTTTTTTCTCTCTCCTGGAGGTTTTTAAAGCAGTGTATAGCCCATTGAGATACACCATATGTGATTAGGGGCTATATAAGAAATGTTGTTGTTGATGATGAAGGTCTTGCTTTGCACTTCACTGCATGTGTGTGTGTGTGTGTGTGTGGTGTTAAACCTGCAGTGCGTGTGTATTTCCTGCATTTCGAGGTCTACACTGGAACTGGAACGTGTGTGTGTGTATCAGCGTGCCTTCCCTGCTACTTGAGTGCTGTTTCTTGCCAGACACATCCTGTGTTTGAGTGACAGCTGCTAACCACACTTCCTGTGCCTCAGATGGGTTCCTACGACCCAGGTGGGTTGTCCTTCACCGATGGGGTGTAAAAGACAAGCAGAAAGTAAAGAACCTTTTACTCCATACCATTCAATGCTGTAAAGAAAGGAAAAGAGCGATGTGGAATAAGTTCACATGAAGGCCTAGACCTCCCACACAGTGGCAGGACTTCAAACAACCAAGCACACTTTCATCCTCCATGCTTCACACACTGGCACCCTAAAGCTTCAAACACGCCTGTCAGTGCCGACCTTTCCACAAATGACCGTCCATGATACTGGTGACAGCGTAACCCCATTCCTCACACACATTATAAGTGAAAAACGAAGCGTAACCTCGTAATGGTATTATGGATATTGTCAGCTAAGAGTCACACATTCATGGGTGTGTGAAGACATGTGGAGACCCAGCAAACAAGCAACTTTCACAGATATTCTGAAAAAATGACAACTGAGTCTAAAGTCTGTGGGATAGGAACTTGTTTGAAAGAAAATGTCCATCTGATGGTCGAAGCCTGAAACAGATCTCTGCAGTGGGTTTCCTTTGGCCGTCCTGTAGGTGCTGTGATCAGTTAATTGAGCAGCAAGACATGAAATGAAAGACAAGTCAGCATATGCAAGATTGATGAAAAAAAGGAACAGCGCAAAAAAGCAGAAGGAAATGAGCTCATAAATTATGGCTTGTTCATAATCATCACTAAGACAGACCAGCTGATGTGATTGTGTCTGCTCAAACTTTTTCCGGCTAGAAAAACCCCTAGTGAGGATTTCTGAAGGTTTATGTAGATTTGGTGCAACGTTCTGCTGTGCAGTGACAGCAGAAGAAAACATTTCCTGCCTCCTAGCCATGAAAAAAAAAATGACATAGATTTTAACACAAACATCTTAATAAGTCTTTCATTTACAGCATTTATCAGACGCCTTTATCCAGAATGACTTGCGTTCAGTAGTGACAGGGACAGTCCCCCTGGAGACACTCAGGGACACAATGGTAGTAAGTGGGGCTTGAACCTGTGACTTTGTAGTCTTCTGGTTCATAGGCTACTTCCACCCTACTACCTACTACCACCACTTTGAGAGTCTGGTTGACAAATAAAGTCAAAATGACCACAATGTGCAAAAACACCTGAATAAAGTCCTCTCTCTGACCCACTATTAAAAATCAAGTGGTGGAGGATTTGACTGCAAGATAATATGCAAATATCCTAGACACCCCTGAAAAGTGAAGTGATTGTCACTTGTGATACACAGCAGCCAGTGCGAGGGTGACGGTGACACCAGCCAGACTGGAAATGATAGTAATAGGTGTTTACTGACCATGTTGAGATATTCTGTGCCTGTAAATAATGGATAGAAAATGCAGCAGGCCAATTTCAGCAAGCGTGCCTACAACTCATCATGCATCTGCATCAGCATTACAGAGTGCCTTCCTGCCAGCTCACTGCTTGTGAAGACTGAAATTACGGTTAGAAACCGGCACAGGGCCACACCTCGTCTCCTCGTGGTGTCTGGTGTCTTTGAAGAGGCTGGTATCTTCTTGCCTTAGATCAGAAAGTCTTGATGTTTCTGGAGAGAACGTGACCGGCCTGACTCAATAATGCCAGCACACACAGCTTTTTTCCACAAAGCGCGCTGTGCTCACCATGCTCATAAAAAGGTATTAGCATTTGTCTTCATGATTTGTCAAATAACTTTATGACCTCCCCCTGTGTTTGACCTCAAATCCATTGGGGTAAAGGGTCTCTTGTGACTTTGTGAGCTGTGATTTACAAGAGAGACGATTGCAAAGTTCCTTACGCTCCAACAGAAGATCAAATATATTTATAACACAAACAAATTTTTTTTTAACCAGCTTCTTCTGATTGGACACCAGCCAGCCATTCAGATTCTTGCCCATTAATGTTGAGACTGACAGACATTAGAAATAATTTAAATCCGATGGATGGATATGTCCTTTCTGCTGAAGACCACTTTCTACTGTGACAGATCTTGTTTTTGTAGTGGTGATGTGTGTAGACCGTGCTTACACCATGGTGCTGCCATGAAGAAGGTGAAAAAGCAAAGCAGGCCACGGCTTTTCATTTTTTCCCTCTCCGTCCACACATTCCACAAACACAAGCAATTAAGGCGACTTTAGTGGGCCTGGGAACACGGTAAGACCATAAGCAGCACCATGTGGTCCCACACATCTCTGCACCGTCGCTGAAGCTGTGAAGTCCCAGGCAGGCAGGTCCAGCTGTAACCACCGTCCCATCACCCACCTTTCTTGGAAGTCATTTGCACCACGAGCAGAGGGTGACACCATGAAAAGTAAATATATTTATTCAGGCTGCTGGTCTGGTGAGTGAGTTGCCAAGTCTCTTCTAGTGAAGAAAGTCTCTCACTCACCAACACCGCCATGTCCCGATGCACAAAGCCTAATAAAGTGCAGAAGAGGTGAATACTGACCAGGTTCTGGCGGGTTATGACGAGGTGAGGCTGCTCGCTGCGGTGAACTTGTGGCGCTCCATACCGAAGAGCAGAGTGCAGCACACACACACACACACACACACACACACACACACACTCTCTCCTCCTCCTCCACCGCCTACTCTACTCCGCTCACTCTTACAGGCGCGTTTAACTCTTTAACTGAACAGGACTTATGAAGACTAATATTAGCATGCTGTCAAAAACAACAAATACGCAGATAATAAAAAAAAAAACACAGCAAGGAAAATATGTGCCGTTTCTCTCCGTCCTGAGAGATGATAGAGCAGCCTACACACACCAGACATGGAAACAGGGGGAGAGTCCAAAAACTGCCTGTCTGTCTGTCTACACAGGCCAGACACGGAAACAGAGTGAGAGAGAGAGGCGCACAGTAGAAAACTTTCTCCATCCATCTATAACTCCATCCCTCCATCCGTCCATGCGTGCGTCCCAGCGCCCTCTGGTGCACATTCCATGCATCTTGCACGACTGGGTTTATGCTGAAGATTACTCTAATCATGTCTTTTTCACAGTTTTCCTTGATTGCTTTGATGCATTTTGCCCAGAAACATCAGTCTCTTCCCTGGACGCCTTTCATGGCTGCACACTGCTCCCAAAGTGATGGGTTAAATGCAGAGGACACATTTCGTTGTGTAACAATGACAAAAAACAGTCACATTCACTTTCAGAATGCATTTTAAGACTTTGATGCCAAAACCTGGTCAAACAATAACCAATATTAGAAAAAGTAAAACCTGGGTTAAGACACAAAAATATAATAATAAAATGTGAAGTATTTAATTACTGTCTGGGCATTTTGAGTTGGCCAGACCATTTACTGAAGGGTACCGTTTACACATCAGCCAGTGTAAACAGCATGATAGTGGATTACCTGCAAAGGTGTGTGAATTCTTGGTTTAAAAGCAAGCATTTATGGAAATGAAAGTGTCAGTACAATCAAAATGTCAATTCATTATGCCATTGTCTATGAACAAGATAAAATAATTGTCAAATTTACAAACAAATGAGTCCATGATCTTTAGTCTATGCAAAGACATAAGGGGCAGTGGTGGCCTAGTGAGGGACAGTGAAGGAAGTGGCCCCAGAATCAGGTTGCTGGTTCGAAACCTGATCCGCCAAGATGCCACTGAGGTGCCACTGAGCACACACTGCTCACTCAGGGTGATGGGTTAAATGCCGAACTCCAGTTAAACCACTAATTGAGGAAATTATAATATGTTACCATTAAGTAAAGATGTTAAATGTAAATGTTATTTGGTGTGTATAAGATTTACATTTACAGCAGTAGCCTAGTGGGTAACATACTTGCCTATTAACCAGAAGACCCAGGTTCAAATCCCACTTATTACCATTGAGTCCCTGAGCAAGACACTTAACCCTGGGTGTCTCCAGGGGTGGACTGTCCCTGTAACTACTAACTGTAAGTCGCTCTGGATAAGGGAGTCTGATAAATGCTGTAAATGTAAACGTGTATGACTTGTCTGTCAGTGTCAGTCGGTTACTACATTTCCCATAATCCCCTCCAGCAGCGGTCACGTGGTGCGGCGAAGACGTAAACACCGGCGTGTTGAAGGGGATCAGCGGGAAACATGCAGGCGAACGCAGCTCGGCCGGAGTTTTTTGGTGACATCGGTGAGTCGCAAAGTGACTGTCACCTGCTCCAGATTCTCATGCGTGTCAGGACGTGTAGAGGTGGCTCGCTTGTGGCGGTTCTCTGATCCTCCCTCCCCGCAGGATGCTGGTCGGAGCGCACCGAGCTGCACAAGGCGGCGTATGCCGGTGAGGTGTCCGTGCTGCAGGGTCTAATCCAGGCCGGGGTGTCGGTCAACGTGGTGGCGGTAGACTCCATCACTGCGCTGCACGAGGCGGCTGTTCGGGGACAGGCGCAGTGTGTCCGTATTCTGCTGGACGCAGGGGCTCAGGTGAGTCAGGTCAACAGGTCGTCAGCTTTTACCTCAGGCACGAAATAAACCACCGTGTTTCTCTCTCTGTCTCTCTCTCTCTCTTTCTCTGTGTGTGTGTGTGTGTGTGTGTGTGTGTGCGCGTGCGCGCGCGCGTGTGTGTGTGTGTGTGTGTGTGTGTGTGTGTGATTTCAGGTGGACTCGCGGAACGTTGATGGCAGCACTCCATTGTGTGAAGCATGCTCAGCTGGAAGTGCAGAGTGTGTGAAGCTGTTGCTGGAGTGGGGGGCAAAGGTCAACCCCACCCTGACTTCACGTACAACGTCTCCCTTACATGAGGCCTGCATGGGGGGTGGGTAACAGTGGAAGAGTTGATATGGAAAGTTTATGTCCTGAATGTGAGAGGCATCATTGGAAATATATAAATATGTGTGTGTGTGTGTGTGTGTGTGTGTGTGTGTGTGTGTGTGTATTTCCACCACTGTACTGATATCACAAATGAAAAACACCCAGCCTGGAGGAGGAAGGAATCATCCCTGGCCCACCCTGACCATATTTATTTATCACATGGTCATGGTGCTGGTTATGCATCCCTATTATATATCACAATATTCAAATGTCAGAGCTAAGAATCTGAAGCCACATTTAATTGGTCATATTATATATGTATGTGTGTGTGTTTTGGTTTTCTCAGGAAACGCAGAGTGTGCTAGGTTGGTCATTGCTGAAGGAGCACATTTGGAAGCGTATGATCTGTACTATGGGACCCCACTGCATGTTGCCTGTGCAAACTCCCACGTAGAGTGTGTTAAAGCTCTCCTCACTGCAGGTGATACACACACGCACAACACGCTGCTTCCTGGGTTAATGCTGTGTAATGTCATATCCTGATACTGCAGTTCAGGTCTCAGGCCTGTATTCTATATCTCTGTTGTTTCTTCAGTCAGAATAAAGCTGAATTTTGTTATGGTGATGAGCAATGGTGCAACGTTTAGGAATTTTCATTCACAATTTCCCCTTGTTTGGTTGTTTCTTTCCACTTGACTTGGGTGTGTATGTTGTCAGGTTCGAATGTGAATGCTGCCAGGTTACATGAGACGGCAATGCATCATGCTGCAAGAGCCGGCAGTGTGGAGCTCCTTCAGCTGCTGATAGAATTTGGGGGGAACGTGTACGTCCGCGACAAACATGAACACACACCCCGACATTACACTCACCCTGGATCTGCTGCCTCACTCCGGCTTCAGTTTTATGAGAGTGTGTACAACACACACACACACACATATACAGACACATGCAGACAGATTACTGACGAACTGTGTGTGTGTGTTTCAGGTACTCCCCTGTCCCTCCAGCAGCTGTGTCGGATCACAGTGAGGAATGTTCTGGGCCAAAGACTTTTGGAGGTTTTACCTCAACTCGACATCCCTCCACTAGTCCTCAGCTACCTCGGCTATCATGAGTGGATGACCATAACAAAGTCAATGTAATTCACTCCTGCACTTCAGTAGTAGCAGAATCGGTCGTTCCTCACTCTCACGAGTGAGTTTTCAAAAATATAATAAGGTTTTCTTATTAAACATGCATTGTGTGCAGCTCCATCCTGACTCTGTCATTGATCTGTTTATTTGCTGAATTTCTCATTTCTTGCATGAAACAGAAATATACTATAAATATAAGTATCAGGAACAGTCCTAACATGTTTGGTACCATGGGTAAACTCTCAAACACCCCCTTCCACACACTGAAACATAACATATTAAGAACATTTTATATTAACATATTTTATTGTAAAACCTGTTGTCACAACCATTCTGAATTTAACCAGATAAGCATATAAGTGAAGTGATTGTGACACACAGCACACACAACAAAATGTGTCCTCTGTTTTTAACCCATCACCCTTGGTGAGCAGTGGGCAGCCATGACAGGCGCCTGGGGAGCAGTGTGTGGGGACGGTGCATGGCTCGCTTCCTTAATCGCTAGGTTACCACTGAACTAGGGCTTTGTGTCCATCTTCTTCTGCAATTTCGCACAACCCAGGGAAAATTAATCATGACAATATTACGAATAAAATGTGCTTTAATTGGAAGCTGCCAGCCTTTCGACATATGAGACTTCAGCGCCGCAGCAGCAGCAAGCGGGCAAACTGAGGACTTCGAATTGCCTGTTCCACATTGAATACAGCTCAGCAGGCTGCAGTACATTTATTACTCATTGAATGTAGCTTTATTTTAAGAGCCAAATCACCAACATAAAATCCAATTTTTTTTTTTAAATCGCCTCCATGTTTTTATTAGAATCCGCGCTGCGCTGCACGTCGTGCGTCGTTGTCATGGTAACGGAGTTTATCGCAACATAAAATTAACCGTCAGAGCTGCGAGGCGACAGATCCGAGTGGCGGCGTGTTCGGTGAGTAGCTAGTTTTCTGCTTTCTGACCTTAAACACTGTAGCGCGGGACTGGCGCCATGATTTATAGATAAAATACAGATCGCGTTTATCAACCCGGCTCTGACACGAATATTTTATATATTTCTGCACATTCGCGGTTAATTTGCATATTTGGCAGCTTCGCCGTCACAATTTTGAAACACCAGGTGAAGTGAGCAAGTAACACAGGCCACAGTGAGTAGCACATGGAATAAAACATTTCCATTCCTACTCTGGTTGTGTGGCTGTAGTTTGCCTGTGTACTTTTCCTGCTCAGGAAGATAAATTCAGCATTTTATAGTTCATGGTTCTGTTCTTTAGTTACGTGGTTCTCTCCCTCTCTCCCTGCATGTTGAGATGCTGAACGCTTTATACACTTGTTAGCTCTTTAATATCAGGACATATATGTCCTCATCATTGCTAATAATGTCCTGTGCAAATATTCAATTATGTCTCTTTATTCTCTCAGTTATTTCATACAATTAGAGATTTGTGAGATTCCAGAAGAAGATAGAGAGGTTCCTGTTTGAAGAGAAGAAGACATTCATCAGAGAGAAGAGAAGATTCCACATCCAGCAGCAGAGATGACCAGCGATGACCACTTCTACACACAGTGCAAAGCTGAAAGCTTTTCACTGACCTGGAACATCACAGACTTCAGCTTTGCTGATGGCACTGTGCAGAGCAGCATCTTCACCAACGCCAGTGAAGAGTCAAAATGGTATGTGTGGCATCCTGGACTGCTGCTCGAGGTTTTGGCTGCTGGTATTTCTCATGCTGCATTTCTTTAATCTCTGTCTTCTCAGGACCCTGCTAATGTTCACGTGTGGTGTGCCCTATGAAGAGTACCTGTCTCTTTATTTCCATTGGATCAGTGGTCCAAAGACAGGTATCCCTGTCAAGGGCAGGATGGCCATTCTCAACAGTGAGGGAGAAGAGGCCATATCCAGGGGTGAGTACGTCTGGAGATTCAAAACGGTGAAACTGAAGAACACGAGGTGTGTGTGTGTGTGTTCTCTCATTTCCTGAACTCACACAGCCTATTTGTGTGCTTTTGTTCTACAGAGCTGGATAGAACCTTCAGAATGATGCCTGGGAAAGTCGTTGGATTTGACACCTTTGCCAGACTGGAAGACATCATGAACGAGGAAACAGGAATTCTTCAGAACGACACCCTGACAGTGACCTGTGAAGTATGTTCTGTCTGCATAACCACACTGACCACATTACATTATTGGATGCTGACAGTGTGTGGATGTTGTAGCTGAGTAAAGTGTAGTAACCGCTGTGTTGGCTTGTTGTAGCTCCATTTGTTGCACAGTCCCGAGAACACCCAGCGTTCGCAGGTGAAGGTGCCCGAGTGCAGCATGGCTGATGATCTCGGGGACCTGTGGGACCAGTCCCTGCTCCCAGACTGCTCTCTGGTTGTGGCGGGACAGGAGTTCCAGGCCCACAAAGCCATCCTAGCAGGTACAATGCTCACATGCGCAGAAACGCCAACAGTGATTGGTGGAAGCAGCGATCTTCAGGTGATCTAACGTTGCTCCTTCTCTTTCTCTACCTCTGCAGCTCGCTGTCCAGTCTTCAGGGCCATGTTCATGCACAACATGATGGAGCGTCAGACTGTAAGTCTCTATGCTTCATCTTAGCCCTTGACCTGTAATCCCCAATATGTTGCATGTTAAAGCAGAAAAGAAAGATTTATAAGACTCTTTCTGTGTGGTTTAACAGGAGCAGTCCAAACTCTGGCTTCACTCTTACTGTCATTGTCTAGAACCGAACTCATCTCAGGTCTGCTTTCCTCTCTAGAACCGTGTGGAGATCCATGAGATGGAGCCAGAGGTTCTTAAAGAGCTGCTCACCTTTATCTACTCCGGCAAGGCACCTAACCTACAGGACATGGCAGCCGAGCTCCTAGTAGCAGCAGACATGGTAGCTAATGCTCACACACACACACACACACACTAATGCCCCTCAGCACACACTCAGCGAACAGGATCTTAGACGCTCTTCTTCTCTCTCCCAGTATCTTCTGGACCGACTGAAGAGGATGTGTGAGGAAGCGCTGTGCAGGAGTCTCACGGTGGAGAATGCTGCTGAGATCCTCATCTTCGCTGACCTCTACTTGACCCCGAATCTGAAGGAAAAGGCCATCACCTTCATCAACCAGTGGGTGATGCTCCCACAGCTCATTTAGTCTAGACTGTTTCTTATTTTCAGAAGATAGATGGTACTGTAAAAATCTTTAACCAGATCTCTTTTTCTCTCTTAGATATTCTTCGGATGTCATGAGGACACCTGGATGGAAGACCATCCAGAAAGACCATCCTTACGTCATGGCAGAGCTGTTTCACTCCCTGGTCTCTGCTGGAGCATCACCATCCAAACGACCTCGGCATTTTTAATTTCCATTTTTTCAGTCCATTTATATATTTAAGCTCTTTTTGTAATATTTGTTTCATATTGATGTTTTGCAGGACCTGGAGTTTTACGCCATGTTGGAGACATCAGCGTTCCTGGAATCTTTGATCATATTAAGTGAGGTAGTTTTTCAACCAAAATGTTTTAATTTAACATAATTGTTAGAAAAGACATAAAACATTCTCCTACACACCCACACACATAGAGTTTAATTCCATGTTATACATGTTAAGTATTATTAAATTTATTAGTATTACTCTTTTAAATATTTTAGCATTGTTACTATTTTGAGAATAGTTTAATCACACTATATATATATTTATTTATTGTTGTTGTACTTTTATTACAGTTAAACATTGTTTAATTCAGTTATTGAACATTTAATATTGGTAAGTTAGGTTAGTATATAGGTTGATAAGTATGTAGGTAGGTAAGTATTGACAGGACTGAATATAATTGACATGATGTCTGCATGTTGATGTGTGTTGTTCTGGTGGCACGGTAGCACAGTGCTTGGAGCTGCTACCTTATAGAAAGAAACTGGGTTCTAGTCCTGGCCTGGGTTCTTTCTGTGTGGAGTTTGCGTGTGCTTCCCGTGTTCACATGGGTTTTTCTCCGGGTACTCCGGTTTCCCACATGCAAAACAAATGCAGGCAGTTTCAGATGATTTGATTATTACTTTTGGCTTGGAAACCTTTCAATCTTTCAACCACCACACATTTCAACTATTCACAAAATGTAACAAATTTAACCACATTTAACCTCTTTCCCCTCAACTCTTATCTTCCACTTGTCATTTTTCTCTCCATTTTGCTATTCACTCCCATTCTTTTTACAGAGCAACAATGACAACACTTTCAGCCTTTAAACCAGCACACATTTAAACTATTTAACAAGTTTAACCAATTCAACCACATTTAACCTTTTTCTCCTCATCTGCTTATGCTACTCCTCTTTTTCATCTTTCCATCATCCCAACGAAGCCCATTCATTTTACAGAGCAACAATGGTAACATTGTTGTAATTAATGTAATCTGTAATTAATTGTAATCTTCCACTTATCGTGACCATGCTCTTTTAGCATTCTTGACGTTAGCATTCTATCATTAACATTCTATCATTATCATGCTAACATGTACATTTTTTAACATGCTTTAGGCGTCACCTAATTTGTTGTGTTAATATGCAAATTCCAGCGCAAATATATAATTTTTACCTTAACTAATTCAACAATGATTCCACTCTTCCCCTTCATTCTTTCAATCATTCATCTTTTAACCTTTCACTGCTTTCCAAGCCAAAATCTAGTTTGAAATCTGTCGCTTGTAATTACTTCAATTTGGCAGCTATATTTAGTCAGACTACTGGTTGTTCTGTGAACCAGTATGAATTGGCAAACCAAAACCCAAACCCTGGTGGTGTATGGTAACACATTCACCTTTCTGGTGGACACACCAGGTTCAAATCCTGGCCAGGGTGGAATAACGGGTTTGCCCTCAACATTGTTGTGCATATATGTCATATAATATGTAATAAAAATACTTTATTACAAATAATATAACATAAAAATACTCTTCATTACTGGTACAGAAAGTATTGCTTCAGTGCTGGTTGTACTAAAAATTGCCCAGGTTCGCGCAAACAACCACTTGACTGTTAGAGAATGTTGCCCAGATCATTAGCATCAGTTTATCAATGCTGTCTTTAACCTAAAAGTTTACAGCCTGCAGCATGAAAGCATGTGGTAGTAAGCAGAATAACATATACTGTGCATCTAGAAAGTATTCACAGGGCATTCGTTTTTCCACATTTTGCTGTGGCCTTATTCCAAAATGGATTAAATGCACTTTTTTCTCAATTCAAGACACAACACCCAATAATGGCAACATAAAAAAGTTTACTTTTTGGCAAATTGATTAGAAAAAAAATTAGAAATCACCTCTACATAAACATTTACAGACTTTGCTCAATACCTTGTTGATACACCTTTTGCTGATATTACAACCTCAAGTCTTTTGAATATGATTCCAGCACCTGTCAAGCTCCATCAGGATTCAAGTCTGGGCTCTGGTTGGGCCACTCATAGAGTTGTCCTGAAGCCACTACTTTGATATCTTGGCTGTGTGCTTAGGGTAATTGTCCTGCAGAAAAAGTGAAGTGATTGTCATTTTTCAGACACCCTTATCCAGAGTGACATACAATCAGTAGTTGTAGTTACATTTGGGACCTTCAAAGCAGCAGACATTTTTCTGTAACCTACTGACAGTTCCTCTGACTTCATGCATGGTTTGTGCTCTGACATGAATTGTCAACTGTGGGACCTCATATAGACAGGTGTGTGCCTTTCCACGGATGGACTCCAATTAGAGGCAGTGGTGGCCTAGTGGTTAAGGAAAAGGTTCCGTAATTGGAAGGTTGCAGGTTAAAGTCCTGAACCACCAAGGTACAACTAACCAAAGTACCGTCCCCACACATTGCTTCCCAGGTGCCTGTCATGGCTGCCCACTGCTCACTAAGAAGATGGTTTAAATGCAGAGGACACATTTCGTTGTGTCAAAGTGTGCTGTTCTTGCTGTGCTTCAGAATGACAATAAGTTCACTTTCAAGTAAGCTCATCACAAGGATGATCAGGGGAAACAGCAGGCACCTGAGCTTAATTTTGAGGCTGTGAATACTTATGTATATGTACTGTCTCAGTTTATTTTTTAATTTTTAATAAGTGTGCCAAAAGCTCAAATAAACCTTTTCACATTGTGTTTAAGGGTGTTATGTGTAGAATTCGGTGTGGAAAAAATGAATTGAATCATTTTGGAATAAGGCTGTAACAAAAAAAGTGATGCGCTGTGAAAACTTTCCAAATGCACTGTATATGCTTTTACCCCGTGTATACCCTGTGTATAGTCTAAAAATGTAGTATTCAGAGGGGCAGGACATTTTATTTAATTTCTTAAATCAGTAGTCAGTGTGCTCATTTGTCAGTAAAGACAACTGATATATTTATGTTTGCTATAGGAAGAACAAAAAGTCTGCACATTATACTGTAGAATTTAAGAATTTATGTAAAGGTACTTTTACTTAATTTAAAAATTTCAGTACTTTTTCCACTTCTGTGCCTTACCCACTATGCTACTACCACCACTGAACCACTGATATAATGCCTGAAAAGTTTGAGGTTTAGTTTTGCTCTGTTTAAATCCGAAGGACAATAAAAAGAGAATCTGACATTTTCTTTCCAGTTGTGTGATCTGGTTTGCCAGTGTGCAAAGGGCATTGCTCAAATTCAAATTTTATTTGTCACATACACGGTCATGCATGGTATGATATGCAGTGGATTGCTTAAATGCAGTAAAATGCTTTATTGGCCTGTGGAGGAATGTAGACTCGGTTTCCCAAGGTGGCATTGTGGTAGAGTGGCATCTAATAGTCAGGTAACAAAATAAAACAAGATGCTAAAGTTAGCTCCTTATTCGAATTTTCAGTTCCACCTTAAATACTGCTCAGAAGCCTGCAGTTCCCATATTTTGCCAGTAGGGGGTACAGATTGTATATATTACAGCCAGGAAATTTATTTTAAATCTGTATATGGTTATGATCTCTGTATCCACTCAAAATTTGGAACTAGTAGAAATGGTATCAATTGTCTGGCTCAACACATTTCACATAATTGATTGATGAATGGCATTTTCTTACAAAAAAAAAAGCTGCTGCTTCTCCTGGGCTGAAGTCTCACACCTGTCAAAAGGGGAAGGAAAGGGGGGGGCTTCCAAATAACACAAATTGCATTCATATTATTGTCAATCCAAGCTTATTATGTCACAATTAATTTTGGATGGAAGAAAAGGTCAAAGCCCTATATATGCTAACAGTATTTGGTTAAATTCAGTATGGTTACAACAACAGGTTTTACAATAAAATATGTTTTATGTTTCTGTGTGTGTGTAGGTGGGATGGTGCTCCAGGGGGTTGTTCGCCCAGGGCACCAAACAGGTTAGGACTGCCCCTGTCTGTGAGCTCACATATGAACCATTTTCTGACCCCTGCAAGCCCTCTAGTTCTCAACACAAGAGTAGCAGAACGGCTATAACAAATACTTTTGTACTTTTAATAAAGTGGAGATTTAAAAGCTTTATTTGGTGGATATTTGCTTTAATGTGTGTGATTTGTATACTTTGTCCACCACTGGCTACCAGGGACTCATACTGATACACACACACACACATCAATTTACACGCTTGTTGTACATGAAGCCCCATGGCATCATCATGGCACATTTCATTGTGTCAAAGTGTGCTGTTCTTGCTGTGCTTCAGAATGACAATCAATTCAAGTAAGCTCATCACAAGGATGATCAGGAGAAACAGCAGGCACCTGAGCTTAATTTTGAGGCTGTGAATACTTATCTACATGTACTTTCTCAGTTTATTTTTTAATTTTTAATAATGATTTTCATGATTTAATCATGATTTTTGTGTCCACCCCGTTTTCAGCAGCAGTGATCGGGGCTGTGCTATGTGCTGCAATATTCATGTGTTAAACAAAGTATTTAATGTAGTAAATGGTTATTCATTTGGTGATTGTTTCTGAATGGGGGCTCTGTGAATTGTACGTGTGATTATGAGCTCTGTACAGTATTTTCTGTCAGCCAATAATGAGAAATAATAGATGTGCCAAAAGCTCAAATAAACCTTTTCACATTGTGCTTATGGGGTGTTGTGTGTAGAATTCTGTGAGGGAAAAAAAAATTTAATCATTTTGGAATAAGGCTGTAAAAAAAAAGTGTCTTTATGCTGTGAAAACTTTCCAAATGCACTGTATATGCCTTTAGCCTGTGTGTTCCATACATTACATTGCTCCAACTGAACAAGAGCTTTACAGTCTAAAACTATAGTATTCGGAGGGGCAGGACATTTTATTTAATTTCTTAAATCAGTAGTCAGTGTGCTCATTTGTAAGTAAAGACAACTGATATATTTATGTTTGCTATAGGAAGAACAAAAGGTTTTGTTAATAAGGAATGAACATTTCACAGTCTTGGCCACCACTGACCCTGATGAGGAGGAGAGAGAGAGACAGTTGTCATCATTATGAAGCTTTTTATTCAGATTTTCCAAACACAGTATTTGTATAAAGTATCAATGTCGATTGTTACGTCCCTGGACGTATGCTCCCACGTGTTCTGTGTGTCTGGCTGTGTTTTTGCGTCCTGTCTCTTTTAGGTTGACTTCATGGGAGGAGTTGAAGCCTTCCAGCTCCATCTACCATCTGCCATTGGTCACCTCCACCTATTTAAAGAGACTTCAGATGGTGTTCGGGAGGTCCCCAGGGTCGGCTAGGCCCTTATGCTTTCGGGAGGTCCCCAGGGTCCACGGAGATCTGCAAGGAGCTCCGTTGGGGATCTCATTTGTGTCTTGTTGCCTTGTGTGATAGATCCCTTTGTTGTTAGCCTGTTAGCTGTTAGCCTGTTATGTGCCCTTTTTGTTGACTTGTGCGCGTTTTGAGATATCCCTGTTATCCCATCCCTTCCTTTAGGCTGTTTTGATGTTTGTTAGCTGTCCTGAGTGTGCTGTATTATCGTACCTGTTGGCACACTGTAAATAAAAGCACTGTTTTTATCGTTTGTTTGGTTGCATGTGTAACAGTGGACCTCCTCCTCTCCACACCCTTGTTGCGTTTCTGAGACCCCTAGACTTAGGAACGTGACACGATGCCAAACTGAATTTTACTTGGTATCGAATCAGAGAGGAAATCTGTTCTGTATTGCATGTCACTAATAAATTCTCCATTTAGCTGTAGGGGAAGACCACAAACCTGCTGACTGACAACCAATCATGCAACCCACCTCCACGAGCATGTCCATTACCCCAGCACACACACACATTCAAACACACACAGGGAAAAAACTCCCGTTTCCTGCCTGGGTTCCGCTCAGGGCAGCATGATAGTGGAATTTTCTATTGCACAAGAACTGTACCTTGGGTTTCAGTTATGGCTCTTGGTCTATTTTGAGAGAGCTGGGGTGATACTGTGTCATGATTTTTGTGTCCACCCCGTTTTCAGCAGCAGTGATCGGGGCTGTGCTATGCGCTGCAATATTCATGTGTTAAACAAAGTATTTAATGTAGTAAATGGTTATTCATTTGGTGATTTAGCCAATAATGAGAAATAATAGATAAAGAACATTTGTTCTGGTAATGGTGCCCACTGAGTGAAATGTTATTCTGATTAAGAACAGTTGACTGTCAGTGTTCAACATACAGTTACAATGTGTGTTACATTAATACATTACATTAATAATAATCCAGAATTGAATGTGTGTGAACTGATTGTCATTGTGATACACAGTACACGGTGCTTCTGTGCTTTTAACCAATCGCCCTTAATGAGCAGTGGGCAGCCATGACAAGCGCCCAGGGAGCACCTCAGTGGAACCTTGGTGGACCGGGATTCGACCCGGCAACCTTTTCATTATGGCGCCACTTCCTTAACCGCTAGGCCACCACTGCCCTTGCTACTGTGCTCTCCAGGATGTGTGTACTGCAGCACACTAGTGCTCACCACACTAGTTACTGGATCATGTCATTTCAGAAAAATACACATCTCACTCACTCCATGACCCCTAATGCTTAGACGACCCCTTTCTTACATATGAAATGGGCACCTTTCTGCTGGGCAAACTTCTGATGTTTAATTAAACATGAAGTGAATTAATAAGTGTGTGTGTGTGTGTGTGTGTGTGTGAAGTGGTTATAGGAGTGTAGTCTTCCACATGAAAAGTGACACTTTGCAGTCACTATGACATCATTCACCTGCTCTGCTGACAATGGTGTCTTTATGCTTTGCACACACGCAGCGCTCATTACAGAATGTGTCTGTGAGACAGTTTTTCCAGTTCACCAACACCCTTACACACCCACCACCTACACTAACTTTCAGCAGTCTGGCACAACACTCTCTTTGTGTGTGTCTCACTCCTCTTACTGCCAGCAGAAGCAGGCTGTCGGTCAGGAGGAGACTTTCAGGTTTCAGGAGATCATCTGTACAGTCAGTGTTCTGATTACTGTTCTGGATCAAACACACTTCACTTGAAGGTCATTGTTTGTCCTTAATGGGTCTCTCACCAATGTCAAGGCACTGTGGTGGCCATTCCAGAACATTCTTCTTCACCATCTACATGAATGCATTTTGAATTGTGTTTTGGGTCATACAAAGCTCTTTCTGTTATGACCAAGCAACTCAATCTTTCTCTCATCAGTCTAAAGCACTTTGTTCCAACACAAATCTGGCTTGTCTAATTTAACTTTTGCATAAAACTGTTGATAGTGTGCTGAATTGAAGAACAATGTAGAGAAAGATGTGAAGTGATTGTCATTGTGATACACTGCAGCACAGCACATGGAGTACACAATGAAATGTGTCCTCTGCTTTTAACCCATCACTCTTAGTGAGCAGACAGGCTTACTAAGTTTCCATGACAGGCGCCCGGGAAGCTCAGTGGCACCTTGGCGGACTGGGATTTGAACCGGCAACCTTTTGATTACGGGGCCGTTTCCTTAACTGCTAGGCCACCACTGCACCCATGGATCATCATCATAGAATTTTGTTGTACCTCTAGTGTGTGTGTCTGCCTAGAGAGACTCTGTTTCCGCTGATTGTTGAGAGGCAGACAGCATAACGGATGGATGAAAAGCAGGTAACAAAGACGGGACAAACACACCCACACAGACTTATGTGGTAACAGAGACTAAGATTTCCATCTGCAATGATCTATTAAACAGAATTCCATTGTTTTAAAGATATTCTAAAACTACAGGCCAGCCTTGTAACACACCTTTTTGATATTAATCTAGTTCTATGCAGGTTTAATGTAATACTGATGTAGATAAACATGTCTAGTGTCATTCTAAAGCAGTGCTTGTAAAGAGCGACTAGGCAGTGGTGGCCTAGCAATTAAGGAAGCGGCCTTGTAATCAGAAGGTTGGTTCAAATCCCGATCCGTCAAGGTGCCACTGAGGTGTCAGATGATTAAATGGCACAACAGGAAACATGGTTCTAGAAGAGCCAGTGCTGTTTACAGATTACACAGGAAATATGGAAGTGTTATATTAACACTGTACATTGTTTGTATAATCTACACCCAAATATGTGTTGCATTTAACTCCTCTAGTGTTTAAATGACATTGACTCCACCCTTCACCAGGTAACATGCACCCAAGAGGGGTTAAAAATTATTTTGAAAAGGTAACTTTCAGAGTATGCTGGCAGCACCCAGGAGTCTCCAGTTTCTCACATAGCTCAACAATACTGTGTTTAGGTGTGTTAGTGAAATTCCCATAGCAACTGTATCTTATCATGAGCCAGTGTAGGTGTGACTCACTGAATCAACTGTGGAGAGTTGAGTTGAGTGGTGTGTGTGTGTGTGTGTGTGTGTGTGTGTGTGCATTTACCTCCTTCCCTCAGTACCAATGTGACAGGAACAGACAGGAAGGGTTAAAAGGTGCAGTTTACCTGATGCCCCAGGTTTAACCTTTCACTTCTCTCAATCTCAGTCAGACATTCTTGAGAAGTAAGATTGGAGCGTGGACACACACACCCTGGAGACGTCATACATGGCAGCTGACATGCTTAACAACTTCAGAAAGGCGAGCTGTACACACACCCAAATCCGAGGTATATTTAAAACATAATGGAATGCTCGTTGTGTTTTCCACTTTTTGGAGGTGTGTGTAGGTGCATTGCTCTCGCGCAGACAGGTCTGGGCGCAAAAAAACAAGTACCGAAGACTTTCTGTTCAGAACAGTACGTGGGGTGGAGTAGGGTTGGGTGACATGTCCTGATGGAAAAGGGCGCAACATGAGCAGCAGTTATTCAATAAAAGGCCAGGAAACAAAAACAAGGTCAAAGCCACAGGTTCTTTATTATTCGTTTTCTTCCAGCCGGCGGGTCCGTTCTCATTCCAGAACATTCCGCTCACCCACTAACAGTCAGTCCCTACATGCACCTCTCTTCTCTCTGCTGTGACCCTTCACCCAGGAGCCACCCGGGGGTGTTTACTTCCAAAACCTGGGTACGTTAACAGGATGAGCGTTAAACCCCCTCACCCTGGTACTCTACCCAAAAAAAGCCTTCTGCCTTGCTAGTTAAAAACACCCCCAATCTTTCTGTAGAATACACTTTCAGTCGTCACTACTTCTGCTTCAAAACACACACACATTTCCTCAGAACACACCGCCCTCAGCAGCAGCCTCCCCCTCACCACACTTCACATCATATTTTGTAACATCAGTAAACCAATATTGAAAGAAGAAATGATAAAAATAAAAAAAAAATGCATCTGCAGTAAACAGCAATGATGCTAAAACACAGCCAAAGCGCTACAGGTCATAAATGTAAAAAGTGTTCAAATTAATTACAATCAAAAGAACATAAATAAAATCAAATAAAAAACACACACCTTAGTAAACAGGAGATACGTACAGCATGTCCACACACACACACACAGCCAGATGACTGTGGTGCGAACTGTACAGATGCAACAGGGTTCAGTTCTGGATGGGTGGAGGGGATATAGCTGCCATTTGTGACAGGATGGATGGACACACACGCACGCACGCACACACACACACACACTCAGGGTTGGGGGACTACAGCATGGTCTCCTTTCTCTTGCCCATGGAGCAGAGGGAGCGCCGGCTCCTCCTGCTTTTCTGCGGGGAGGGGGAAGATGGGAGCTCTGAGACATTTCTGGGGCTGTTCTCATCCGGTTCTATGGGGAGCTCGGCGGGTTTACACAGGGTGTCCAGGGCCTGCCTCTGCTCCGCAATGGCACTGCGAAGGCAGTTGAGCCACTGTTGCTTATGGAAGACATCATTTCCCTGCAGGGTGTGTGACCGAGAACGAGAACCATCGGCAAAACGAATACGGAAGATGTTCTTGGCTGTAGAGTCATGGGGAAGAGAGGAAGAGGGAAAAAAACTTTTAAAAATCATAATAATAATCAAAGGAGTAAAAGCCCAAATGCATCATGTAAAAGGTTGGAGGTTATGGTGAACTCCACGACCAGAGATGACTCACTTCTCTCCACCGTGCTGAAGGCTCCTCTGAAGGAGCCGCCCATCCTGACGTCTCCATCCTGCAGGTCCTCCAGCTGCAGGTCCTGTACAGGGATTGGCTGGCGGTACACCTGATACACCTGCCTGTCAGTCCGTGTCACTGGCCGGGTGAGGACCAGCACCTCAGTAAAGAGGAACACGTGAAGCTTCTGCAGAAAATAAACCCCCCAAAATATGAGTTTGGCTGCCAGAAATTTGGTTTCTGTGACCACAGAACTGATTGAATAACAGAGGAACATGATATCTGTGTGTGTGTGTCTAAGTTTCTCACCGTGCCGCTCTTGTTGCGCAGCTCCCCATGGCAGAGCAGATTCTTACTGGCCTGGATACGTGGGTCCCTCTGGCTCTCGTGTAAAAATTCCAGCTTCTCGGTGTAGTACTGACACTCAGACTCGCCCTGACGCATGTTAATGTCCGATAGCACGTCCTGAATAATGGAGATCTATCGGGACACAGAGTCTCAGAGTTGCTTCCTGGAAGCCGTGTGTGTGTGTGTGTGTGTGTGTGTGCGTGCGTGCGTGCATGTGAGTGTGCGAACTCTCACCGCGGTCTGCAGAAGGCTGGTGTCGGGGTGCTGTGCAGGCGTGTGTCTGAGCACCTCACGCAGCAGAAGGGGATATTTGACAAGGCGGGAGCGCGGGACATCCAGGAAGCTCCAGAGGTCGAGTTTTCGGCTGAAGGGCGACTCCAGGCAGCGCTGCAGGAAGTCCTGGACCCGCCGGTCCTGTTTGCGCTGGTCCAGCAGAGCCTTCGCCGCTAACTGGTTACTGCAGTAGTCCCTGTAGGCTCTCAGCCTGGGTAGCTACACACACACACACACACACACACACACACACACACACACACACACACACACACACATTGTAATCTCAGAAGCAGGTGTGTGCGACATCTCACATCATGACTAAATAAGTCAAATAATGCGGCATGAGAGGCCAGGAAAGCTTTTTAATTTTTTTGCCTCAAAAACATAAAAATACATTTCTGTCATTTATTAATTTTAATATATTTATTAATTTCTACAATCAGTAGACAAGCCTACTGTGGGCTTATAAAAAGAAGGTCAGCTAAGTTTTATAAACTGATTTTACCACTCAAACCCTTCTTGTTTCATGCTACAGGGCCCAGGGGTTAAAAGGTGAGGTACTCACCCAGCCAATAACAATTTGGCCAATCTCCTTAACTGTCCCATCGGGACCTGTGGCCTTCGCCAACTGTGCCAGAAGATCTGAAAAAGAGAGAGAGAAACTTTAACACACACGGTTACGCACGCACACACGCGCACGCACGCACACACACACACACACCTTCATGCAGCGGGATGTATGCGTCCAGATCTCCAAAAATGTGGGTAAGTTCCTCCTGAGACATGATTGACAGCTTCAGCATTGGGTCATGGTATGCCTGTGAGTGAGGAGGATCATATTTTATTGTGCAGTCCGGTGTGCAGGGTTCTTACACATTTTAAACTAAAGAATTTCCACGACTTTTCAATGACTTATGCCAATTTTCATGACAATATGTTCACATTTACCAGAAAACTAAACTTATGACACACCCTGAAAAGATTAACTTTAAATGACAATGTTCACGCAAGCCAGAGTTCAAGTAAAACGGGTCCCACCATGTTTTGCCATTGATCATCGGTGGTCATTTACATGATTTTTAAAAAGGAGACACGTGGTTTTGGGTGCGCTGGAATATGGAAGCAACAAACGAAGCAGCACGTGACGTGATTCACTATGTAAAGCCAGCAAAGATACTATAGACATGTGCTAGTTTTAAACGTAGAAAGTACATTGATCTCGTAAGATTGCACGAGAAACGTTTTTCTACGTTTAAAACTAGCACATGTCTATAGTATCTTTGCTGGCTTTACATAGTGAATCACATTCGTGTGTCAGTCAGATTTCAATGACTTTTCCAGAGCTTTATGTGTTTATTTCATATTCCAAAACCTTTCAAGGCCATAGGAACCCTGAGTGTGTGTGTCTGTGTGTGAGAACAAACCTTGCGAGCCAGATGGAGGTCCTCAATGAGGTCCTGTTCCCCACGTGTCAACTCATATATTGCCTGAGGAACAGACAGCGGCTAAAGTTACAGCAGACCAGAACAAACCACGCCCGCGACCCCACCCTCCAACTTTTTGGGAACAAAAAAAAAAGAAACCAAAAGCTCTTCAAAAAACCAGCACACCTTCAACATGGCGAGCTGCTGATCATCCAATCAGATCAACTAAATCTCACCAAACACAAAAAAGACCCCCTGCTGTGAACCATTTACATTTACATTTACAGCATTTATCAGACGCCCTTATCCAGAGCGACTTACAATCAGTAGTTACAGGGACAGTCTCCCTGAAGCAACTTAGGGTTAAGTGTCTTGCTCAGGGACACAATGGTAGTAAGTGGGATTTGAACCCGGGTCTTCTGGTTCATAGGCGAGTGTGTTACCCACTAGGCTACTACCACCCTAACCAAACCATCCAATTTCATCAGATTTTGTCTGCTGAACCCTTCCTAAGAATGTTTTCATCCCAATTGAAATTTGGATGGAACTCAGTTTCTTGAAGGATATAAAATGTTCTCAGCAAAAAACTTGGTAAAAGACTGTGTGCCTTGAGTGCGTTGGAGTGTGTGTGTATCTTGAGAAAGACTGGGCCTGTCTGTGTGTGTTCTTACCTCCTGCCTCTTTATCTCCCTGCTGGACAGAGGTGCGGTTTGACTCCAGTCTTGCGATTCAGACCACAGCGTGCTGTTGCGGCGTTTGGGTGGAGTCGGGGCGGCGCTCTTGCTGCAGGGTTTGGGGGCTGGGGACTTAGACTCTCCACGGAATGAGATGGACTGTAAAACAGTAACAACAAAACTTAATTACACAGGACCATATATGTCTGGACTAAGGTTGACCTGACGCGATGAAGTCTCACCTGGATGGTGTGTCCGAAGCGGCGGACGGCCCCATTTTTCACTGGAGAAATCAGATTGGCCAGAGAGGTGACTCGACCCAAAGGACGAACGCGTTTACTACTGGGCTCCTAAAATACAAAGAACAAGCTGAATGAGAACACGCACGCACACAATACACCTAATAACAGTGCGAACCTCCATGTACTCTCCATGCTAAACTGACAATTATCTTATCACAGCAGCATAAAATAATTACGTCCTGACACACACACACACACACACACACACACAGTGTGTAATGTGCAAATGCTATTTGTTGGGACCCTTACAAGAACCTATCCATAAGAAGACCATGAGTGGACCCCTGGAAGAATGAAAAGAATGAAGACCCCCCCCCCCCCCCCCCCCCCCCCCCCCCCCCCACACACACACACACACACACACACACCTGTCTCAACACACACACACACACACACACACACAGTAAAGGTGTGACGGGAACCGGAGAGCTGCTTTGTGTTCATGCCGGGACAGGTTTAACAGAAGTTGCGTGAGAAGAGGATCAAACCAGAGAGCCCTGCAGCTGTGTGTCTGTGTGAGACACCCAACATAACCCACAGAAAATCACAGGCTACAACTAAACCAGACAGCCTGTCCACATAACTCCCACATAATTTCCACTTCAGTAGTAGACGCGCCCCAGCAGAGACGTTCCAGTGTCTCTGAAGTCTGGCTGAACTGTGGAACGGCATTCGCTCCAGAGGACTCTGCTCTCGTTGTGAGGACAGATTACTGATAAAATGATAAAACAGGGACCAAACACCCATCAGCAGCTACAGATTATTTGGTTAATCATCACACACATACACACGTATATCCTCTGCATGGCAGCAACTCCTGCCCTCCCCCCAAAACACACACACACACACACACACACACACAGCAGCTGGCTCAGTGGGCTGTGAGTGTGTTTTTGTGTGAGGCCCAACTGAATCCCAGTGTGGTCTAAAACACAAGAGCTTTTACCCATTTCAACAGCCAGAACCTCATCTGTGTCTGTATGTATGTGAGAATACGTATCCAATTCACAAAGTATTTAGCTCTCTACGAAAGGGACACAGTACGTTTTTGTAAAAATCCTGACAAAAAAAAAAAAAAAAAAAACTTTGATTACTAGGTTATGAAGACCAACATATTTAAATGTGCCAATGTGAGCACAAATGAAATATCAACTGATGTGCTGACACACACAAAACCAAAATTCTGCACAAGGAAGTTGTCCATAAAACTGAAGCCATTTAAATCCAAGCTCTCTAGGTTTACAGTGAGATAAGAATTCATGAATCTTATTCAGCACAGTTCTCATGCACACACAGGTCTCACCTCAATGTCTCTGCTCAGCTGGCTCTGATGCTGGATGACCTGTAGGGTCCGCTTGGTAGGTACCAAACCGCCCAATTCATCATACGCCCCCATAGCGTATCTCTCCGCTTCCAAATATTCCCAGCCGGTAATTATATTTCCACCCGCACTTCAGCCGACCACGCGCACACACAAAGTGTGTTCGCTGTAAAGTATTGACTGTTACTGAGAGACTACCTTCTCTCTCATACACCCACCCAACTCCTGGTGACGTGGGTGGGAGGGGTCAGGAGCAAGCCACACCCACCAGATGTCAGGAGTGGGGGTTGGTAGAAGGTCACACAGCGCCACAGTACAGGTAACCCAGCACAGCACCACACACAGTCAGTCTAACAGAAGAATGTCGGCAGAATGGCTGTGTGTGGTCTTGTATTTATAGCTTAGTGACGAACAAATGGCCTCACAAATATAGAGGAAACATAAAAAATGGCCATGAGTTTCAAGGTGAAAAGGAACTATGTAAAGAAAGAAAAAAAAAAAAAAAAAAAAAGAAGAAGAGACAAAGTATTTAAAGTATTTTAGTGCTGCAGCAGCTCTTATGTAGCATTAGATTTGTTGGTTCATACTTTTTTGATTAAAGAAAGACTGTTAGCTGCACCACCTACAGTTAATGTACAAGGTACTCTGTATGGTATTAAGTGGTATTAAGTATGGTATTATGTTTAGTTTCAGTGTTCAACTGCTTCAATTATCACCTTTTTATCAATAGGTGTGATGATCTCACACGCATTCACAATGGAACAATTTCCATAAGAACAGCAAAACTGCCCAGCACACACACACACACACACACACACACACACACACACACACACACACACACACACCCCAGAGCAAAGATGTCAGTAAAAGTTTCACAATAGAAACCTGGCCAGTCAAAGAAAACCTCAGGAGCACCAAAACCTTCAGTCTCGGCCGTGCTGAGAAATTGTGTCAAAATGTTTTATATTACTTTACATTTCTTTATCAGACACATTCAGCCAGGGTGACTTACTTTTAATCAGTAGTTACAGGTCCAGTCCCTCTGGGTTAATATGGATACATGTAATCACCTAGTATGCAGGCGAGTGTTTTATGGTATTTATGTCATTGGAAAATACAAAAATCTGAGTATAGCAGTATAATCGTAATATGGAAGTAGCCATATTTGTAATTGTAATATGGGGTGGTAGTAGCCCAGTGTAACACTCGCCTATGAAGCAAAAGACACAGGTTTAAACCCCACTTGTAAACCCCAGAGTAAAACACTTAGCACCCAAGTGTCTCCAGGGATACTGTCCCTGTCACTACTTTGTTTTGTGTCACAGGAGAGGGCAGGATGTTGCTGAATTTATTGAGTACCTCAGAGACTTCGACAACCTGGCAAGAGAAGCTCTGGATACTGGAATATCGCCACAGTGAGGACCAACTCAGCTGTTCATTATTGTGATCAGTAAGGGACAATGGCTGATCCTAGATATCGTACCTGGACTAGTATATGGTCAACTTAGGTGGGGGTTCCAAGGTAAATGAAACACAGTGGTGTTTCAACAGAAACTCAAACACACAGGAATGGGAAGAGAAAAGGATATTGTAATTCTGATAATCTGGAATTACAGATTGAATTACAAAGTCTGAATCTCTTTTTTTTGCCCATATCTCATTTCTGCATCTGTGGCTCCAGTTCTTAAATCCTTTCAGGATAGTGAATACCATGAGGTGATATTCTAACTTCCTTACATTCATAGTGAAAGAACCAACTGCAGTTATAAACAGGGTAAGACAACAACGAGTCTCTGTGGTGGTCATCCTAAACACCCCAAAGAGGTGTGAAAACAATAAGTATAGGCAAATGTATTCAAATTACTAGGGACTGAACTGTTAGTATCAGAGGGCAGTGGCTGGTATTTCAACACTGATCAAACAGTGGGAGTTGGTCTGGTCACTTACGTCACTGACACAAAAAAAATAAAAGAACTCAACTCACCTTAAAGTCAAAACTGCAGAGACTGACCACATCATCCTCTTTGTCCCTCCTCTTCCGCTTCTATAGACAGAGGAAGAAGAAACGTTGGACATGGACACTCTCCACAGCTGATTCAGCAAAAAAACAACCCCAGAGCCAGAGCCACACAAAATATTAATCTGGAGCAAGACAAAAAACAGTCCCTTGTTCTGAATATTCCTGAGCGCCACATTGTCCAGGCTGTTCAGTCACATGGAGGCACAGTTTCATTTAAGAGGAAAAAAAAAATAGAATTGGTCCTTTGAACCATAGCAGCTTTCCATTCTCAGACAAAGCATCTTACAGGTAATGAGACACTGCTATGGTCCAACAAGTGTTTTAATTAGAAATGTAATTTAAAATGCTGAATGTCAGTATTTAACAGATGGTTGTTGTTTTGGTATTACTAACATGCTGTACAGGCCAAAAGTTTGGACACACCTTCTCATTCAATGTTTTCTTTATTTTCATGACCATTTAAATTGGTAGATTCTCACTAAAGGCATCAAAACTATGAATGAACACAGAAGAGTGATTGAGTGCTATGGCAGATGACCTGGCCTTCACAGCCACTGGACTTGAACCCAATCGAGATGGTTTGGGGTGAGCTGGACCGCAGAGTGAAAGCAAAGGGGCCAACAAGTGCTAAACACCTCTGGGAACTCCTTCAAGACTGTTGGAAAACCATTTCAGGTGACGACCTCTGGAAGCTCATCGAGAGAATGCCAAGAGTGTGCACAGCAGTAATCAGAGCAAAGGGCGGCTGTTTTAAAGAAACTAGAATATAAAACATGTTTTCAGTTATTTAACTTTATTTTTGTTAAGTACATAACTCGACACGTGTTCGTTTATAGTTTTGATGCCTTCAGTGAGAATCTACCAATGTAAATGGTCAGGAAAATAAAGAAAACACACTGAATGAGAAGGAGTGTCCAAACTTTTGGCCTGTACTATATGTGAAAGTGAAGATTAGGTATGGGTCAGTCACCGGCTCGATAAAATGCTGCAGTTTGAAAGCGATGTGGTCATGAAGAAGAATTCAGCCAGACCATGGCTCCACTATTAGTTTACAAAGGGTTCAATAAAAAATGCTCATGGCTCACAGGATGATATTCACTTCACTTGCTTCCAGACACCAGGCCCTCTCGGCAGTCAGAAGGAACAGGAGAAAATAAAAGCATGATGCAATCCTGCTCTGTTTATTCCAAAAGACACCCCAGAAGTAAATCCAGAAGTACTCAGCACACGGCTGCCTAGTCTTTACAAACACAAAACTCATCCCCCATATCAAATCCCTTTTCAACTCACTGGACAATATGCGCTACTCCATTTCACCATTGCTTCATTTTCCTGATTATGTAATCTTGTCCAGCACTTAACTAGGGGCGCTTTCACACCTTAGACTGTTTGCTTTGGTCTGAACCAGTCAGTGAGTTTTGAACATGGTATTATTTTCATCTTGGTTCGGTTCCCTTTCACACAGGGAAAAATCCAAGCAAACCAAAATGTGTTGATTCAAATAACACAAAATTGGCAAGAAATTTTGTTCCTGCGGGAACGGAAAAAGTAAATACAGGAATCAACAACATATTTCTTATATTTACATTTTACATTTATAGCATTTATCAGACGCCCTTATCCAGAGCGACTTACAATCAGTAGTTACAGGGACAGTCTCCCTGGAGCAATTTTGGGTTAAGTGTCTTGCTCAGGGACCATAATCGCTTTGACAGGCCAAACAGTTGACACACCGCACACTTGACCCTTCTGCTCAGAAGGAAAAACTCTCTCACACACACACAAATAAATAAATAAAAAGAGAGAAAATGAAACTTTGGGAAGGACTGATAGGGACCCCCTTGATTTGTCTAAGAAGAGAAAAAGTCCAAAGTGTAGTGTATAGTATCTGTCCCTGTACTGGTACTGGAGAGTGCGGTGTAGGTTTTATTCCAGTGTCATGGTGTACATTACATGTCCACTATGTTGCTAATGGTCCATTTGAAGATCCCTGAAGCTTTAGCCGTTATGGTGGTGGTGGCTGTGGTGACCCTCTGGTTCATTTCATGCCAAGTCGTCTCGGAATCAGATCTGCTGTTGTGGACTGTGTTTGCATGAAATTGGAGGGACATGATGGAAGTATATTTACGTGGGTTAACTCGAGGGGTTGGTGCTGTCAATTTTACATTATGTTACATGCATTTACCACTTTAGGCAAAACATAAATTTTGAAAATGTAGTTCGTAGGGTTGCAGGGATTAACTGGATTGATTTAAGTCGCATCATACAAAACTGTGAAAAAATGAAAAAGACATAAAAATTTACCCCAGTACCACTGTTCTCAAACCATGCGAAAGCTTTTGGTCCCGTTTGGTTCTCCGCACCAGAGTTGATTCGAACTGAGACCGGCTCTTTTTCTGAGTCTAGTGCGGTTGTGTTTTCATGCACACTTGAGAGTGATTACTGTGTTAATACCGAACAAAACAAACCGCACCAAGGGGGAAAGCAAGTTCTTGAGTTCTTTATTCATGTCATTATTGTGTGTATACTGTGTGTATACTTCCAATTACGACTTACTGAGGTTAGAGTCTTGCCCTACCCTGCTACTGGTTGTGGTAGTAGCCTAGTGTGTAACACACTCGCCTACGAACCAGAAGACCCCGGTTCAAATCCCGCTTACTACCATTGTGTCCCTGAGCAAGACACTTAACCCCCTAGTGATTGTAAGTCGCTCTGGATAAGGGCGTCTGGTAAATGCTGTAAATGTACTGCAGCATAAGAATTTTGCTGTATAGTAAAATACATATGAAATTTGAAACTTCAGTAAGTCAGAAACTGGCGCTGAAAATGAAGAATGGTATTCTTCCCATCTGATTTCTTTATTCATGTCAGTATTCTACTGTTTGGGTATGCTTCCACTTACGAGACTGAAGTCCCACTGGGAGCGTGGAGTGAGGAAGGTAAATGAGCTGCCCCTCCTCAAAGGTACGCTGAAAGAAAGAGAATGTCACTTGTTATAATTTATAAATGATAAAAGTTGGCAACTTATTCTAATTAGAATGTAGAAAACTTTCAAAGGCTAGAGTGATAAAGGATTTGAAAGAGTGGACATTTCTTTCAGGTGCATGTAAATTAATTGACATTCTGAGACAGAGATAAAGAAGTTTTCAGCTCTATCTCTAAAATTTCCATTTCATTCTTACATTGACAGCAATACAAGCTCAAAACAGAGAAGAATGACAGTAGGCCCTGGCTGCGTTATTAAAAGTAAAGTGTCAGCAGTGTGCAAGTGTCACCTGCTGCCATCCATAATGCTACTTCCTGGCAGAGCACCACTCTGATCTCATCCGCACCGATCAACAGATGTTGGGCACAGGAATCAAGTACTTTACAAATGTTTAGAAAGGGGTGGAGCCAGATGCCATATAACTGTGCCAAGGCAGATCATTGACAAAGGTGGACAAAGCACCCACATTCATTACTTGAAATTACAGATGCCTTACCTTATAAGTTAAGGTACTACTTTTATTAAAAGTATTTTAGTATATAAGTGTCACTACATGTTTGCATTATTGGCACAACATATACAATACCTAATTCCTCTGACTGGCTTGTAGAACCTCTAGAATAAGGAATGAACTTCTAACGAAATGTGTGCACACTTCAATACACACCAATTAAAACGAAATGAATATTTAATGTAAAAATTTGATCAAGTCATGGACATGGGTGCAAAAATGTCACAAAGAATCACCGTCAGAATACAGATACAGATTACCCTACTGATTACTGATCGCTTTATTCCCAAAAAATACTTCAAGTGATATACTTATACAGGCGCTCATCAGTCATGATAAATGATTATAAAACGAAGTTAAAGAGATTTGTGTGTGTTTACACAGCGCCACTCTACAAAGCTGTTCACAACACGAACAGAACTAAGAAAACCCCCAATACGGCTAATTAATAACATATATCAATCAATCAATAAAAAAAAAAACGATCAAACAGAAGATTATATTCATTTCTACAAGTATATAGAGCGTGAAGTGTTTTTGTTCACACTCGGAAAGAAGGAACAACGTGCGTTTCTATAATCATGCAATCTCGCCCACCGATCCGTGTTATTGTTCGGCTCAGCGGAGCTCCTCTTTCCACGACCTTGTCCTCTCTCCGGCTGCAGCGCCGCGACCGGTTCATCCGTGTTTACCTCCATTAAAAGCTACTACACGAGTTAACTACGAACCCGACACGTACAATAGAACAATTCCGAAGAAAGAATAGCAACAGGAAGTGAACGCACTCAAACGGTTTGAATACGGCGGAAGTGGTATGGCTTCCAATCACAGGCTTTCGCCGATCTAAGGGCGGAACCAGTTCTCGACCAATGATTGCAGCGGAGAGTAGTCACATGACCACCCTTCCGCGGCTTATACAATACACGTTACAAATTGAGGAGAAAAGAACTACGCAAGATGGCGCTCATGTTAAAATAAATGTATATGTATATGTCATACATTTGCCACCCGTTTAAGTATGCAGGACAAAGTAAAGCAAACAACTAATCCTGAAATAACTGAAACTGTTCATCTACAGAAAAAACTGTGTTTAGAAATTGTTCCAAAGAAGACTTTTTTCATAATTACATTTAACCGATCTGCAAACATGACACTTATTTTAAAAATGTTATACTAAAAGTTTAGATTGAATACATTTACAGTTATGGAGCAAAACAATAAAAACACAATTATTATTATTAATCTTGTCCACATTAATCACCATAGCATAATGAGAGAAATAAATAACATATACACATATATACATACATACATACATATATACATACATATATATATACACATACATATATATACATATATACATATACACACACACACACACATATATATATATATATACGTGTGTGTGTGTGTGTGTGTGTTAAATATATGATACACACTCACTCAATTCCCATTACTGCTTATTCCTAAACAGGGGCAATCCAGAGTCAGCTGACTAACCATCCGTAGGTAACAGTCATGCCGCTGAGCAGCCTGCTGTGATATATCATGTTGGGATGATTACTTTGGAAGTTTAATTTGTTCCAGTTACAAGTTAATCTATTTAAAATGTTATAGTAGGGTAAATATCTCAATTAAAGGAAATTCCTTTCAATACATGAATTAACATTATAGTTCAGCAATTTAGTTAATTTAATAACAGCGTCCACAAGGTCAGATTTTAGACTCAATTTTACTGTAAGATCATACAGTTATAAACCACTGCTTATGAAATATTTAACATTCAAGACCTTAATAACGTGAGTGCTGGTCAGTTTTCATTCGCTCTTCCTCACCTCCAAACCCACAAACACCTGGCAGGTCTGCAGAATCATACCAACTTCCATGCGGTGTTGTGCTAAAATGATACAGTTGAACTAAATTACTGTAATTCATTTTTAATCCCTGCTGCAATGCCTTGTTTCTATTGGTGGCGTGACAAATCACTACAGTGAGTACGGTGTGTGCAGAATCTCTGTATGCCAACAATTTTACATTCATTTAAAGTTTGTTCCTTTCTTTTTCTGACAACCCTTTAAATTATAATGGCAGGCACCAACTAGCAACAAATATACTGTCACCTTTCCCTTTACTTTACAATAGCAGATGCTGACTTTAACCAAGGAGTAGCCAAACTTAGTTAGAAATGTTTAGAATTGCCCAGATTTTTAGGCTGCTTAAACAGACATCCCAGTCTGCAAAGACTCATTTCAGAGGTCCACCCCCTGCTGAAACATTAGTAAGGGTGAAAAATAATATCAGGAGACATGACCTGGGGCACAATCGCAGGGGCCAAACTGTCCGTGGGCAACCCATGGTCCGTCGGGCCTCCACACGTCAACGTGGAGCAGCCAGGCTGGAGAGGAGTCAGGTTAAAAGGGGTCTTACCGTGAAAGTTTGGATCGTCCGTGGAGCAGACAAAGGCAATGTCGTTGGGAGCGCAGGGGTCAAAGAGCATTGGGGTCAAGCATGAACAGGTAAGGAAAATCCAGAAAGCAGGGTCGGGGTCAGCAACTCCATAGTCAGAACAAGCCATGGCTTACATCGACGTGACATGAATCAACGATGAGTTTGCGGTTAGCTTAAATGCTTTTACTTAAGTGAAGTGATTGTCACACGTGAAAAAACAGCAGCACAGCACACAGTGCACACAGTGAAATTTGTCCTCTGCATTTAACCCATCACCCTGAGTGAGCAGTGGGCAGCCATGACAGGCGCCCGGGGAGCAGTGTGTGGGGACGGTGCTTTGCTCAGTGGCACCTCAGTGGTACCTTGGCAGATCAGGATTTGAACCAGCAACCTTCTGATTACGGGGCCGCTTCCTTAACGACTAGGCCACCACTGCCCCAACTTAGGTTGTTGTCTTCTTCGTGGGTTCCTCCCTGGTTGGTGGGGTCGTGGAAGGTCGTGCAATAAGAAACTTTTTCAATAAGTAACTAATTTAATTACACCATTTCCTACAGCACAATTGTAAAATTACATAACCCACTGGCAGGACATCAAGATGAAGAACTGGTCCCAGTCTTTATAACTGATTTCAAATGGTGCTAGATAGCAGAGGGGCTCTAAACACCAGAGGAAATCAGTGATTTTTGGTGGGGGAAAAAACTGATTCAGCAGTAACACCCTCATGTGACATCTGTGTTGCTTCTCTGTCTGCAGGAACACTGATTTCAAATGGTGCTAGACACTCAGCACACATCTACACCACCACTAGAAACCAGCCTCCTGCAGCAGACACACACACATATGTAGAACCAAGACTAGTTTTTCCCCACAAACACACAAGTTAACGGCAACGATTATCGGTGGAGCAGGAAGAAAAAGTGTCCTCCCTCTCTAAAGCAAACGTCACTGTTGCCATGGAAGCACAGAAGCATCAGCATCTACTTCCTCCTGTCTGTGAGAGCTGAAGCACTGAACAAGAGACATTTTAATTATGTCCAATGTTTGTGCTTTACAACTCTTTCTTCTGTTTGACGTTGTTTTGAATAATAGTTTTACGAACCAAAAGAAGGTGATAAATGGTCTACTGGGCCTGTCAACTTGTACATCAATTTGTACCAACAAGCCTTTGAAACTCGTAAGATCTTCTGTTTATTTACTCCTATTTATGCCTGGTGTTGTGTGTGTGTGTGTTGAAGAGTGGGGTACAGCTGCTTCTTCAGGAGTCTCCCTGAATCAGATATGTTGATCAGTTCTAGAGTTGATCTTGAATGAAAGCTCTGTGGACTGCAGCATTTGAACTCCCGACTTGTTTGAGGTCACTGGCCAATCTGTGGTGCTCTGTGTGGAAAAACTACAAAACAGTGATAATCACAAGTAGAGACATTGAAGTAATACTTCAGTGGAGTCCTAAATCTCACACCCACACTCACACAAGTTAAATAAATCAGATGTATGCACTTCAGTAGCACAGCAGCAGAGGTCAGGGTGGTGCACACACACACACTCACACACACACACTAATCTGGGGCATACTTCCAGTAAAGACTTAGTGACTCCACTGCAATGTTCCAGGAACTGTGTGTGTGTGTGTGTGTGTGTGTGTGTGTGTGTGTGTGTGTGTGTGTGTGTGTGTTCTATGTGGCAGGGAGCAAGATGTGGTGACTCAGCCCAAAGTCATGTCACTTTTACTATGGCCTCCATGTAGGTGGCAGCTTTGATCCACCAAACTCTCTCTCTCACACCACACACACTCTTCTTGTCCCTGAGTCATAAATAAGCGGTAACTGAATAAGTGGTGAACAGCAGGAGCACAGAGGCCTAGCAGATGTGTCAACACACACACTCAAACACACACTAGTGTGTGGTGTGTGTCATCTATGAGGTTTTTGTTGGTCAAATAAATTTAACCACAGACAGCCCCCCCCCCCCCCCCCCCCCCCACTCGCTCACTCCCTCACATACACACACACACACACACACACACACCAGTCTCTCCTTACTGTTTCCTTTTGGCATAATGTCAAGTGAACTTCCCAAAATCCACGAGCTTTTACTGTAAATCCCCTCCACCTGCTGCCTGCTTCTGTATGACTGTGTCCGTCCATCGCCTGTTTACACCACCTCACATCAGAGAGAGTGTGGACTGTTACATTTCATTTCGAGCACTCACAGACTTTCAGATTTTACTTGCAGAGTTGTTTCTGTGTGAAAATAGACCAGTCATCCATTTATTTTTAATTTCCCCATTTTCAGTTTCACTGACTGAATATTGACTTTCTTTTTGACTTTATTGGTATGTGTGCTTCACTTTTCTTTTCCTACCTCTGGAAGTGTAACCTCGCAGGGGAACTGGATCAGGGTTTGACTAACTTTAATCGCAAGGATGTTGGACTGGACATCCAGCTCTAAACAAACAGCATTAAACAATAACGACTATTTTTGAGGAACCCGCTGGTGTACAAAAATGTTGAAAATGCAGCCAAACATTCTGACTGCCATGAAAACCTAGAGCTGGGAGCCACGCCCTAAACATGACTGTCACAATGGGGCAGAGTGCAGGCTGTAGTGCATGGGAAGTGTTCACTGATGTCACATTCACCAATCCCCCTATCAGAACGCTTGAATTAAAGCACTGATAACGTGCATGCTGGTAGTGGGCATGGTGACATTTGTGACATCAACTGACATTCCATGTGACTGCCGAAGCCCATCCTGGGAACACTGGGTGCAGGGCGGGGTGCAGCCCACTGTAACCTTTTGAAACTTCATAAAAGCATCATTAAAATAAATCGTCCATGTGTGGCAGAAACCAACAAGGGCTGTATCTCAAAGATACAGATAACTAGCGAGCAGCCATTCCTATCTGTACCACATCTTATATAGCAATCTTATAATGCAATATATTTCCGGTGATTATCGTGGCATTGCATTCAAATTCCAGCTGTACAAGAAAGTAAAAGATTATTACCAAGTAGTTGATGAATTAAGAGACTGATGTTATGATAGACTACATTGCCAACAGACTTATGCTATTTACATGTACTGTTCAAGGGCCTACACACAGGAAGCGGCTATGAGCAATGAGGTGACCAGTGATAACAGAATGCGAAGGAATGCCAGAATGCCACTAGTGGAGTCGTGTGTCACAGATGGACACACAATAAACAAAATGTACTCAGACACACACAAACATACACACAAACCCTAATATTATACATGCCATCTTCACGGAGGCCTGGGACAATTAAAGAACAATCCAAACTATCAGCTGGAATGATGTAAAACACAATCATAACCTCATACTTACACACACACGTCACACAGACTTTTCATCAAATGCAGAGACATTTGCAAATGAACAAATATACACAGACTCACCAGTTTACTCCACCACATCTGAGCCAATCGGCAGTTCTTCTTACACAGTTTAGAGGGAGAGTGTGTGTGTGAGCGTGTGAGAGTGTCTCTCCTCCCTCACTCGCGTCTACTCATTGATGACACATCCTCACTACAGATGTCCCGCCTTTTTTTCTCTGTACATTTAATTTAAATATTTTCAGAGCATATGTTTTGACATATGCTTTTACCTTAATATACAGAAGACATCCACTATTTACATTGAAACACTATTCAATGTAAAAACATTTGTTATATAAAAATTTGTGAGATTTATGAAGAACACCTATGATTTTATGGAATGGCAGTGGACAGAACAAGGACAGACCAGGGCACGGATACATTTATACAAACAATTTCAGAGCAAAACAGGGTACCAGGAGACAAGGCAAAAATAATTAATTATTCCAATATCCCCCCAAGCACCCATTTGGCACCAACATTTTTCCTAATGAAGTGTAATGAAATGTCAAATACTATTATATATATTCTGTTGACATGGAATTTTTTTTTTTTGCTTTTATATCAGTCTTAGTGTCCCCTAATATTGTATCTGAAGTCTCTTTCTGAAATTCAGCCGTGGTGCAGAATTACAGACACTATCAAAATCTAGTCCGGTAATGAGATTTCCCCAGGAAGCGCCATTTCAGTGTCTGTAGCTTTAAATGCTAATGAGGAGGAGAGAGGCGGGATGAGGAGGAGAGCGGCCTACAGAAGTTGGAAAATGACGTCATCAACACCATTCACCAACCACAATGTCTGGAAGAAGGAAGTTGTGTAGGAATGTAGGAAGTCGTTTCAGCATTTTTCCAGAAAAAAAAAATTGCCTACTTGTTCTTCAGAATCTCACATGACGGAACTAAAAAAATAACACTGCAAATGCTTCGCATGTTTGGAAGCCATGATGGTTGGTTGAGGTACTTTTTCTAGGGGAGGGGTGGGAAATTCTCTGGGCGGGCAAAGCATGAAAAAAACTAAGTAAACCTTTCCTCTTATGAGCTGCCACTCTCTGAACGGTGAAGCAGAAAGCACTCTTTACACCTACACCTAGGGGAACTCATATTAATGTTAAATAATCTCACAATGGGACATTTTTCATGATAGGGGACCTTTAACATGCCCCTGTTTTACTGAATGACCATGGTTTGGTACTGTTGTTGTTTGAAGCATTGGAGAGGTTGTCCTGAATAAGTGACACCAGAATCATATATTGTGAAAAAAACAGTTGTGCCACCTGAACAATAAGCAGGACCAAGCACTCTATAGTGCAGTGGGAAAATATAAATGGTCATTGTATAACTGGTGGTAATATTTGATATTACTCATCTATTTGATGGGTCTGCATTTGTTTTTGTGTTTTTTCTTGTGTGTCTAGTAACCCTCTCTTTGTCTGGAAACGTCTGTTTCCCCTAAAGTTATATGAAACATTACAGAACACACTATAGTATTGTTGTATCTGTTATGAATAATTTAATAAATTCAGATCAAGAGAGAGGCACGTCATACACACACAGTCACTTACACAAATCCAACCGAAATAGAAGTTCCACTTGCTCTGGATCTGATTTTTTCTGATATGTCTTATTCAGCCTGTGTTTCAGCCGGAACCACAAACATCCCGCTCTGAAAGAGACAGAGTTCTGATGAGATCTTAGAATTCATTCCTTTCCCCCCTGAGATGTTACATGCATCTCCTGCATCCAGCCAGCCTCCATCGCTGCTGCCGTGTCCAGCTTCCAGCTCTCCAGACAGGTAAACACACAGAGATACACACACACACACACACACACAAGCCACAGAACTGCTTAATGTGCTGTCCGTCGTCAATGTCTGCCTGTTACAACAGCTATGCCCAACCAGGAAAACACCCGTCCTACACACACACACACACACACACACACATACACGTTTATTTAGACACTATGGCTTAGTTTCTTACCTGAGAATCCAATCAGAGGAGCAGAATACAAGAATACAGCCTCTTTAGGGATGAGCTTAAGGATAAGCTGAAATTCATGTCCAGTGTAGTCAATTTACCAAAATGGGACAACTGGCCTTTATCAAGACTCAGGAACTGAAGCCTAATGAATGATTTACTCTTCTGAAGATCAGCAGGAGCTCCAGGAAGGAATTGCGCCTTTAAACGGCTCCGCCCACTTTCTACTACTACTACTAAACCAAGGTAAAAGGTTACGATCCAAACTGAGAGACACGGTCAGACGGTGGTTTGCACTGCCCCCAGGAGGACAAGAATACCAAGACACCCCGAAGCTCAATCAACAATCAACAGTTATATGAAAATAACATAAAGCATGTACCAATGTATAGATAATATAAACATCTGTGTCAGCCAGTAATCACCAAAGTATCTGTAAATATGATGACAATCACAGATAATATTGACTGATGTTTATCTGTTTTGTGGCATACATCTTCCTCTGAATAAACAATAAAACAGAAGGCAATGGTTCAGTTATTTTTATTCATTTCTTTCCTTATAATGATGCTTTTGTGTCTGTGTGATGGCTGGAGGTGGCCATAAAGTAGCCATTTGCTACCTTACAGTTGGACTGCTGTCTGTAGGAGTGACTGTGGAAGCATTTTGCAGCGTGTGCTCTTGTTTTAGGACAATCTGAAGACCAAATGTAACCAGCTTAATGACATGTTACACCAACAACATGCATGATGGAAACTAAAAATTGTGCATTAGAGCTGTTCATTATTAAGTGAAATCACTGAACTCATCATATGGAAAGTGATGATGATATAATGTTAATAATAAAGTGAAGTGATTATGAAACAATGCAGCACAGTACACGGTGACAGAACGAAATGTGTCCTCTCCATTTAACCTGGCATCAGCCTTAGCAAGCAGTTGGGAGCAGTGTGTGTGGACGTTTCTTTGATCAAGGGGACCTCAGTGGCATCTTGGTGGTTCAAGAATTGAACTGGCAACCTTCCAATTACGGGTCCACTTCCTTTCCCACTAGGGCACCAGTGCACCTTCAAAATGCCACTATTTACGGTCTCCTAAGATCTTTAGAATACTTAGACAAAATACAGTTTATAATCACATAGACATCAGTTTTGCCTCACCTGCTTTCACTATGGCTGCTTTCTTCAAGACACAGAAGCCTCCAGATGTCCTCCTTCTTCACACCAGTCAGTCCCCAGAACCTGAGTATCTGCACATCATACACTGTGATCTTGTAGATCCGCATGTTTCTTCCCATATCTGTACACAGACAACCCAGATAATGAACCAGAAACTAAATCTTTGAAGGAGCGACGGTGCTAATGCGTAAAACTCTGACAGGCTATGAGGGCAGCATGAAGTCTTCCGGACCACGCCCTGCTCAGTTGCTGCAGCGGATTTTACTCCTACTCCATTTGGTTGGACTTACAAAAAGTAACCGACAGATATACACACACTTTTGCTTAGCACAGGAGTGAAAAAACTGAGCACAAAACTTGTTTTATTATAAGAGAGGGTCTCTGAGTCATCCTCTTTCTGACTATTACTCTTCTCATTTTGTCTCCTTCGGTTATTATTCATACAGTTCCCAGACGAGTCAACAGAAATAGAGAGAGACGGGTCTCACAGAAAAAAACAAATCAAGGTAAAATACCCTAGATGACTGACAGGCCAGACAGCCAATCAACACACAATACATCAGCAGTAACGTACCCCAGAACTCTAAAAACCACTTACCACAGCAGAGGCCACCCTTTACTTTTCATTTGCCCGTGCGTATGAAAGATAAAGTGATCATTTAAAAGCTCCTGTAGCCCTAAACTGTCTACGTGTAGTGAAAATTATTTCCTATATTTGTGAGAATACCTGCATTTCACTAAGACATAAGACCAGGAATACACAGAGATAAACAGGTGTGTACTGAACTGTCTGACAATGTGAGAGTGCAAAGATCCTCTCTCCACCAAGCTCTTCTCAAATAAGTCTTCTCTATGTCCGTCTCCCTTTATCCTTCCTGCATCTCATACATTTTCCTATCAGTTTCTTTTCTACTTCATAATGAAACTAGAGCCTGACCACATACACACGCAAGACACTGCTGTGAAGGATAGGCTTATGTGTGTGATTCTCCTTACGCTACTCCCACTGAAACAGAATCCACCACACTTTCTGCAGGAAATCTGTGAATATATCTAGAAGCTGACACTTTGTTTCATGTTGCAGGGGACAGAAAAACCAAAAAACTGGATGTCCCTGCATTTAATAATGGGATTCATTTTACTGAGGTCCAAACCCAGAAACACCTTCCAAGAAAGGTGTTACTCTAGGAAAGAGCAATTTGGAAAGGCTAAAATCACTCATTGATTAGAATGAATAAAAAATGAAAAAAAAAAAACAGACTTTCTGCTGCAGTATATACATACCATTGAAATTATAGACTGATCGTTTCTTTTGACAGGCCCTACAGTTTACACCCCGACACTTGACCTTTCTGCAAGGTTCAAATAATTATTTCCCACACTGTAGCTTACTTTTTAAATATAGTAAGTGAAACATCTTATGCACAGATGATGTTAACAGAAGAATTGAGACTTTGCAGACTAAAGGCATCACCATGACAACAAGTGATATGATAAACCCATTGACCCAGTTTAGTGTCTGACAAAATAAAGCACCAACGTTTCTTCACTTACATACTGATTACATCATTTTATTATTTTTAATTCAGGCATATGCTTAATTCAGGCAACAGAAGTGAAGTATAAATCCAAAGGCATGACCGTTTCTTCATTACCGTCCTCTTCCTCTCCTACTCATATTGTTAAGTGAGTCACTTCTCACCCTGAGGACCCTCACTGAAGTCACACACCATGAGTAATTCATGCTCTCATGACTCAGGCCAGTCCGAGAATGTTATTCGTCCACAGGATAAGAATGATGGCAGCCAATCACAGAAGTTCATCAGATGAGTTTATGTTAGCCAATCACAGACAATCTACTGATAGCCCTGTGGCAGTCATCATGTCAGCCCTGCTTAGTCATTGGTAAACTAAAACCAATAGGTTAATATGCTTCTTTCCCCCTCTCTCTCTCACACACACAGCAGAGATGGCTCTTGGTTATTGAAATTAAGCTGTTGATACAAGGTAGAATATGCAGCAGAATAAGAAACTCTATCTTAGCTATACACAGCTGAACAAACTCTTGAGACCAGGGGAAAATGTTCATATTCGTTGTTTGCATTGGTGGATTGTAAATTCAAAATGTGAAAGGGAAAAACAGTACCATAGCCCAGAAAAAAAAACACCGTTAAGAGTGTAAAAAAAATGACTGTAAATTATGTTTATCATTTTAAAAATCTGGATAAGCATGCTTTATTTCTAGGAGGCTGCTGCGAAGTAGTGAAGATCTCCATAAAGGACAGTTTTTGTAAACTTCTCTTGTTACTTGTCCATCTATGTCCTTCATGGTATTTAGCTCAGGATAGCATTAGTCTCTTGGAAGAAGACCTTTATCAGGCGAGCATTGTACGCCCAAAGCTAAAGGGAGAGGAACAATGAATGCTGAGGAAGCAATGCACAGGGAAAACTAAGGCACTGCATCACATGCTGAATAAGGGGCATGAGCTTGCAGTTAACCAGTACGTGATCACAGCTCATGTCCAGACACACCGGAAACCTCGGAAGTCACATTACGGACTTCGCATCACACGGGGCTTATGAAGGGAGTGGATTAGGCACAGCAAGCTGCGCCTGATGCTCGTTACAATGAGGAGGATCCTTATCCATGCCGATTGGACCCAGGAAGGGAACGTGAAGGGGAAGTGCGAGAGAGGTAACGGCAAGTGCACAACTTATACAGAACGTGCATTAGTGAATGTGCACATGCTGAATGTGCATTAGTGAATGTGTACATTATTGAATGTGCACGCGGCTACAAGCAATATGACATGCAGGCACAGACCCTAATCCTTAGGGGAGGGGAGCGTGTCGTAGGGGCATGGACGTGCAAGTGTCATCCTGTTGAAAGACCATAGGACCATTCAACTAGACTACCGGCCACCACATCCCAAACCTCCACCTCATGTCTTGTTTGCCTGCTGTGCTGGAGTGGCGAATGCAGGCCCAGAAGATCTCCACATTCATCGACTCCGGGGCCGCAGGTAACATCATATATCACTCCTTCGCCAAACAACAACACATCCCATTCGAGCTGCTAACCATCACCAGTTGGTGGTGGCTGGACACATCACTGGACCTACCCCATGTGTCTCCGTCTGAAAGCCCATGTGGAAATAATCAGCTTCCGGGTCACCTCTGTTGTCACATCCCCTCTCCTCCTGGGCTTCTTCTGGCTGTCCACACACAACCTCACCTCTCCTGGTCTTCAGGCCTGGTTTTGGAGCAGCCTCAGTCACCTTCATCACCAGTCTCACTTCCTGCCATGTCTCCACAGTCCCTCACCTCTTTCCCGTTTTGTTATCACAATCAGGTGGCCATCTTCAGTACAGCCAAGCCAGCACAACCACACTATCACCAGGAGACATGGCTATTGATCTCATGGCTATACTTTTGATGGAGACTCATCTGCCTCCATTGCACCGTACTAGACTTCGGCTTTTGTGTCAACACTGACACATGCTCTTGTTTTTCTCTGTCCCTTTCTCTCATGACTATTATATACATCTGATCTTACTTTAGTGTGAAAATGACAGGGCCATGTAAGCAGTTATACCATAGCTCTGCTTCATGTATAACATCTTTCTTATTACATTACTACTCAGAGCAGGGCAGCAGAAGCACCAACAGGAACATGCACATATTTGCAAACTGACACATACACAAAGAATCAACACATACATTATGCCACATTTATACACCCTTACTAATTATTCATATCTTATTATTCATACAGAATTCACTGATGCACTCAGGCTCATTATACACATTTGAAGTACATGCACTCACCCCATAAGAATTTTACAGATTGCTTATCAAACATTTCATCAGGAAGTGAACCACAGTGATGTGAGAAAGCACTGTGCATTAGGTGCACTTACTGAATGTGCATTAGTGAATGTATGCATTAGTGAACGTGCACTTAATGTATGTGCATTAGTGAACATGAACATGCTGAATGTGCATTAGTGAATGTGTGAATGCTGAATTTGTGTCTGTGGGCACACAAAGACTCTGTCACAATTGCAGACAAATTGTGATTTTTGAACAGTGGCAAGTGTGAGATCAAATATCACATCTGAATCATATGTTGCATGGCAAATATATTTTATTGATTAAAGTAGTAATAATAGTTGTAGTAAGGCAGTACAGTAGTAGTTGCTACAAAATGCAGCTCAACACAACTGTTTTATCTAGATATAGGTCAGGTAACATTCAACTTCTAGTGTGTATTCAAGAGTACCATGCCAATCCATTCTCCTGCCTTCCTCAGCCCTGCTTCCCTGTTGTTTCTGTTCTGTGAGCATCAATCTCCGTGGGGGTTGCAGTGTATGCTAAATGCACTTGCAGAGTAAATGGTCGAGACTCACTTGCCGCTTTTCGTCATATACCAATTTGGGTCCACGTCTCCTCCAAAATATACTCTTTTATCGTGTCACATCACAGCAGTGTGACACTACTTACCTTTATGAAAATGATAATCAGTAGCCATTTAGGCCCAGTTGACTTGCCACACACCTGTGATGGGTGAAGGGGACTTATGGGAAGTGTGGCTGTTTTCAGAGTGCCAGCTCTTTATTTATTATCGACCTCCTTTGGCCAAGGACAAATTCCACTATAAACATCCTGCCACAACCTTAGCTCCTTGCCAACTCTTCAGTAGCAAAAAGACATAGACATGTTGGCAAAGGCACCCCCTAGGGCCTCCTGTGATAATATCAGCTCAATTAAATTGATATAATTGATATAAATTGATATAAATCATACACAGCTAAATGAAAAAAAACATAGAGATATCCTTATTGATATATCAATACAGCCATTGCTTTATTTAATGGACCAGGAGGCCAGGGGTGGTAGTAGCCTAGTGGGTAACACACTCGCCTATGAACCAGAAGACCCGGGTTCGAATCCCACTTACTACCATTGTGTCCCTGAGCAAGACCCTTAACCCTAAGTTGCTCCAGGGAGACTGTCCCTGTAACTACTGATTGTAAGTCACTCTGGATAAGGGCGTCTGATAAATGCTGTAAATGTAAATGTAGGAGGCAGACAACAAGGCAGTGGGTGAATTTCTCATTGAAAATATAGATGGACACACTGTTTGCTTTCCAATTGAAAGGGAGGCTAAACTGCTTAGTTGGGCTGCATACAACCCAGCTTTTATATCAGGAATGCTTGACCATATATACATAAAATGGGTTTCCATCAGTATTATTATGTATTATTATGCAAGATCCTCCTCATGCTAGATTGACTTATTTTTTTAGATGCATTCAACTCTAAGATTACTTTTAAAAAACGTGAAAGGTGAACAGGTCAGAAGCTACACAGTAGATACCAATTGTTGTTCAACTATTTATTGATGAAATTTATTGATGCAACAATATTTACAGGAAGCAACAAGTGTCTTGTAACCAGGCAATACCATGGTATTATATGAATGAAGGCTGACTCCACAGAATACATGAAACACAGATGAGATAGAGAGTTGAGCACTGTCATATCTGAGGACATTTGGCTACAAGCCTGGACAACATAATCATCTTCCACTAACTGGACCTGAAGGGACGTCTGATGGAAAAACCCGATCACTCAAAAACAGAAATATAAATATCCTGGGACTCAGCTACCCTATTGTAAGTACTGCAGTGAAAAGTGAAAGTGAAGTGATTGTGAAACACAGCACCTCAAACGGTGCGCACAACGAAATGTGTCCTCTGCACTTAACCCATCTACCTTAGCCACCACTGCCCTACTGTGACTGTGGAGAATCCTCATCTGATCATGCTTACGTTTTCTGGTCTTGCCCCACCATTCAACCTATTTGGTTGAATATTACTATTGTAATATTGATGTGACATTTGCCTCTCTGTACCTTAGTCATATCAAGAATTTTGCAGGGATGATGCTAACCTCTTAAAAGTTGTGGAAGCTGTGGAAAAGGCTATTTCCTTCATAATCCACACCCCTATACCTTTTTTATTTAGTTTGGCCAGAATGTTTATTCAAATTTTTATTGTTGTCTTTTGTTGTTTTGTTTTTTTTTAAGTTCATTTGGTATTTGTGGGTGGCTCACAAGGTTTCTGATCTGATGGAGTGAAGGGCCTAGGTGTGTCTCTAGCGTCTGCTTGCATTATTAGACCATACCTGTCCTTTTTTCCATGCCAAACAACTCAGGGGACAGCATTCAGAGATATTGCTCCAAGATAATATGTTTTATTTTCTGGCTCAGTCCATTTCCCATAGAGCTCCTTCAACCAGTCCTTCAGGGTTTCGTTGGGATACATTTCAACTATTCCCACCCCCTAATCTGAGTCATCTTGGTCTCTTTCGATTTCCCCTTGCTTCCCGCACTCATTATCCTCAGCTGTGGAATAGTCCTGGGGACAGACGGCCCATCCTTAATAGGTTCCATCCTCCGTTTTAGGTAATGTGCTTTTTTTGGTTCATACATTTTGTGCCAGAGAAAAATTACCATGGACGTTGAGCATATTTCTCATGTCTCACTGAAGTTATTTGTTGTTTCCTTGTTCGGCTGATTTGTCATTGTTCTGACCTGGTTGATCTTGGGCCATACCCTATCGCTTTTGAGTTCAGCCAGAACTACCCTTATAGTAGATGAGTCTAAAATCAACATATCGGGTCAGGTGAGTGTTCCTAATAAAGTCACCAGTGAAGGTAGAATGTGGCTCACTTACACACAAATGCACTTACCCAGGGGATTGGGTCAAGCTGAAAAACACAGAGATAAATGAAATCTTGATTTATGGTAAATAGAACAAGAGCCTTGCCAAGTTACATCCACTGGGGCACTTAGCAGAAATTACTTTATTGTCCAGACCTGACATCAGCTGGGACAAATACACCTCACTATGATTCACTGATGGATGATTACATTTAAGCTTGGGAAGGTCAGATTTACATAAATGGGTGACTTCATATATATGGGTGACTTCATATTTATATGTGTGTGTGTGTGTGTGTGTGTATGTATACACACACACACACACACACACACACACACACATACTTTATCAATCCTGAAGGAATTGGCTTCTCTGCATTTAACCCATCACCTTTAGTGAGCAGTGGGCAGCCATGACAGGCGCCCGGGGAGCAGTGTGTGGGGACGGTGCTTTGCTCAGTGGCACCTCAGTGGCACCTTGGCGGATCTGATTACGTGGCCGCTTCCTTAACCGCTAGGCCACCACTGCCACTATATCTTGCACTGTCACTTAATCAGTTTTCCTGCACATTTGTGTTGTACAATGGCAATAAAAGGTCTTGGAAAAACCACTGCAGCAAGGCTTCCTTTCTTTGCTGAGCCATAATTTTAAAATTATGCCCGAGACAGTACAGCAAACACAATAAGACGTGATAATGATGTAACGGTGTAAAAGCGTTCGGCGTGAGCTCCCGTCCGCCGTGGCGAGAAAGCGCCCGTGTGGCTTTAAGAGCCGCGGAGCTCCGTCCTCTCCTGCTGCAACAAGATGGCGGAGTCTGCTGAGAGCAGAGCGCTTTCCTACACTGTGTACAAATGGAGCTCGTACTCCTCTACGTATCTGCCGGAGTGAGTAACGCGTGCGGCCGCGCCGCGGCTTCTCTGGGGCTCGGTTCTGGTTCTAGTGGCGGCCCAGCGGGGGCCTCCCTGCAGTTTCAGTCTCGGAACGAGGGCTTTTGTCTCGGACCCGGCCCTTCGCGGAGCTAACGAGCTAACGGGGCAAAACACGCACCGAGGCGCGGGCTCACGGCGAGCGGGGGACAGGGCTGTTTAAACCCGGCCTGAGCTCCGCTGCAGACGGAACCGCAGCCGAACTCTCACTCAAATTCCAATTTTATTTGTCACATACACGGTCATACACGGGATGATATGCAGTGAAGTGCTTTAGCGACTGATATAGACCACAGTATTGCAAATATTGCAAGTATATGAACAGTGGTGTCACATAACGAGTTGAGAAAGCCGCTTAACGACCATGACATGTCTCCTGACGCGACATCTCTCTTCCTTCTCCTGTTCCAGGAACATTTTAGTAGACAAACCCAACGACCAGTCCTCCAGGTGGTCTTCAGAAAGCAACTATCCTCCACAGGTAAAGCCATTCAGAACCCGACGGCCCTGTACACCAGTTCCAGCGTTCATCAAATATTTATTTAAGCTTGGGATTGAAGTTCAGTGTCATTCCTGCAGCAACAGGTCGGGGCTGTTGGTGATGGTAGTTCAGTTGTCCATCCTCTCTTTGAACAGTAGATACGCCGCAATGGCCTTCAGGAAGGATGGATGGATGGATGGATGGATGGGAGTTTGCTGAGATATGGGCTGAATGCGGGCCCACCCCTGATGTTAGCAGGCAGCCATTTCTCTGTGAGAGAGACACCTTTTAGTAGCTTGGCCGTTGAAAAGGGCATCTTTTGATTTTAGGTTCTCTTCTTTTACAAATGACAGCATCCATAATGCATTGGGTGGGAAGTGTGTGTTTCTCAGGGAAGTCCCAGGGTGCTCAGCCTGTAGGGTGAAGGGGGTCATCATGAATCAGTTCTGACTCTTCTCTGCAGTTCCTCATTCTGAAGCTGGAGAGACCGGCCATCGTTCAGAACATCACTTATGGCAAATATGAGAAGACGCATGTGTGCAACCTGAAAAAGTTTAAGGTGTTTGGTGGAATGAGTGAGGAGAACATGACTGAGCTCCTGTCTAGGTGAATTTTTTATTTTTTTTTCTTCTCTTTCTTCTTCTGAGATTCTCTGCTGTTTCCAACACTGCTGTGCTTATGCTGTCTCTCTCTCTCTCTGCTGCAGTGGCCTTAAGAACGACTTCAACAAGGAAACATTTACACTTAAGCATAAAATCGATGAGCAGATGTTCCCCTGCAGATTCATTAAAATTGGTAAGGTGCCTGTCATTCTGCTCCCTTTGTTTTTGATGGAGACTGATACGTTATTCATCCCAGAGGGAAATTCCCAGTTCCCAGCAGTTTAAACTTAAAAGCAGACAAAGTTCACCCTGAACAAAGCAGACAATGTACACACCATATGGACGTGTAAACATGAAGAAACTGAAGAGATGTTGCTCGTTCAGCATAAGACCTGTTTCTCACTTGGTGTGTGTTGTGTGCACAGTGCCTCTGATGTCATGGGGACCCAGTTTTAACTTCAGCATCTGGTACATTGAACTGCATGGCGTTGAAGATCCAGATGTGGTTCAGCCCTGCCTTAACTGGTACAGTAAGGTAAGCCTGTTCTAACACACCGCTCCATTGCCACGGTTACGTCTCTTAGTCACCTCAACATGTTAGAGGGGAGTGGGTCTTTGAGTGGGTCTATGACTAGGGGTGTGGGTGACTGGGGAATAAAAACCTTAGTGAACAGTTTGCAACTATGCCCAGGAAGCAGTGTGTGTGGTCAGTACCTTGAGGTACCTCATTTGAACCTGCAACCCTTCAGTTACGAGTCTGATTCCTTACCCACTAGACCACTGCCCTGAAGCAAGAGTTTGCCTGAGCCATTCAGATTTAAAAATCTGATGCTCCAGGCCCTTAAATTGAATTTAGAATTCCCTGGTAGGTATGCAGGTGTAGCACAGCTGTCTGATTGGTGAACACACCTCATACACACACACACACACACACACACACACACACACACATACGTCTTCTATTACGGCACAAAACATCCCCTAACTTTTTTGCTATGTTTCTTGCCAACTCTTGATTGGGGCAGCGCTGGCCTAGCGGTTAATGAAGTGGCCCCATAATCAGAAGGTTGCCGGTTCGAATCCCGATCCGCCAAGGTGCCACTGAGCAAAACACCGTCCCCATACACTGCTCCCCGGGCGCCTGTCATGACTGCCCACTGCTCACTAAGGAAGATGGTTAAATGCAGAGGACAAATTTCAGAGCATCCACCTGTTTGTTCAGATCTTATTAATGTTAAATAGACACGTCATCATGGATATATTCTACAGTGTTGTATGTCAGCACTGTTTGAGTGGTTCTCTTGTGTTCCAGTAGTACCGTGAACAGGAAGCTATTCGGCTGTGTCTGAAGCACTTTCGCCAGCACAACTACACTGAGGCTTTTGAGTCACTGCAGAAGAAGACGCGGATTGCGCTGGAGCACCCCATGCTTACACACCTCCATGAGCGTCTTGTGCTGAACGGAGACTTTGACGCCTGTGAGGAGCTCATCGACAAAGCTGTGAGAGGTAATCGGTCATCTAGTCATCTGACCTCACCAAGGCCCTATTGAGCGCTGAGTTCATGATCTGAGGACATTTCATTGCTAAAACCCAATCCGACTCAAACTTGCGCCATCTCCCAATCAAATTCAATTCAGCCATGACTAAGGCTGACTTAAAGCACAAACCCAAGGTATTTAATGGATTGATTAACAAACGAGTCAGAATAACAGCAAAATGAGAGCAGAACAATACTGAAGGAGCCTTCTGAAGATTATCAGGCCAGGGAGATGCGTGGCATAAAGTTTCTGACCGATTAAATGTGGAAGATCCTAGCGACCAAATATATCGTCAAAACCAAATATAAAACATCTTCCATAATGCTAGTGTTTTTTTAATTACTTAATTAGTAATTAATAACTATGGTTTAATATAATTTGTTTTCAGGCATTGCATATTATGTTTAAATAAAATGCTGAGATTTTATTACATGACGTGAGCATGTGGAAATCAATCTTTTGTGAATCTAAACTAGGGGTCTCAATGGCACCACAAGCTATCCCATTTTAACAATTAAATTTTTTTTTATGTTTTTTTTTCTTTCTTTCTTTTTTTCTTTTCAGCATATTTTATGTATTTTAAAGATTGTGTGATGTGGACTGCACATTCATCCACTGATCTGAAATGAATGCCCAAACATTTGTTGTCTGTCTGTATCTCTTTCTCTCTCTCTCCCTGTGTCTGGACTGCAGATGGGTTGTTTAACCAGTACATCAGCCAGCAGGAATACAAACCACGCTGGAGCCAGATCATCCCCAAATGTAACAAAGGTAGACTGCTTGGCAACCTCGGAAAATCCTGCAGATGTTTTATTATGATTACCAGCATACTTCCAATCTATCACATGGACTGCATGAATTGTTCTCCTTTTCGCACCCTTCTCACACACAGTCTGTCTTGTCAGGTGATGGGGATGACAGCAGACCAGGGATGAGAGGAGGGCATCAGATGGTGATTGACATCCAGACAGGTTAGCACATATCTGTACTCTGCATGTGTCCCTTCTACAGTCCACCAGTCACACTTACACTGCTTATACCTGCTTTCTGACTTATCATTACTTTCTCTGAAGTGTTTAAATGCTCCTTTACACTGAGCAAGGGGGCTTTTTAAAATATCTGGTTATTTTTGTCTGTTTTTACGTCATTTTCGTGTGACCTGTAATTCATCCCCCCTCTTTCTCAGAAACTGTGTACCTCTTTGGTGGCTGGGATGGAACACAGGACTTGGCAGATTTCTGGACGTACAGTGTGCAGGATAACCAGTGGTCCTGTCTGTCACGAGACACCGAGAAAGAGGTTAATGAGGAAAACTTCACCGCACAGACATTCTAACTGTCAATCCATTTTGTCCTGATGTAGTGTCATAAAACATACTCTGCATCACAAAAGGGATTATTTCCTGATTGAGTCTGATATCCCAAATGTAATGTTCTATAGCTGGAAACTCATTTTGCTTCAGGTGAAGGAATGTGCCTTCAACTAGAATGTTTGGGTTAGAATTTGAACCCAGCGGGGGTGTGATTATAGAAGAATTTAATTGGGTTGGAATCTCATCATTTTTGGGGATTATTTTATCATCAATTGAGCTTTTAAAGTAACTTCCTCTTAATATATTTCATTCCTTTTGGAAAGTGTTACATTAAATTTATTGGATTAACAGAAAATATGCATCATTACAAAATTAGACGGCTGAATAAATTTGGGCACCCCAACAGAGAATTGACATTGATACTTATTCAGCCTCCTTTTGTAACTATAAGAGGCTCTAGACGCCTCCTAGATCCTTTGATGAGTGTCTGGTTAAAAATTCCTTAAGAATGAATTCAGAATTCCTTCTTCCATTCAAAATCTTTCCAGTTCAGTTAAATTTGATGGCTGCTGAGCATGGACAGCCTGCTTCAGATCATCCCATAGATTGTCAAATTCAGGGCACTGTGGTGGCCATTCCAGAACATTCTACTTCTGCATGAATACCTTTGCAGATTTCAAACTGTGTTTTTAAGTCAAGGGTCATCCATCCCTTATCTTGAACAAGGACCCACAGCATGATGGAACAGTCACCAAATGTGTCTGTAGGTAACAGCTGTTTTTCTTGGAATGTTGTGCAAAGCTCTTTCCAAATTACTTAATTTTTATCCTAACAATCAGCACTTAATGAGATCTGGCTTGTCTAAATTAGCTTTTGCATACAACAAGTGACTTTTTGTGGTGTGAGAGCAGAAATCACCTATTTCTAGGCTTTACCTAAACCATGATATGGCACAGTCTTAGTTTTGAGGATCCCATTCTGTCACTTTTTAGAGGAGAATCAAAGAGAACCACAGTTTCCCCAATTCAATCATAAATACCTTTTCTCATGATTAGACGCCCCAGTCTATGAAGTTTAAGGTTTAATGAGCTAATCCAGCTAATTAGGGGTTGCAATTAAACAGTATTGAGCAGTTGCATGTATTCAAATCAGCAAAATGACAAAGATCCCCACATTTCTGTACATCCAGTTAATTTCATACAACTAATAACTGCTTTACTAAAATATTTGTTAAATGTTCAGTACTCAGGTATTGCTAGAAATTGAAAGACATACCAATGTTGGTGAAAGTAGAGTAAATTATTATGCAGACTTTTTCAAACAACTGTATCAGCTGGTTTCAACAGGGTTGTGATTGTCCTCTTTCAGGGTGGGCCAAGTGCACGCTCATGTCACAAAATGTGTGTGGACTCTCAGCGCCGGCAGATCTACACGCTGGGACGTTACCTGGACTCGTCTGTCCGCAATAGCAAGTCCCTGAAGAGTGATTTCTATCGCTATGACATTGATGCCGACATTTGGACCTTGCTTAGTGAAGACACTTCTGCTGATGGGGGACCCAAACTTGTATTTGACCACCAGGTTGAGGCCTTTTTTTACTGCTCCCCATCTACTATCACTAAAATGTAACCCGAGTTATGACAGCATGTCCAACTCTCTCCCCCCTCAGATGTGTATGGACTCAGAGAAGCACATGATCTACACGTTTGGTGGGCGTATCCTGACATGTAACGGAAGTGTGGATGACAGCCGCTCTTCTGAACCTCAGTTCAGTGGGCTGTTTGCTTTCCACTGCGGTGGCGGGGCGTGGACGCTGCTCAGAGACGACTCTTGCAATGCTGGTCCTGAGGACATCCAGTCTCGCATTGGTCACTGCATGCTGTTCCACACGGTATGTGGTTCATTTTTGAAATAATGATTCCTACGCAACACCATTTGACGATTGAAGAGAAACCACTGTAGTTCAGTATCATTCACTGATGTTCGCCCGCTTTCCTTTTATGTGCTTCAGAGGAATCGGTGCCTGTACGTCTTTGGAGGTCAAAGGTCAAAGACATACCTTAATGACTTCTTTAGCTATGATGTGGACTCTGACCATGTAGAGATAATCTCAGATGGTACCAAAAAGGACTCTGGCATGGGTAAGACATCAACAAGCGTGTGCACTCTCTCTCACACACGCACACACACACCAGAATAGGATTTGTAGTATCGCAATCGCTGTGAATCAGTGAAAAGATGTCTGCTATTTCCTGTTAAAATGATCTGCTGTCAATGAAGCATGACTCATGTATGTGTGTGATTGGCAGTGTCTTTAGTGTAGGTGTCAAGTAATTGCAGTAACACACACACACACACACACACACACACACACCCTCCCACTACCGCCCAGTCAAATTTCAGCTATTTCCTTAACTTCTAAGTACCACCCGCACACTGTGCCTTTCCTTTTCTGACGGCAGTCAGTAACTACATACATACACATTTTAATGATCTGACATTAACTTTTTGAATGCACAATGGTTTTTTTTTGTTTTCTTTTTGTAGTTCCTATGACCGGCTTTACTCAGCGAGCGACCATTGATCCAGAGCTGAATGAAATCCATGTTCTATCAGGTCTCAGTAAAGACAAAGACAAGCGTGAGGAAAATGTCCGCAACTCTTTCTGGATCTACGACATTGCACGTAACAACTGGTGTGTAATACAGTCCACACACACCCTTTATAGTCAAATAGTCCTTTTAAAAAGGGCACTGATCACATCTCTGTTGCCAACCCTGTAGACACCGCTGTCCAATTTAATAACTTCAAGTTAACACACCGCTATTTGGCTTTCTGCTGTCTACAGGTCGTGTGTGTATAAGAACGATCAGGCGGTGAAGGAGACTCCAAGTAAGACACTACAGGAGGAGGAGCCATGTCCCCGATTTGCTCATCAGCTTGTATATGATGAGTTGCACAAGGTCTGTGTGTCACTTGTTGTCACACACGTAAACATGACATTCAGGCTGGTATAGACATGCACTATGCAGCATGTTTTTGAGTGATTACTGGTTTTATGTGCAGGTGCATTACCTGTTTGGTGGAAACCCAGGGAAGTCCTGCTCTCCTAAAATGCGTCTGGATGACTTCTGGTCCCTAAAACTGTGTCGTCCCTCTAAAGAGTATCTGCTGCGCCACTGCCGCTACCTCATCAGGAAGTACAGGTATGCACACACATACTCAAGCTGGACCTGCTTAATCTTACTTACACATTATAAAGCACTAATGCTCGGTCAAAAAAGGAGGTACAGATTCAGTGTCAATTCATACCGCCCTCTAGTGGCCAAACACTTTAATTACAGGACTTGTTTCACAATGTACGCTACTGATCTTGCCAATGATTTTGACTGTGTGTAGGTTTGAGGAGAAGGCACAGACAGAGCCACTGAGTGCGCTGAAGTACCTGCAGAATGACCTCTCTCTGACTGTTGACCACACAGACCCTGACGAGACTAAAGAGGTTTGTGGGCCCCTCCCCTCAGACATGTCCAGCACCTTTAACTTGATGCTACTGTGCTGTGTGTGTTTGTGTGTTTTTTTACAGTTCCAGTTGCTTCCTTCAGCACTATTCAAGTCCAACTCAGACTTCATTCCTCTGGGTAACACCTTCCTGCTTGTACATGTACAGTAAATGCACTTCAGTGTGTATGGCTGGTTTAATTCTCCCGTATGTGTTTTAGGATTCTCCGGTGTAGACCAGACGTATGCTCAGCGCACACAGCTCTTCAATACGCTCGTCAACTTCTTCCCCGACAGCATGGCCCCACCTAAAGGCAACCTGGTGGACCTCATCACGCTGTAGCTCCGCTCACACCTTTTCCTGACCAATCACTTATCCTGACACAGAGTCTCTGCACATGCCGACCTCATGCACACATCACTCAGTGGTGTGTTCATGGCATGGTGCTGTGATCACTGTGGGTCGGACGTTACAGCGGAGGTGTTTTATTTGTATCTTTCATTCATGTGAGAATGACTGGTGACTCTACGAATAAGAAACTACAACGAAGATACACAGATGTGAAGAGGGTGTGTGTGAGAGAGACTTAGGACACAACACCACCTTTACATACCCAAACCAACAAAAAGCTCTTTAATTCTTTATGGTTTTTTGTTGCATTTTTACGATGTTAAAAACTGACACCGGAACACCGTTAAATCCGGTCATGTCAAACATGTTCATAATTTTGTGTGTGTGATCAGCGTACTTCCGCTTGCATTGTCCACTCCAGCAAAATTCCAGCTGGTTTCTGTAGCTGCCATGGGATGTCCCACCTGCTACCTGAACAGTGGCCTTGCTGACCTGGTGCCATCTGGGGGTCTGTAGTGGGGGGGGGAAGGCGCACCTTTTTTCCAGTAACAATCTATTTTTTTAAACATGGGAACCTAATGTATGCAGCTGAGGGCTTTTTTTTTTTTTTTTGTCCCCCCCCCCCCTTCCTTTGCACCCTCCGGTGTCTGTATGCGCACTGGGAGGACAGGCTGCTGCGTTGGGCCCAGATGAATGTGTACAGTTGGCTCTGATGTATGTAATGTACAGAACCAATAAAGATTGTATTTTGTTGATTTTTTTTTTTTTCAGTATAGCTTTTGAGGGTGTTGCAATAATTATATACAGCGCGCGCACACACATACACACCAGATTCAATGATACAAACTGTCTTTAAGTTCATTCTTTCATATTTGAGGCCATATTGCCACATTCTGTCTGAGTGTCAGTTATATGAAAATATTGTAGACAATGAAGATTATTGCCCATCAAACCTTAATTTACAGAAATCTGATAATAATAAACTAATTGCTTATATGTATTTTTAGTCTCAATGATGGAGCATCAGGAATGCAAGCTACACCCCTCCTGCTTATTAATATTCACACATCTTGTTTCTAGAATAAAAATGACAAATCTGAAATTAACGCAAATTTTAACCCACGCTCTTTAGAAAAACCTGAACCTGATTGTGGTAGGTTTGGAGTGAAGGTTGGGGCTGGCTATCCTTCAGGAGCAAGAACAAGGAACTCCTGTTCCTGCCAGTTTATGAGACAGAGAAGACCACTAAGACAATCCAGCAATTAAAAAACAGATTTATTGTAGGCATAAAAAAATCCACCCTTATCAATTTTAAAATGACTGACAGGAGTGGTTCCAGTGTGTCAGACCCCTGCTGTTTGCGTCCTTCAGCAAACCAACTAACACAGCTATAGACACACAAATAACTACAGCTGAACTTTGGTAGAAAAATATCAGACATATCCAGGATGATCAATCCAAATCTGAAGTCAGATTTTTTTTTATCGTTCTAGACATTATGAATATGAAAAAAAAATTGTGTTCACTTATTTACAAAAACATACAAAACCAACAAATACCATAAAACAGCATTACATCCAAGAAAACTGTATCATGCTATGGGTTCTGCTGATTGCAGCTCGCCAACCAGCCACAACACAGCAGGAGAAATGCATTTCATGGTTTTGGCTGGCAAACCTGCTCACATTTGAGACTTAGGATCACTTCTTCGGACTGGATAGTTCAGTCAATTGTCAAATTCTCAACATATTTTTCCACAAATTAACAACATTTCAATACAATGAGAATGCCGAATAACTGTACGCCATCTTGATGATCGGCGGCAGGCTTGCAGCAGACGATGCAAGACAGGAACTGGCATTCACTGAGTTCTGTGTTCTGAGTAAACTGTTCATTCTCAAGGCTGATTACCTTTAAGCCTATAGATTATACAGTATAATACAATTGTAGATAAATAGAATCAACTTGTGGTATTTAACAGGATGTGACAGCTGATTTGATGCTGGCCTCTAGCTGATGGCTGGTGGCTTTCTGACAGCTTCCAACAGCTGGAGCACATGGCAATGAGAATATAGACTCGGTGTACAGCATCAGACATAATGTGCAATTAACAATTTCAATATCTTGTGTGTAAGTGTGAGCACCTAAATATGACCTGACTCACAATTAAATCCTCATAATAAATAAAGAGAAAATCTGTTCTACAGTGTCTGTAACTTTACTGGAGATCTAAGTGATAAAAACAGAGGACCTGTGAACCAGTAGGTTGAGGACTTCCCAAGACCTGAGAGGATCCGCATCCAGTAATAAGCAGTTAACGTGGTACGTCCCGATCAGAAAGGATCCCCAGCCACTCCGCATCTTTTTCCTGTTCCACACATTACTCACATATCCCGAAATGGCCAGGAGCTGGAACTGTGCAAAGGTGGGTGTAACAGTGTATAAGCTTTTAATTACAGGTTCACACACTTTTCAGTGACATCATTGCTGATTTATGACATTTGTTTATGTAAATGTTGTGCAAGTGTGTGTGTGTGTGTGTGTGTGTCTGTGTGTGTGTGTGTGTATGCTTTATGTGCCTACAAGTGTGTGTCCTCCTCATCCGGGAGGCTGTCATACGGGACAATCCAGCTGTCATTAAACTCATTGAAGACCTTCTTCTCCTCCTGTAGGCCCTCCATCACCTCTAGTGTGGGGTTGTCATGGTAACCATTCTCCACTGTCTGCAGCTCCTCAGTCAGCTGCTGCTATAGGGGACAGAATTTGTTAGTGTTAGTGTCTGTGTGGTGGGGGCATTATTGTTTTTTATTGGTTATTGTTTGAAATCTGATGATCGTATCAATGCCAGCAATATACTGTTTTTTTTACTGGTTTTATCATATTTGGGAAATGGAGTTATGAAACTATTTGCGATAACATGACTCAGAGGGCTTTTTCCAGGTTCCAGGGACATAATCGAGATTCTTAAGACACCCAATCATAACTGCAGCCTTCATGACCATTCCCACATTTCCATTTTACAACATGCCACCAGCAGGGCATCACAACAGCTCAGAACAAACTGAAATGAAGTAACATGACTGGTCCCCTTCATCAAGGTAATGGTTAAATGCAGAGACCACTGGGTGATGTGCTGTGGGTGTCACTTTCATATTCATGGCTCCATTCAGCAACACTACAGAATATAACCAGCTACTGACGGAGGTTGTGTGTGTGTGTGTGTGTGTGTGTGTGTGTGTGTGTACCTGGTTCTTTTTGTAGCTCCTGCCATGGCAGTATGCATAGAGAGCAAAACCAATGATGATGAGGAGGAGTGCGACACATGGCAACAGGATTGCAATGAGGGTGGTGTTATAAGGTGACTGCACAAACACACAGAATACAAAAAGAAGCTGAACCCCACTCAAAGCGCATACACTGTAAAAAAAAGTCCAACACACAACACTTCCAGTGACAGACATCTTAAAGCACTAATGTAAGTCGCTGTGGATAAGAGCAGCTGCCAAATGCTGTGAATGTAAATGTACAGATAATCTACATCCTACCCTCCAACCTTGCCACACCCACCCACCCACACACACACACAAACACACATGCACACACATACCTGCGAGCCACTGACATCATTGAGCTCGTTGTAGAGCTTCTTCACCACGCCTCGGTCAACTGCAGCAAGAAACAGCAGGTAGTGTCAGTGCTCTGGCCTTAAATCTGTGTGTATATCATATCATAATGCAATTGAGTCAACTGTCCAAACCTGTCCAGGAATGCCTAAATTGCATTTAGGTCCCCACTGGGGAAAATGCTTATTAACTCAATTAAACTATTTTCAAAGTGGTTATATATCTTTGCTTGCTAGCGTAAGGTCCAATTGAACCGGCAACCTTCTGGTTGCTTCCTAAACCGCTAGGCAACCATTGCCCCTTGAAGAAGGCCCAGATGAAACGAACTACCCATTATTCATGTACATTTGGAGAATGTATTTGACCTGAGCAAACCCCACAATTAGGGTGTGGCACTTAATGCCAGATTGAAAATAGTACCAGTGGACGTAATGTTCTGAGAAAAACCTTGTTACATAGCAGTACTTATATACAGTCAAATGAAACAGTTTGGGAATCCTTCTCAGTCTGCATAATACTTTACTCCACTTTTACCAAAGAACATGTTTCCTTGGAACATCGGGTAAGACACTCGCCTATGAACCAGAGGACCACAAAGTCACATGTTCAAACCCCACTTACTACCCCACTTACTACTGAGCAAGACTCTTAACCCTGAGGGTCTCCAGGGGGACTGTCCCTGTCACTACTGATAGTAAGTCACTCTGGATAAGGGCATCTCATAAATGCTGTAAATGTTTTCCACAACATTTTTTGTGAAACATTATTTTAAATTAAATTAATAACTGGCTGTGTGTGTGTGTGTCTAATTATGACTAAATATATTAAAAGTGGCCAGTTGCAAATTGTGATTCATTTTGATTCTCCTCTGAAGAATCAAATGAATCACGTTCAAAAGAATAAGCGTTGCATGGAATCCTCAACGCAACGCTTAAAAGATCTGAGAAAAAAGGTTTCTCAGTGTCAAGATACAAAAAGCTCTCAGAGGTTTAAATGGTCAGAATATAATCAGGAAATTACACAGGAAATTACAGAGCTGCTGTTAAACCCAGCCTGGCAAGCCAAGAAAAATACTGGAGGATTATTGTGGTTACTGACACCACACAGTTACAAAGACCTGCAAGAACATCTTGCTGCAGATGGTGTAGCTGTAGATCATTCTACATTTCAGCACAGACAACATCTGTATGACAGGGTGATGAGAAAGAGGCCGTTTCTGCTCTCATACCACAAAAAGAGTCACTTGTTGTATGCACATGTTAAGCCAGATTCATTTTATAACAAAGTTATGAGAGAAAAGTTAATAGACTTATGAGAGAAAATTAAGTTACTTGGTCATAACAGAAACAGCTTTGCTGTTGGGACGATTTGAAGCAGGCTGTACAGGCTCAGCAGCAATTCTGTATGGAAGAATGGTTTGCAGGAGCTTGAGAAGGTGAGCACCTGCATACAGAATCCAGACACTCATCGAAGAATCTAAGAGGCGTCTAAAGGCTCTTATCTTTACAAAAGAAGTCTGTAAATTTATAGTGTAAATTCTCTGTTGGGGTGCCTACATGTACACCTGTCTAATATGATGCGAAGCTGCTTGTTGATTGAATGTAAAAATTAGCACAAATGTGTTTTTTAGTTCTGTCATGAGAGACTCTGAAGAACCAGTGGGAAGTGATACTGCTTCCTTTTTGCACCAAACATTGTGGTTGGTGAGTGGTGTTGATGACGTAATTTCCACAAATGCCCCCTTAACTTCAATGGGCCGCTCTCCTCCTCGTCCCACCCCTCTCCTGCCTTATTAGCATTTAAAGCTACAGACACTGAAACGGCGTGTTCTGGAGAAATCTCATTGTGGGACTGAATCTGAAAAAGTGGCTGTTATTCTGCACCAAGGCTGAATTTCGGAAAGAGAGTTCAGACATAGTATTAGGGGCCACATAGACCAACATAAAAGCAACTTAATGTCAGTGCTGAAATACTACTTTCCATAAGGCTTTACATTTATTAAGTTGTTGCTTTGAAAAATATATAAAAAAGAAATACTGATTCATATGACTGATATTACAATATATTACACTATGTCCTGTGTGTGTTTGTGTGTGTGTGTGTGTGTGTGTGTGTGTGTGTGTGTGTGTGTGTGTGTGTGTGTGTGTGTGTGTGTGTGTGTGTGTGTGTGTGTGTGTGTGCACCTTCTCCGTGGGTCAGCACTCTACTCGAGCTGCCTGCTGTGTTGCTTGGCAGGTAACATACTGCAGTTTGGTTCATGGTCTTCAGAATTTTACAGAGCTGAGTTACCAGCACACCCTGCAGAAATGAAAGCATTTAACAGGCAGAACCAGCAGCTTAACTCATCAACACTTCTACATGTTTGTCCAAGAAATTCCACCATGAAATTTAAATGTGTGTACCAAATGTATCTTTGTAAAATGAACAACCATAATCAGGCAACAAATCCATTACGGACATGATATACTTCTTCCCAACATGTTTATGTTCCTTTTGGGAAAAAGTGAGAGTGCAGTGGGCAGAAAGTCAGTGTTTATGGTGTGTGTGTTATGAATCTCATGTATTTTTTTGTAGTAAATGTTCTACTGTATGCATATGAGTAAAAAGTGGCATTATAGAAAGACTGAATTGGTAGTTTACTACTGACCTCGACCTCAATGCCTTCATGGTTAAAACAAATTTCCTATAAAATAGAAGAAAATTGATCATCTGACTGGACAGGATGGCTGCAGATCACTGTGTAATCAAGCTGATACAGCTTCTCTTTAAATATCATTTAAAGCAGCTTTTTACAAAGTTTATGGTCACAATGTCACATGGCCAGCTGCTTAGGATCAGAGATTGATTACATAATCACAGACTATAAGTGAACATTTCTCATTCACAAGCATAAAATTTATGAGGTGGGCTGGTAGTTGCCTTGTTAACCAGAAGAGCACAAAGACCCAGGTTCAAGCCCCACTTACTACCATTGTGTCCCTGAGCAAGACACTTAACCCTGTGTGTCTCCAGGGGGACTGTCAGTGTAACTAATGATTTTAAGACGCTCTGGATATGTAAATAAGCAGATTTCAGATGAATCTGTACCTCACACATCAGGTATTGAGGCGGATTACGCTGAAACCTGGAATTTTGCACACAGAACAAAGTAATCCTGGCATTACATTTCAACTTCCAGGACAACTTACATTCACTAGCACCCTGGTGACAACTGGTGCAACTGGTACTAACACATCATTAATCACCATCAACCTCAGAATCCCTTTTCCACAACCTCTTACTCCCACAGGCAGTTTCTCTTACAATCGTGTCTTTAGTCGTCACAGACACAGAAGGTTGTGGGGTTGTTGTGGGCTGCTCCGTTGGGGCCGTGCTCAAGGTTCCAGTGTCTGGGGTCTGGGAGGTCTTGTGTGTCTCCACTTTTGCTGATATTGTGGATCCACCTGCTAGAGAAGAATTTGGCAAAGTTGTAAGATTCTGGACCAAAATTTTAGAAATCAAAGGGATTTCTTTCTTCATCTTGAAGTGTTAGTGAATACTAAAAATGTGTGTGTGTGTGTGTGTGTGTGTGTGTGTGTGTGTGTGGGTTGGGGGGGTGGGCTCTGACCTGTGATTTCAGGAGTGTTGGCTCTTGTGTGTGTGGTTCCTGTTGACATAACGCATGTGTCAGTGCAACATTCACTACTTTATACACGCTACATGATCAAACATCAAACACAGACCTGGAGATGGCAGTGTGCTGCTGGCTTCTTTGGCAGTGGCAGTAGGGGCAGGGGTGGTGGCGGTGCTCCATGTCTCTGTATGGGGACTGGTGACGATGGAGGCTGGTGTTGCAGAGGGTTTTGTCTCTGTAGGAGCTTCTGTACTTTTACTGAAGGTAAGAATGCTGACATCAGTTGTTGTAGGGGCTAGGGTCGTCTTGGAGGTCATTTGGAGAGTTGTAGGAGCTGCTGATGTTGTAAATGAGGAACTTTTGGTTGCTGTGGTAATGGAGGGAACACTGATAGATGATGTCCCCGGTCTGGTCGTGGCAGCACTGGATCCTATAGGCGTAGTTGCATTAACAGAGCTGGTAGTAGCATTGGTGACTTCTGAAGTCTCGGCCATCTGGAGTAAAAAACCTGGAAAAGCAGATAGAAGAGACTCTTATGAGCTGCAACTGGTTCAGCTACACCTTGGGCGCCTTCACCCTCCGCCTACCCACGTCCATGTGCACGCACACATCACAAGTGCCATTCCAAACCAATTACAAACAGTGGGCTATGTGACCAGTCAGCATTGATGCAGATTTACACACAACCTGTCTCAAAAACATGTGTCATTGTGAGTTTGTCATTGTAGCCACTTTCTATTGTGTGCAACTGGATGTGCAATTACATCGCATATACGAGAAAGAATGACACAATTTAATTAATAATCTACAAAGAATACATTTTATGTACTAAAAATTTTAAATATGAACACTCAAGTATTGCAAAACTGCATATTTGGAGGATCATGACACAATCCTTCCAGTCCCAAAATATGCGGACAGGAAAGCATGGTCACAACAGAAACAGTGACAACGGTTCCTGTTTCCTTCATTCTGAAGCTGCTGTTTTTCATCACAGTGTGAGTGTGACTGCAAAAAGAATACAAAAAAGAAGTATTTATCTATTATAAGGCAGTATTCATAATATAGCACAAATCTTTTAATTTTTTTTATCTCAATATATTAAATTAATGTGTATATTATATGTATACACTATATATTAATGATCACAATAATACTAAAGCCATAAATCAGCAGAAGAGACGTAGTATGTCGGTGTGATGGACATGGCTGCCGTTCACCTGCTGGGTCACCAGAGGGCGCCAGGGCGACTTTGCCAACCTGCTACATCCACTCCAGAAACCACACACACTCGTCTACCCTGCTTACAGCCGGCTGCCTTCCTTTTTAACTACTCTTAGGGGGGTGCCACCTCAACTGTCCACGCCCCACGACCTCCTTCTACTATGGAGAAACCCCGAGGCCTGCTCACCTTCTCAAGCTCCTGCAAACCAGACGCTAATGCGCCCCATGTCCTTGTTTCTGATAATTCATTACATTTACATTTACAGCATTTATCAAACACCCTTTTCCAGAGCGACTTACAATCAGTAGTTACAGGGACAGTCCCCCCCTGGAGACACTCAGGGTTAAGTGTCTTTCTCAGGGACACAATGGTAGTAAGTTGAGTTTGAACCTGGGTCTTCTGGTTCATAGGTGAGTGTGTTACCCACTAGGCTACTACCACCCTATAATAAAAAATGTCATGTTTTTCTGATGTTTACAACATGGTATAACTACACTGTAACAATGTTATTTACTGGCGTCCAGCATAAGCACAGTGCGATGAGTGCAGGCCCCAATTACCTGTCCTGTTCTCCCTCCTTTGATATAATAATCATACAGTGCCTGTATTCCCTGTATGCTACTGCCTCTCCAACACTGCTAACTGTGAACTCTGCCCAGTGGGACACGATGCTGGGGGCCTTTCTGATCATGGCATTGAACATCAATAAACACCATGAAATAAGGGGCAATACATCACTAGAAGGAAACACACAGACACCCCGCTACCAGTGGGACAGCTACATTCTGGTAGTGTTCCTACCACACGGCTGCATGGTGGTGATCATTTTCTTTACAGCCAGGGTGCGTTTAGGTTGGCCGTGTCTGCTGATGCCGAGTTGTGTGGACTGTTCAACCACTGGAACGTGGACAGTCAGTTGTCATTGAATGGAAATCTCAATTCTTGCATGGCTTTAACAGCTTTAAAGGAGAAATACTTTTGAGTAATTTGAAGTTATTTTCATTATTTTTAGATATGACACAAAATGCAATGGAATTGACACACCTAGTCTAGAGGGATAGCAACAACAAATGAACAATAGACAGCCCCGAAGCCGGACCTCTTTGAGAACAGAACACGCTCTCCTACTTACACACACACACACACACACACACACACACACACACACACACACACAATAAGGCTTTCAGGTCCTTAGACTCTCATCTCATCACTCTCTCATCTCTCAGACACGTAGACAACATCAGGATGGAAAGAGGCAGTGAAAGGGTGTGTGTGTGTGTGTGAGTGAAAGAGATCCTTAATTATTCTATTTGCATTTCCATCACAAGCCACTTTTTTACAAGAACCAATGTGAGTAGAATTAGTGGGGCGTGGCACACATGGCTCCTATATACTCAGAGAGAGAGGTGGGTCTGTTTTTTCTACTCCTCGGTGACCCCTATTGACCCCGCCCATTAGAGGAAATCTGTTTTTCACCCAGAGACAGGATCATGGCTACACCCTTATCAGTGGAACATTCCCACAACACACACACACACCAACCCAACCTGCACCCCATCACAAACACCAACTAGCCATGGAAACACACACACACACACACCAGAACATTCTACCCGTTCCAAACATACATGGCAGGCACCTTTACATGCCCTCTGCTGCAAAGGCACAAAGGCTGTCACCAAATTATCTGAAATCAACGGCAGCGTCAACAGCGTGTCGGGGCGATACGCACCACTTCTTTTCCTCTGGATACCAGGCAAATAAAACAACTCTCTTCAGAGTGATATTGGCCATATCTAAATCCACCCCGGGTAGTAACTCTCAGAACACAGCACACAGAGTGATCTCAGCCACCGCCAACCAAATATCTAGACCACCTGATATTCACAACATGTTGCGTCGCTAAGATAACACAACACACTTTATAACCCTTTTTTTCAGTCGTGATTCATTACAGTCATATTAGTGAGCTAAACTGGCAATATATTGATAAAATACACTACCAGACAAAAGTTTGGATGCCCGTATATCTAGCCATTTTGTGGAATCCAATCCAAGACACATATTTAGTGAAGTATGTTTGATGAATCTTATTTTTCAGACTCGCCTCTTTTTACCCTCGTGGGGGCTTTGTTCACTAAGTAACTGTTCGTCTCATGAGCTGCTCCTTAACATGAGTGAAGAAAGTGGCCCTGTGGGCCAGACTGATATCAATGCAGAAACATGTCATCTCCAATCTCCGAAATCTGCACTTTTCAACTACACTAATGCTAAATAGAATATTCCTCCACGAAAGGCTCTAAACACATATTCTATATTCCTGGCATTTCAATTCCAATCACTACAGAACACACAGTACGACATGTCTTACTCTGCCAGCAGGGTCATACCTTTTCCCCACCTAATGTGAGTGTGTGCGTGTGTGCGTGTGTGTGTGTGAGGGAGAGAGGGAATAACTGGTACCAGGCTCCTGAGTGCTCCCTCCTGAGGAGTGAGAGGAGGAGGGCACTGATGCATCGCTGCAGGAATGTCTGATCCTCACTCCTCTACCCTCTCTTCTAAATGAATGAAAGACAGTCAGAGATGGAGGCCGAGGCTCATTCCACAGGACACACTTATTATCAGCAGTCGTATTACTTAAATGTGGTGTGTGCGTGCGTGTGTGCGTGTGTGCGTGTGTGTTGGATAGATGGAGCATGTCAGGCCCTCCCTGGGAACAGGGATGTTGACAAATCCCTTTCCTTTTCATTGTTCTCAAGATTCTCATGCCCCCACTGACATCCCAGCATCCACAAAAGCTTCAAAACCAGCAAAAAAACTGCATTCAAAATCCCGCTAGTGCTTCAAAGAAAAAGCATCACGTTTAATGTTTCTTTGGCACAGATGCTGGGTTGTGCGGGAATGTTCCGATGCAGCAGCAGTGGCAGTCGCGCCTCCGCCCCACTGCATGCTCCTGATCAGAAATATTCTTTCGGCCTGGGTCTGCGCTGGTTGTTCATAAATCATATTCGTGAGCATCGTCATGAAAAACATTGTGTGTGGTGTTGTGGGAAGGACCAGTACCCACCACAGCCACACCCTACAGTGGGAATACGTACAATCCAAATACAGCAATTATCTATTATATTACACAACATTTAAAAATGAGTTTCTCATTTCTAAAATGTATTTTTAAATTATATTTAATTATATTAATTATAATACATGTAATCATTATTCATTTCATTATGGTTCCTACTCTCTTCAAAAATTAAGACCTACAGCAAGATAAGAATAGAATAATTAAAAATAAACACAGAAACTTGCCTGTTACAATACAAACAAAAGTTTTAAAAAGTTACATGAAAAATGCACAATTATTTGGTGACTAAGGGACTCTGCTGAAGGAGGCAGGCACGTTAATTAAAAGACAACAGTCCTACTTCAGCAGAAAACTGAAGACTCCTTCACACACACGCACACACACACACACATACACACACACACACACACACACACACACACCGAAAGTGCATCACTACAGCACACGGGGTTTTCTACATAACCAAGTTTTTGAGACTCGGGACAGTCTCCTCATCCTCCTCCTCCTCCTCATCACCCCTTCATCCCCATGGAACTCACCCAGCAGCGGGACGAGGGAGCTGGGCCGCATTCTTCAGGAGATGGTGGATGTGTCCGGCCTGGAGCAGGAATGTCTTTGTCTGCGCGGCGCTGCGCGGCGCTCGGGACGTTTTAAGCGTCGTGACGCGCGCCCCCCGCGCGCCCCCGACGTCCCACTCCCACCAGCAACAGGCGCGAAGCGAGCACGAAGCGCGCAGCGCGGTCCCCTGCGCCGCGTTACCACGGCAACAGCGACGCGCACCGATTCTTTTTAAAAGAATCACGCACTACCTCCGTAAAAAGTGAACATTATCCGATGGTATATAATATGTTGCTCTCCACAGAAACAAAACGAATTCTGATTCTGATTCACATTCATTGCTCCTGAAGAGGGAACTATCCATCATTCCACCGCTTCCAAATGTTCATTTTGAGACATTTCAGACATGTATGTAGAAAATAATACATACAAAATTCAAACTATAGCAAGGAGTCAGAAATTGCAGAAAAAGATAACTAATAACTGAGTAAGTATGTGTGAAAGTGAAGTGATTGTCACACGTGATACACAGCAGCACAGCACACAGTGCACACAGTGAAATTTGTCCTCTGCATTTAACCCATCACCCTGAGTGAGCAGTGGGCAGCCATGACAGGCGCCCGGGGAGCAGTGTGTGGGGACGGTGCTTTGCTCAGTGGCACCTCAGTGGTACCTTGGCAGATCGGGATTTGAACCAGCAACCTTCTGATTACGGGGCCGCTTCCTTAACCACTAGGCCACCACTGCCCCTATGGGTTGCATATTACTGCACATTGCCTCAAAAGTATTTCACCACAATGATGAATGTGTAGTATAGTGGATGTTGTATAGTGAAAATAGTGCAATTATGCCATATACAGATATTGCACAGTATTCATGTGCAAAATAAATATTGCATATCTGGAGGACAGAAGTAAGTAAGTCCGGGGGTTTGACTGTGCAGTCAGTGCATGTATGAGTTTAAAGTGGCTTTTGAGAAGAAACTGTTCTTGAGTCAGTTTGTCCTTGTTGTGATGCACCTGATGGCAACAGGTCAAGCGGATAAAGGCCCGGGTGGGAGCATCTTTCATGATGATTTTTATTCGGCCGAGGAATCAGTAGGTGTCTATCAGGGAGGGGAGAGGGCAGCCAATGATTACTGCTCTCTGAAGCCTCTTCCGGTCTGCCATGGTGCAGCTGCCGTATACCATAATGTAATACAGTACGTCAGCACACTCTCAATGGACGAGCAGTAGAAGATCAGTGGCGGGTTGGAATTAATAATTATACAACACTAAATCCTATATTACACATAAGGTTCTGTCAAAAACACACAGATTTTACAAAAAGAGTAGAAACAATCCCCATAAAATCCAGCAAAATCCCAGAAGGACTGATCCCGGAAGGTGTGAGTGAATGATTCCAGTAATGCTGAATTATGCTTGATCTTTGACCTTATGTCCTACACAACCTTGTAAACAGTGATGGAGACTGAAGGAATCCTTGATGACTCCTCACCTTTCACAGGCACAAGAACGTTCATGAACGTTCCAGTCAAATGTTGAGCAGATGCTGTACCACCCTGAGATGGAACTGGCCAGCGCACTCTCCATGCTTCATCTTGATCGAGGAAACAAATGCCCCTTCTAATTAAACAAATATGGAAGGGACAACGCAGAAGATAAGCAGTCAGGTTTTGATAGGCTATAGGGAAAATATGGTGTAAATGGTATATAGGTGCTCTCCATGCAGCACCAATTCAGGGTTTAAAGTGAAAGTGAAGTGATTGTCATTATGATACACTGCAGCACAGCACATGGTGACACAACGGAACGTGTCCCCTGCTGTCATGGGAGGGCTGATGCGGTGCTGTTCCAGACACCGCTGGTGATTGGGAATGCCTGGTGGGTTGCAGCTGGATGATGGAGGGAAATCCAAAAAGGCAGAAACAGGTCATAGGCAAAAAGGTATGATCTGATCTTGCTAACGCCTCACGCCGTTGTTATCTTTTACTCTTTTAGATTGCCCTTGTCTGCCATCATTCACCCTCGCCTGTGCCCCAATGCGTTTCTACCTGCTCCCTGTGTGATACTAGCCCTCTCAGAGCCAAAGATACCAGCCCAGCTCCTCTTTCCACCAGCCAAGGTAGACCTTTCACCTTCTCCCACGCTGAGTATCCTGCCGCCCACAGGCAGGCTATCGGACCGTCTTCTGTCTCTGCTGCTCTGCTCTCCACCTCCACTCCTGCAGCCCCTCCGCCCTTCCTGCTGTCCCAACATGAAGACGGTGCTAGTGTACCCCCAGGGCAGTCCCATGGCACCCACAGGCGAGGGATGTTGGTTTGGGGTGATTTGGACTCTAGCCTTTTCTGTTGCCTTTTTCCACAGTCCCCTGTTGACCAGAATGTATGATATATTTTCCCTGTGTTTTCTGTCCCTCCCGCCATCGTACTGTGTTGTCGCGCCCCCCCCCCCCCCCCAGCATGGCGTTACATACTCACACACAATAGAATTAGTAATTACTATTATTAACTATAATATATATTTTCATTTGTTTTCAGAAACGTTAAGGGTTTCAGAAAACATACTACAAAAAATGCAGGTTTAGTTCAAAGCTCTCTGTCTTTTTCAAATTAAAGTGGATTGTTTAAAGGAAATTCTGCCAACTACTCAACAACTCACTCGCTACTCAAATAAACACCAAAATGTCTTCACTGTGTTCTACAGAAAACAGAGTTGCAGAAAATCAGAGTGGCAAATCAGTGAGACTGAAATCAGGAGCTTCTGAAATTCTGCCCTGCTGCTCTTGTGGGCTCCTGACACTTTTAACATTTACATCCAGGAGAGACACCATGACCCCTTCTAAACTATTTAACTCAAAATCAAACTTGGCAACTGAAAGGGCTGCAAAGGGGTGCAGTGGTTGGTCTCTTTGCTACAAAGACATCCATTCTCCATGCGTGTGAAGTTTTGTGTGTTTCCATCTTCCCACACTCCCAAGAAATGTAGGGTGCTTAATTTGCCAATGCTAATGTGACCCTTCTGGATGTTGTGTGCGTGTGTGTGTTTTCACTTTACAATGGAACAGCACCCTGTTTGGCAGCTCTTGGGCCCCATCTCCTCTGCCACACGGATTCTGATTGGTCAGGACAGAAAATGAATGGATATAACGTGGAATTCATTGGTTCCTAGTAGCTGTAAACTGGCAATGAATGTGATGGAGTTCACCATCTCTGGTATGTCACACATTTACATTCTGTTCTTGTGTCTATAGTGCAATATTATAGATATTAAACAGATATTGCTCGACCAGGCCTAGATAGATGGCTATTGCACCCATCTGCCCATACCCGAGTTCATGGAGAGCAAGGTGGTGAACAAACATTATGCAATCTAATGTAATTACAGATACGAATCACAGCCGCTGTCAAATATAACACCTGAAAAAAACTGAAAACCATTCATGTACTGACCATGCTATTCCATAGGAATTCACCAAGAGGATTTTAAAAGCTGGGTGTGGTGGTTGCTGATGTACAAATGATCTCGTCTTTATCAGTGTAGAGAGAGTGCAGTGTCAGATGCTCTGTCTGGACTGTCATTATCTCTTTATCAGACTCTTTAATTAATGAAGACACTGCTGAAGTCCAGATAAATGACCAAATGTTCTTGTAAATTTATATGTTTCTGTTTGTGTGTGCGCGCGTGTGAGGGAGCTGAGAGGAGGAATGTGTTAAGGAGAAAGTGTTTGAGGGGGATATGTAGTTCAGAGAGGAATCAGAGCACTCCCTCCTTATCTGGTACCAGCTGGAGCTGGTGTGTGTGTGTGTGTGTGTGTGTGTGTGTGTGTGTGTGTGTGGTTAAATAGATTTCAGTCCTAGTGCTTGGAGATTTCCTGACAGCTGGGATGCCAGAACTGTGACCTCTGACCTGTCTTCTCCTGTAGACTGCCTGACTATAAGTGTGTGCTGATATCCAGAGTTCTGTGGATCTTCAGAGTGTGTCAGAGGCAGGAGGTTCAGATTGGGGAGGGTGTGTGTTAATTTTAGCAAGTTCCTGTATATGACGTGAACAGAGCTGAGAGGTGTGTATGGTGCTTCAATCCATGTTTGGGAAATGGTCACTTTGAATGGCAGTCACTGAGATGTTGTACATACACACACAGTTTTGTTCGCCACAAGGGTGTGGTGCAGGAAGTGGCCAATAGGAGATCCTGCATTTCTATAGGAGGAAATGAAACACAGGGTGTATTCCAGAGGAGGGGTCCACTTCCAGTTGCTTTTAAATAACATATGTGTACACACACACACACACACACACACACACACACAAGCAAACAGGAATACTGAATTAATAATGTGTTAATACTATATTGTAGCCCTATCTACAAGTCCAGCATCAAATTTACTACAAAAGAAAATCTTCTTTCTTCCATGCTTGTATGGCACAGTAACATGAACAGAGACGACGTGGATAAATTTGAATACATTCAGATTATGCAAATACTCAATACTCTAGTGAAATGATTTAAAATAAAAGAGTAATGTTGGATCTGGAGCGCCATGTAACAAACTGGGAAGCAGCTGGATAGTGAAACTGGAAACATGGCCTCACACCTCCAGTTCGAAGTTTTAATCTCAGCTCTGACCTTGTGTGTTCAGGGTTCGCATGCTCTCCCTGTGTTGGCATCCAAAGGCATGTACACTACATGACTAAGTTTGACAAGATAGCTTCAGATATTCAGATTTGATTTATATTTGTTTTTATAGAATCAATAATGAAAACCTCAGTCCCAGGGTTGAACTCTTTGAAATTCATTAAAACCGACCAAGAACACTGTGGCTTGGGTCTGAACCCAAAATATATTAAACTGTGTAAGTAGTTTACTGTCAACGTGCGAGTTCGGGACGCCTTTGCGGACATGCTTGGAGCATGGGGACAAGTCATGGGGACACTGGAAGAGATGGGGAGGATGACGCGGGTGGCATAGGTGGACACCGTTGCTTCCTGTGGTGTATGAGGCTCCTCCCACTCTCCCAGGTTGTTTCAGGCTATAACACAATGTTGGTCATTGGTCTAATATAAATTTTAACTCTGTGCGTCTTCAGAAAAAAATTCCACATTAAATTTTCTTAGATAAACCTTTATTTGTACTGTTGTCTAGTCTCCATTGTGCCTTAAAACTAAGCATATAAATAACTGCATAGAAAAGCAATAATTCTGAATACTAGAAACCAAAATTCCATGGAAATTTTGATGGGTCTGTCCAGGCGTTGATCGCAGCAGCAGGTGTGGTGTCCACAGCTGTGTCAGATGTAAGAGCAAGCGGTACAACTACAGTAGCCTATGGAACAGGCGGTCACATGACCTTAGGTGATGTTTAGAACATGTTCATGGAACATGGAACATGCTAATGCCAGCATGCTAACATCAAAAACGCTAACAGGGCATGGCCAAGATGCATTTACATTTGCAGCATTTATCAGACGCCCTTATCAAGAGCGACTTACAGCTGGGATGCCAGTAGTTACAGGGACAGTCCCCCTGGAGCAACTAAAGTTAAGTGTCTTACTCAGGGACACAATGATAGTAAGTGGGATTTGAACCTGGGTCTTCTGGTTCATAGGCGAAAGTGTTACCCACTAGGCTACTACCACCCTATGCGTCACATTCAATTTGGTGACATTTGGAGCATGTTGAAAAATTAGCATGTTATCTAAAGTGTAATAGGTCCGGGTGTTCCTAATAAAGTGGCGGACGGACCGGGCGTTCCAAATAAAATGGCAGAAGAACCGGGCGGTTTTAATAAAGTGGCTGAAGGACCAATACTAAATGGTCTATCCTACTGACAGGCCCAAATGATTTACATACTCAGGATTGACGGCACCTGGGGACTCACCTGTGCCCAATCAGGGCGCTGTTATAAGGCGCTGTGGTTCCGCCCATCGAAGGCAACATTTTTGTGGACATGATTTATGTGTTTTACAGTTCTGGCAATCGCCACACGCCTGAAGGTTTGTTTAAGTTCTCCCCTTTATTTGTACTGTTTTCTGCCCTCGTGCCTGGTTTTGTTTCCCTTTATTGTTAATAAATACTTCCCAGTATTTCCCGCCTCTGCGCTTCATTCCCCTGTCAGCTTGCGGACGTGACAGAATGTTGCTGCCCCAACCTAAAGCACAGAGAAGAACTCAGCCAGTCGGAGTGAGTAAGGGCGCCAGCGGGGAGCGCTGGATGATCACCTGTGGGGTGGGGTAGTTCCGCGGGACGCGGGACGTGCCAGGATCCCCACGTACTGGTAGAGCAATTTCTTCTCATTAATACGGGGGTTGAGCCATGGCGAGGAGGGCCACGGTATGACATCAACCCCTGGGTGATCCGCAAAACCTGCAAGCGGTAGGGTCTTCGGGTAAGTGGGCGGAGCGAGGACAAAGGCGTCGGCGGCAGCAAGAAAGTGATGTGGGCAGCGAGCACAGAGAATGCGACCCCCACAATCTTTGCCATGTCAGGCCAGGAAGCTCTGCTGGCAAGGCTCCCCGTGGACTGGGAAGACGACGACGCGAGTTGGCTGGCTACACGCTGCCGGGACTGCCTCGCGGGGAATCCGTCTCTCCAGCTCCGGTCGCAGACACACCTACTCTCTGCTCGGACGTTCCCCAGCTGAACAGCAGCACAGCACCAGCGCCCCTGCCTGTTGTAGAGGACGTCCACCACCCTCCATGCCACACACCGACCACAATCGCCAGGACCCTGTGCAGGAATATTCAGCAATGAGAGGGTTTTCCATAAATTCCACTAAATCTAAATACTACTCTGTGATTTGACAAATATTCTGACTTTCCCTTCGATATGAGCTTAGTATTGCCCCCTATTGGGCAACACTGTAAATGCATTTGCACTTTCGTTCAACAGTTGCACTGTAAAGTGGGTGTATAAAATAAAGGAAGTTATTGACAGGACCTTATACACATCAGACGATTGACAAGGGAATGAGGGAAGGCAAGGCATATGTTAAGGGAACACTAGTTACACAGGAACGGAATTTACATGGCGGTAATCCACAACCAAAGAACCATGCCAGACAAGCACAGGACCCCTGCGGAATCAGCTCTGGCATCATCAGTGTCCTCCTCTGCCTGCTGAGAGTGAAACGACGGACCTGGGGACTCAAAGGCCAGAAATCTGGTTTGCGAGAGCCTTCAGCTGTCTCTGCTCATGTATTTCATCTGGAGCCCACCATCCTGCCTTCTCCAGTCTCCCAGCTGTCAGGCCCACTCCTCTCTTCTTCTTGTTTCGCCCCATTGCCCCTACTAGCAGTGGGGCAGTGGTGGCCTAGCGAGGGCAGTGGTGGCCTAGCGGTTAAGGAAGTGGCCCCGTAATCAGAAGGTTGCCGGTTCTAATGCCGATGCGCCAAGGTGCCACTGAGCAAAGCACCGTGCCCACACACTGCTCCCCGGGCGCCTGTCTTGGCTGCCCATTGCTCACCAAGGGTGATGGGGGATGTCTACTCAATTTGCATGCTCACCAGTGCATTTTGTACTTCTGACACCATGTACTGTTCAGTCAGGAGAAGGGGGTCATTTGATTTCTTTAAAGCCTTTACTGAGAATTTTTGCAACTCTACAACTTGAACACATAGATACACTGCACTGCCTACTGGAACATTATCCTGGTCTACACATTGGTTAATGTCCTTCAGTGCAATAATATATATCCTTACAGCACAAGAATCTGGAGGAAGAAATGCAGAGTCAGATCACTGGTGTGGGAACACTTTGGAAAACAAATTATGTTCCAGATTTGCTACTCTAAACCATTTCTGAACACAAATAAACTGATGTCAAGTAATCTAGCTGTCTTGATGACACTAATGCATTGCAAAGCAGTGACAATGTATGAGCTCTTTTCATGAATTGTCATAAAAATATGTGGGAGAATGCCTTACTGTTAAACTATTATACAATCTACTAAATGCACAATTTAATACAATAGCAAAAGCAAACTAGAAATCAAAAGTCCAGAGGAAATTTTGATGGGCCTGTCCGGGCGTTTTTCGCAGGAGCGGACATGGCCTCCTGAACTGGTCTCAGCTGTAAATTCATGTGGTGTATTAAAGGAGCCGATGGAGCAGGCGGTTACATGAAATTTAGTGACGTTTGGAGCATGTAAAAAAATTTGCATGTTAGCAAGTTAATGCTAGCATGCTAACATAAAAAATGCTAAAAGGGCATGGCCAAGATGCGTCACATTAAATTTAATGTTTGGAGCATGTTTAAAAATGAGCATGTTAACATGCTAATGCTAGTATGTTAACAACAAAAGCGCAAACAGGGTGTGGCCAAAATTTCGTGACGTCTGGAGCATATTAAAAAAAATTGAATTTTAGCATGTTACTGTTTGCATGCTAACATAAAGAATGCTAACAGGGCGTGGCCAAGGTGTGTCAAGTAAAACTAAGTCACGTTTGGGGCATGTTGAAAAATTTGCATGTTATTGCTAGCATGCTAACATTAAAAACGCAAACACGGTGTGGCCAAGATATGTCACATTAAATTTAGTGACGTTGGGAGCATTTTTAAAAATTACATGTTAGCATGCTAACATCAAAAATGCTAAGAGGGCGTGGCCAAGATGTTAAATTTGGGGACGTTTGGAGCATGTTGAAAAATGAGCATGTTACCATGCTAATGTTTACATGCTAACATCAAAAACGCTAAGACAAACCATATGTCAAAACGTCAGTCTTGGCGAGAGCTACGAGACAACATTTTTTGTATGTCAAATAATCTAGACACAAAGTCCAAAAAAGTCAAATTTTGGACTAGGATAATAAACATGTTCTGGAAATGCTTTTTAGTGTGTGCTGTGAACCATGTCATTGTCAGGATCCGGTCTGAAATGGGGGTTACCGGAGTTTAATTGTTGTCCTGTGTAATGTTCCCTAATCGTTCTCACCTGTGTTAATTGTATAAAGCTGCCCTGATCGTTTCTGTTCGCCGTCAGGTCTTTGACGTTATGTTCCATGTTCACCAGTGTCTACGTCTCGGATGTCTCCCCTGTCCTGTGCTTCACCATTAAACCCCTGTTCCATGATGTCAGGTGAAAGCGTCCTTCATTCCACGTCTTCTCGTCACTCTTCGTCCTCCTCTCCGTTCACCCGCCGCGTCATGCCTGCATGGACGTGACAGAAAGACCTGACCCACATTTGGACACCACCTGACGCAGCCCCGCTGAGATCGGAGGAGCCGCGACTCGCCGGGAGGACGCCGCCAGCTTCCTTGTCCCTGGCCTTCCATGGCTTCATGTTCAGCAGGGTCCCGACCCCTGCCTCTCAGTCCCGTGTCTGGCGGCGTTGAAGGTGAGGAGCGGCCATTCAGCGGGGCGAGCCGGAGACTGACAGGAAGCGGCGGGCGCATGCGGACGGCGGACGAGGTGCCGGTACCAAGGAGGAGGATTCTGTCAGGATCCGGTCCGAAATGGGGGTTACTCCGGTCAGGATCAGGATCCGGACCGGAGTTTAATTGTTGTCCTGTGTAATGTTCCCTAATCGTTCTCACCTGTGTTAATTGTATAAAGCTGCCCTGATTGTTTCTGTTCGCGTCAGGTCTTTGACGTTATGTTCCATGTTCACCAGTGTCTATGTCTCGGATGTCTCCCCTGTCCTGTGCTTCACCATTAAACCCCTGTTCCGTGATGTCAGGTGAAAGCGTCCTTCATTCCACGTCTTCTCGTCACTCTTCGTCCTCCTCTCCGTTCACCCGCCGCGTCATGCCCGCATGGACGTGACAGTCATCACAAATTCTAAGAAACTAAATGTTTTCACACTTTTAATAGGTTGGTCATGATTTGTGGGTGTCCCATAGTCCCCAACGAAGCATTTCAAGATCTTAGTGTGGCATCCACAAATGCAAGACCGGGCCTTTTTTGCTTTTTTTCCTAATTTTCCAGGTTTTCCTGACACCTGTTGGGGGTAGTGACACATCCAATTACCAAAATTAGAGAGGGGATAGCCTAACATATGAAACAGGGAAAAACCCGATGTGTAATCCATTTATTTCAACAAAGTAACTGTATTCTGATTATCACTCATTTAAACGGTAACTGTAACAAAATAGTTACTCATATTTTGTATTCTAAAGACGTTACGCTGTTATATGTATTGCGTTACTCCCCAACACTGTCTGTAGGCTTCATCAAACGCTACTGTCTCTTCATGTAATCTCAGACATACTTAATGTTATGATCAGATATTGTTTTAATGTTGTGCTGCCTATTGTAAATTGTTAAAAATAAAATATTACTTAGATATTACTTACCGCATTTTTCACAACTATCTGCACAGTACTCAGTGTATATATGATAAAAAAAAAACACAAAAATAAGACATGCTAGATCTGAATGAATAAAATAATCTTATTAAATACTTATTAAGTTCTTTAAATAGTTGAATGTGCTGACAACAAAAGCACATAAAAATTATCGATGGAAATCAAATTGATCAACCCTTGCAGGTCTGGATTAATACAGGCCGATCCAACTTTGATGTAATGTCAAGAAGTCAAAATTAGGCTCAAAACAAGTCAAAATTAGGCTCAAAACAAGTTAAGCTCAGTGGTGTGTATGGCCTCCATGTGCCTGTATGACCTCCCTACACCACCTAGGCATGCTCCTGGTGAGGTGGCGTATGGTCTCCTGAGGGACTAAAGCATCCGCCAACTCCTGGACAGTCTGTTTTGCAATGTGGCATTTGTGGATGAAGCGAGACATGATGTCCCAGATGTGCTCAATTGTATTCAGGTCTGGGGAATGGGCGGGCCGGTTCATAGCATCAATGCCTTTGTCTTGCATGAACTGCTGACCCACTCCAGCCACATGAGGTCTAGCATTGTCTTGCATTAGGAGGAACCCAGGGCCAACCACACAAGCATATGGTCTCACAAGGGGTCTGAGGATCTCATCTCGATACCTAATGGCAGTCAGGCTACCACTGGTGAGCACATGGAGGGCTGTGTGCCCCCCCCCAAAGAAATGCCAACCCACACCATTACTGACCCACTGCCAAAACGGTCAGGCTGGAGGATGTTGCAGGCAGCAGAATGTTCCGGTCATGCTGGAGGATGTGGCAGGCAGATGTTCCAGACTCTGTCACATCTGTCACATACAGGAGGAGTCCTAGCCTGTTTGGTGCCCAATCGAAACATAAAACATACTAAGAATTTATATTGGCATATTTATTTGAAAACCCTGTTGTCAGAACCATACTGAATTTAACTACATATATATATAGGGCTTTGACCTTTTCATGTCCATCTTCCATTGGTTTGTACGTTAGTCTGCAATTTCTCACAACCCAGTGTCACAGCCAATACAAGAGCGGGCCATCCCCTTCTGAACTCCTGGCAGGGACCACAGTCTTTACCAAGCTGGACCTCCAAAACGCATATCACCTCGTTCGGATCCGGGAAGGGGACGAGTGGAAGACTGGTTTTATCACGCCATCCGGACACTATGAGTATTTGGTAATGCCCTTTGGTCTCTCGAACAGCCCAGCCGCCTTCCAGGTGCTCGTCAATGACGTCCTCAGAGACATGTTGGACCAATTTGTGTTTGTCTACCTAGATGACATCCTAATCTACTCACCCAACCTCTCGACCCACATCTACCATGTCAGAAGGGTCCTCCAGCGCCTTCTACAAAACCGTCTCTTTGTTAAATTGGAAAAGAGTACTTTTCACACCGCTGAAATCTCCTTCCTGGGGTTCCAGATCAGCCCTCAAGGAATTGCCATGGACCCCCTCAAGACAACCGCAGTCACGGACTGGCCGGTACCCACCACCGTTCGTCAGCTACAGCAGTTTCTCGGATTCGCCAACTTTTACCGTCGCTTCATCCGCAACTTCAGCAAGGTGGCACAACCCATGACCTCCCTCCTTAAAGACCAACCAACCCGACTCCGCTGGAACCCCCAAGCTCAACAGGCATTCAGCAAGCTCAAACAGCTATTCACCACGGCCCCCATCTTATTCCACCCAGACCCCCAACTCCCATTCGTCGTCGAAGTCGACGCGTCTAGTCTAGGCGTAGGGGCGGTACTATCGCAACGCAACCCCCTGGACCACAAATTGCACCCATGTGCCTTCTTCTCCCACAGACTAAACCCGGCAGAGCGGAACTATGATGTTGGGAACAGAGAACTCCTGGCCATCAAATTGGCCCTGGAGGAGTGCCGCCATTGGCTGGAGGGGGCAGTCCACCCATTCCTGGTACTGACAGACCACAAGAATCTGGAGTACCTCCAAAACGCCCAACGCCTTAACCCACGGCAAGCACGGTGGGCCTTGTTCTTCACACGGTTCGAATTCACCGTATCCTACATCCCCGGCACCAAGAATGCGAAGGCTGATGCCCTGTCATGCCGGTACACCCCAGAGGCTGAGGACAATCCGTCCTCCCCTATCCTCTCCCAGCCGTTCCTACTGGCCCCCGTACGCTGGACCCTCATGCAAGAGGTGATTGCGGATCACACACACCACCCCCCACCTAGGACCACGCCTCCCAACCTCACGTACGTGTCACCTCCTCTCCGACCACGCGTCCTACAATGGGGGCATGACACTCCATTGGCTGGACATCCTGGACGTCAGCGCACACTGGCCAACATTCAGCAGACATTCTGGTGGCCAGGCCTGGCCTCAGACGTACAGGCATACGTTGCCGCCTGTAACACCTGCGCTTCACATAAGACCGACACACAAAGACCCCAAGGCCTTCTCCTTCCCCTGCCTCGCCCCCATCGCCCTCGCCCCCATGGTCCCATGTCTCCATGGATTTCATCACGGGACTGCCACGATCAAGAGGGATGACCACCATTATGGTACTCGTAGACCGGTTTTCCAAGATGGCCCGGTTCATTGCCCTTCCAGGACTGCCTACAGCTGCGCGAACCGCCGACGTCGTCCTCCAAGAAGTGGTGCGGCAGTTTGGACCCCCAGTAGACCTCCTCTCTGACCGCGGCCCCCAGTTCATCGCCAGGTTCTGGCGTCACTTCTGGGGACAACTGGGGGTCTCAGTCAGTCTGTCGTCAGGATACCACCCCCAGTCCAATGGCCAGACCGAGAGGGTCAACCAGGAGGTGGAGACCTACCTTCGCTGCTACTGCTCGGCCCGACCCACCTCCTGGTCCCAACACCTCCTCTTGACGGAGCTCGCACGGAACCAGCACAGTTCCTCGGCCACAGAGTGGTCCCCCTTTGAGGTGGTCACTGGCCTCCGACCCACATGGTTCCCCATGCCCATGGTCGAGGGACCGGTGCTGGCGGTCAACAACCGACTCCGCCAGCTCCACACGGTCTGGTCCCAAGTTCACCGGGTCCTCAACCGCACCGCGGAGCGCATGAAACGACAGGCATATTCCCCGGCGGGATATCCTGGATCCGGCCCTTCTCCTGGATTTCCATGACTGCCACCCTGATTTGCCGGGCCCTTCAGGAGCCGGGCCTAGGAGGGGGGGCTCTGTCACAGCCAATACACCTCCAGCCCACCAGAGAGCACCAGGCCAGACAGAGAGACGGCGACCCGGAAGCGGAAACGAGAGTGGGCAGCGTAGAGTATAAAAGTCAGGTAACCCCAAGGAGACGCTGCCCGCTCTTTGAGTTGAATTTACTTCCATTGACGCCAGCCTTATTTTCCCACGATTGATATCCATGACCACGACCTTTGCCTGTCCCCGACCTAGAACTTTGCCTGCCCCTCTTGTGACGACGATCTCTAATCGGATTCTCCAGTGTGACCACGACCTTCGCCCGCCATTGACCTTGAGTTTGCCTGCCCCTTTTGCTAATACGATCTTCCCCGTTACCCCCCACGGAGCCAGAGTTCCCTCCCCGCCGCGCTGCGGCGCTTCCACGGCCACACTCTTGTCCCAGCTCACCTCCGGCCGCCTTATCATCGGCCAAGCGCCTCCGGTCCTCCTCTCCCAGTACGACGACTACTCCACCCGCTCCAAGCATGCCTGCGAATGCGTCCCCCAACTCGGCCAGTGACACCCAGGGATAATTGATCGTGACACAATGAGCACAGATTGACAATATTATGAATGAAATGTGTTTTAATTGGAAGCAGCACACCTCCCTCCTCTTTCGACATGTGAGACTTCGGCACAGCTGCAGCAAGCAGGCAAACCAAGGACCTCACGCTCACATCCTGCATATATAGGTGTGATAGAATTTATAATACACAAGGATGATGAAGTTAGCTCATTATTCGAATTGCCTGTTCTGCCTTAAATACAGCTCACCTGGCTGCAATCCTAATTAAGTTTACATGGAAATGTCCATATTCATCATAAATCTATGTGCACATGAGGTTAATTTTACAGTTAAAAAGGTTTTGGGCCAGACAGGTATAAGTTTATACTATTTCGACACATCCTATTTTATCCTTAACAAGTTTGTTTTCTGTGGCCCCAAGCTTTTTGACTATAGTTTTGTTTTTGTTTAGAAATAAAATGACATTCATCAATCCAATGTTCCCACTGAAATGTTCAGTAAAAACAGTGTTGGACCAGACAGGTAACACTTGATACAATTTCTAATAGTTCAGGGTGTTGAGTGGGCACAGAGATCATCACCATATACAGATTTAAAATGTTATTTATTTCTGGGACAGATTTCCTGTCTGTGAAAGTGATTAGTTGTCACATGTGCTCGCTAGGCCACAACTGCCCCTCCCTCTAGTCCACCACTGCTGTAAGCCTTGCTGAACTAAAACCCCTTCAGGTGCAATATGGGATATGGGTACTGCAGCCTGCTGAGCAGTATTTAAGGTGGAACTGAAAATTCAAACAAGGAGCTAACTTCAGCATGTTTTTTTTTTATTTTGTGAGCTGGTTATTAAATGCAGCTCCAACCCGTGATACCACCCCCGCCATGATGCCGTAGGAGATCATGGTGGGGGAGATTTCTTCTTTTATCCTGTTCAGAGTCTACATTCCACCACAGGCCAACTGGCTGACCAGATCACAACCCTGGAAAGAAAATGTCCAGACTCCCTTTTTATTGTCCTTTTTAACAGAACAAAACTAAACCATGTATGTGCTGTAAATTCTGTAAATGTAAATGTATCACCCATACAACCAGCACTGTTGTAATACTTTCTCTTTATGTTATATTATTTATAATAAGGTATTGTATATCATATTATAATGATGTCATTATAAAAAAAAAAATACACACGACAGACAGACAGATAGATAAAAATGAAAAACAACAATGTTGAGGGCAAACCAAGTTATTCCACCCGGGCCAGGAGTTGAACCTGGTACGTCCACCAGAAAGGTGAATGTGTTACGAATATACACCACCCGGGTTTGGGTTTTGGTTTGCCAATTCATACTGGTTCACAGAACAACCAGTAGTTTGATTAAATTTAGCTGCCAAATTGAACTAAGTGCAAGTGACAGATTTCAAACTAGTTTGAAGCTTGATTTTGGCTTGGAAAGCAGTGAATATTAAAAAATTAGATACTGAAAGGATTAACACAAGAAATTAGGTGACAACACAAGAAATTAGGTGTTTAGAGCATGTTAAAATATGCATGTTAGCATGCTAATTCTATCATGCTAACATCAAAAATGCTAACAGGGCATGGCCATGATAAGTGAAGTCAAATTTAGTGACGTTTGGGACATGTCAATTATCTTTATTGCATTAATTACAACAATGTTACCATTCCCCACTGCTTACTAAGGGTGATGGGTTAAAAGCAGAGCAGCAATTTTCTTAATAAAGGGATAGTAAATTAATAAAGTTAAAAAATTGTTGCTCTGTTAAAGGGAGGAGTGGAGGATAGGCCGATGAGTTGAAAGAGGTTAAATGTGGTTGAATTGGTTAAATTTGGTGGATTGTTGAAATATGTGGAGGTTGAAAGGCTAAAGGTGTGATCATTGTTGATCTGTAAAATGCATGGCTGTAAATGTGAGGATGGAAAGATGAAAAAGAGGAGTAGAGGATAACGGGATGAGGGGAAAGTGGTTAAATGTGGTTGAATTTGATAAATTTGTGTGGTGGTTGAAAGATTGAAAGGTTTCCAAGCCAAAAAAATACTAATGAAATCATCTGAAACTGCCTGCTTTTGCTATGCATGTGGGAAACCGGAGTACCCGGAGAAAAACCCACGTGAACACGGGCAGCGCACGCAAACTCCATAAAGAAAGAAGCCAGGCCAGGACTAGAACCCAGTTTCTTTCTATAAGGCAGCAGCTTCAAGCACTGTGCTACCGTGTCACCAGAACAACACACATCAACATGCAGACATCATGTCAATTATATTCATTTCAATTACATTCAGTCCTGTCAAAACTTACCTACCTACATACTTATCAACCTAATATAATATACTAACCTAACGTACCAATATAACTGTTGTAAACAATGCTTAACTGTAATAAAACTACAACAATAATAAAAAAATAAATATATGTGATTAAGCTATGCTTAAAATATTAACAATACAAAAATATTTTTAAGAAGTAATATTAATAAATAAACTTTTTTTAATAATAATAAACATATATAACATCGGAATAAATACATGTGCTGGAACTTAAACTATGTGTGTAGGTGTGCAAGAGAATGTTTGTGTCTTTTCTAACAAATATGGGAAATTAAAACTGAACAAAGCAAAATAGAAAATTACATTATGTTTCAAAAACTCACTTAGGATGATCAAAAAAAAAAGATGGTGAAAAACTCCAGGTCCTGCAAAACAAATGTGAAACAAATATTATAAAAAAGAGCTTAAATATTTAAATGGACTGAAAAAAGGGATAGTTAAAAAAACCGGGGTCGTTTGGATGGTGATGCCCCAGCAGAGACCAGGGAGTGAAACAGCTCTGCCATGAGGTAAGGATGGCCTTTCTGAATGGTCTTCCATCCAGGTGTCCTCATGACATCCGAAGAATACCTAAGAGAGAAAAGGAGATCTTGTTAATGAAATATTTATACAGTACCATCTATCTTCTGAAAATAAGAAACAGCATAGAGTAAATGAGCTGTGGGAGCATCACCCACTGGTTGATGAAGGTGATGGACTTTTCCTTCAGATTCGGGGTCAAGTAGAGGTCAGCGAAGATGAGGATCTCGGCAGCGTTCTCCACCGTGAGACTCCTGCACAGCGCTTCCTCACACATCCTCTTCAGCCGCTCCAGAAGATACTGGGAGAGAGAAGAAGAGCGTCTAAGATCCTGTACGCTGAGTGTGTGCTGAGGGGCATTAGTGTGTGTGTGTGTGTGTGAGCATTAGCTACCATGTCTGCTGCTACTAGGAGCTCGGCTGCCATGTCCTGTAGGTTAGGTGCCTTGCCGGAGTAGATAAAGGTGAGCAGCTCTTTAAGCACCTCTGGCTCCATCTCATGGATCTCCACACGGTTCTAGAGAGGAAAGCAGAACTGAGATGAGTTCAGTTCTAGACAATGACAGTAAGAGTGAAGCCAGAGTTTGGACTGCTCCTGTTAAACCACACAGAAAGAGTCTTATAAATCTTTCTTTTCTGTTTTAACATGCAACATATTGGGGATTACAGGTCAATGGCTAAGATGAAGCATAGAGACTTACGGTCTGACGCTCCATCATGTTGTGCGTGAACATGGCCCTGAAGACTGGACAGCGAGCTGCAGAGGTAGAGAAAGAGAAGGAGCAATGTGAAGATCGCTGCTTCCACCAATCACTGTTAGCGTTTCTGCACATGTGAGCATTGTACCTGCTAGGATGGCTTTGTGGGCCTGGAACTCCTGTCCCGCCACAACCAGAGAGCAGTCTGGGAGCAGGGACTGGTCCCACAGGTCCCCGAGATCATCGGCCATGCTGCACTCGGGCACCTTCACCTGCGAACGCTGGGTGTTCTCGGGACTGTGCAACAAATGGAGCTACAACAAGCCAACACAGCGTTTACTACACTTCACTCAGCTACAACATCCACACACTGTCAGCATCCAATAATGTAATGTGGTCAGTGTGGTTATGCAGACAGAACATACTTCACAGGTCACTGTCAGGGTGTCGTTCTGAAGAATTCCTGTTTCCTCGTTCATGATGTCTTCCAGTCTGGCAAAGGTGTCAAATCCAACGACTTTCCCAGGCATCATTCTGAAGGTTCTATCCAGCTCTGCAGAACAAAAGCACACAAATAGGCTGTGTGAGTTCAGGAAATGAGAGAACACACACACACACCTCGTGTTCTTCAGTTTCACTGTTTTGAATCTCCAGACGGACTCACCCCTGGATATGGCCTCTTCTCCATCACTGTTGAGAATGGCCATCCTGCCCTTGATAGGGATACCTGTCTTTGGACCACTGATCCAATGGAAATAAAGAGACAGGTACTCTTCATAGGGCACACCACACGTGAACATTAGCAGGGTCCTGAGAAGACAGAGATTAAAGAAACGCAGCATGAGAAATACAGAGCACCAGCAGCCAGAGCCTCGAGCAGCAGTCCAGGATGCCACACCTACCATTTTGACTCTTCACTGGCGTTGGTGAAGATGCTGCTCTGCACAGTGCCATCAGCAAAGCTGAAGTCTGTGATGTTCCAGGTCAGTGAAAAGCTTTCAGCTTTGCACTGTGTGTAGAAGTGGTCATCGCTGGTCATCTCTGCTGCTGGATGTGGAATCTTCTCTTCTCTCTGATGAATGTCTTCTTCTCTTCAAACAGGAACCTCTCTATCTTCTTCTGGAATCTCACAAATCTCTAATTGTATGAAATAACTGAGAGAATAAAGAGACATAATTGAATATTTGCACAGGACATTATTAGCAATGATGAGGACATATATGTCCTGATATTAAAGAGCTAACAAGTGTATAAAGCGTTCAGCATCTCAACATGCAGGGAGAGAGGGAGAGAACTATGAACTATAAAATGCTGAATTTACCTTCCTGAGCAGGAAAAGTACACAGGCAAACTACAGCCACACAACCAGAGTAGGAATGGAAATGTTTTATTCCATGTGCTACTCACTGTGGCCTTTGTTACTTGCTCACTTCACCTTGTGTTTCAAAATTGTGACGGCGAAGCTGCCAAATATGCAAATTAAACGCGAATGTGCAGAAATATATAAAATATTCGTGTCAGAGCCGGGTTGATAAACGCGGTCTGTATTTTATCTATAAATCATGGCGCCAGTCCCGCGCTACAGTGTTTAAGGTCAGAAAGCAGAAAACTAGCTACTCACCGAACACGCCACCACTCGGATCTGTCGCCTCGCAGCTCTGACGGTTAATTTTATGTTGTGATAAACTCCGTTACCATGACAACGACGCACGACGTGCAGCGCAGCGCGGATTCTAATAAAAATATGGACGCAACTTTGGATTTTATGTTGGTAATTTGGCTCGTAAAATGAAGCTACATTAAATGAGTCGATTTTAGCTGCTGCTTTAACTATTACAACTCCGTAACCCACCACAATATAAACTAATGGACACTTTAGTGCGCAGATTTGGTTTGTATTTTTTCTCCAATTTCGCAGAACCCAGGGAAAATTAATCGTGAAATAATGAGCTTGGCTTGACAATATTATGAATGAAATGTGCTTTAATTAGAAGCTGGTTGCCTCCTTCGCCTTCTTCAGCACAGCAGCAGCATGGAGGACCTCATGTACACATCCCACATATATGTGATAGAATTTAGATTTCTCAACAACGCTGAAGTTAGCTTCTTATTTGACACGCCTCTTCCACATTAAATACAGCTCAGCAGGCTGCAACACTATTTTACATGGAAATGTCATTATTCATCATAAATGTATGTGCACTTGAGCAAAGTTCAAGTTCCAGGTCAATTTTACAGTGAGAAAACTGTTTGAGCCAGGAAAGTATTAGATGACACTGTTTCTACACATCCCATTTTACCCTTAAAAAGTGAGTTTTCAGTGGCCCAGCACTTTTAAACGTTATGTTTTTTTGTAAGAAAATGGCATTCATAAATCCAATGCACAGTTCCCATAAGAAATGTTCAGTAAAAACAGTGTTGAGCCAGACAGGTAACACTTGATACCATTTCTAAAAGTTCAGAATTTTGGGTGGGCACAGAGATCATCGTATACAGATTTAAAACATGGTGAATTTGCCAATTTTGGTGCTTTGCTGGCAAATGTCAAATGTGCTGCACGGTGTTGGGCCGTAACCCCTACCTGTGGACATCAGGCGCTCATACCACCCTCGTGGAGTCTGTTTCTGACCGTTTGAGAAGACGCATGCACATTTGTGGCCTGCTGGAGATCATTTTGCAGGGTTCTGGCAGTGCTCCGTCTCTTCCTCATAGGTAGTGGTGCTGGATCCTGATGCTGGATCGTTGCCCACATTTTTCACATTGTGTCACCTTACAACCAATCAATAAATATTTATAAATTGGCAATCAGTGTTGCTTCCTAAATGGACAGATTGATTTCACAGAAGTGTGACTGAGTTGGAGTAAAATAGTGTTGTTTAAGTATTCCCTTGATTTTTTGGAGCATTGTGTGTAATGTAGAACACACACAAACACACACACACTTCAAAAGTTTAGTATGATTGAAAAAAAAACAATTGTCTTCTCCAACACTGATACAGACATAAATTACGCTGGAATTGGCTGTTAATGATGGAAAATCTGTACACATATAGAGACCTGTCATGAGGAACAATTAGCCTTAGTCAACGGAAATGGAATTTTAGACAATGGAAAGTGATCTCAGATAATAGTTTTTATAAATTTGCCAAAACCTCAAGCAAACGTTTTTCTCTTTGTCAATATGGGGTGTTGTGTGTAGAATGCATTTAATGTAGCTGTAACAAAAAGTGATGCACCATGAAACATTTTCTGATTCACTCTGTGTGTGAATGTGTGTATTATACACACACACACACACAGCATCAATAATAAAACCAAGAGAAAATGACTGAGCAGTATTGTCCAGTACTGGTAAGGCTGGATTCTGGGATATGCTATTAGGGTGCAACGGACAGCAGCTCCTCTGTGTGCAGGAAGCCATCGTTGTACAGCTGGATCTTGTTCCTCAGTCTTTGTTTGGCTGGATTCTCAGATGCCATGATGGGGGATTCTGAGAAAGAGAAATATAGCATGAATTTACAAACAAATTATGAAAAAACGACTCGCTGAGTGTCACTTTTACTGCTGCCGAGAGTTAGAAGTGTTTAGCTGTCCTCCCAGCCATACCTACATTATTTGCCTTATAATTTCTTATAATTTCTGCATTTAAATACATTACAATTAGACCTGTGAATTTAAGAATGATGGCCAGCACTAATGAGGCTCTCTTTGGTGATGCACCTACCTGTCTGGAGCAGTGAGTGATGGGGGACAAAGGTGTTTGCCCGGCAGTCATCACACACCCTTCTACCAGTGTCTGACCCACAGCTGCACTGCACAGGCCAGCTCCTGTACAAGTCCACTGCAGGCTCTCCTGCATCAGCCTGCACAGTTTGTGCAGGCTCCACCACAACTGGTTTCAGGGGATGCATGCCCCCACCTTTGCCTTCGGTGCTCTGTTGGAAGTGCTTCTCACGTGTATACTGGCTGAGGTAAATGACTTCTGATTGGCTGCACTCTAGTGGGCCCAAATCCATGGCCGGCCACAGGCCATTTGCATGTGTGATGGGTGGCTCTTCATCCTCCACCAGCAGGCTGGGGGTCTGAGCTTGTCTTCCTCCAGACCTGACAGGGCTGTCATCAAAGGTCTGCTGCTCCTCCTCAGGAGGTTGGGGAACAGGCAGCAACTGACTCAGTGCCTTTAGTACCTGCAACCAAATGAGTGTGAAATGGCCAGTATGGAGTATTACATAGATTCTGTGGGTGTATCATAGCTTCGTTATAGAAAGGAAGTGGTGTGTGTGTGTGTGTGTGTGTGTGTGTACACACTCACCATCTCCATACTGGGTCTAATTCGGGCCCTGCTGGAGGTGCAGTCCAGTCCCAGCTGAAGAAGGCAGAGAGCTACAGTCTGTGGCCAGTCGCCTGCACTTTCATCCAGGAAACACAGGCAAGCATCCATGCAGCCATGACTCTCTGCTTCAGCCCACAGCACATCTCTCTGTGTTGGTGAGGCACAACCAACATCTCAGCTGCATCCCAATTCCTATTCTGTTATGTCACATCAGCTCAGAGCATTATCTGGCTGGAGGTAATGACAAGGCAATATCATTTAGCAGAGATTCTAATAACATAAAGTGCATTGAAAAAATGTTCATGCCCTTTTCACATTGTGTCACCTTACAACCATGAGGTGCTTATTTATTTATTATTATCGATTTTATGTGATAGACCAAAACAAAGAAACACATTTTTTTATGAAGTGGACTAAAAACGATACATGGTTTTCACTTTTATGAGTTTTGTGCTCAGTCCACCTTTTTAAGCTATTTGGGGGTGTGCAGAACAGTGACTTAAAATGTAAATCCTCACTCCTTTCCTTAATGTGGACATTGTAGTTTAGATGGATATTTTACAGATATTTGTATATTCATTATAACCACAAAGACTTTCAATAGCTTCAACACAAAGTGACCATGTGAACCAAATCTAATGTAGAACTGAGATGCTGCAAGGGACTACTCAGAAACACCTTGTTGATTTTCCCCACCCCTGATTTAATGTTATTATTTCAAGGGGATTTTTTTTCCAATAGCCTCCACACTAAGTGACCCTGTGACCCACAACAAACCCTTGAACTGTGGGATATAGTGGGTTGCACCTGATTTTATAATAATACTTCAAAGAAAAAACATAAAAAATAAATTTCTTCAATACCTTTCACATAAATTGACCTTGTGACCAAAAAACCCACTTAAAACTGTGCTGTAGCAAGGGATTTGTCACACCTCAATAATAATATAAAATCCCTGGTTTTATATTAATATTTCAAAGATACAGTGGGTATTCTGACCCCCTTACATTTTTCTCTCTTTGATATATTACAGCTATTAGCTAAAATCATTTAAGTTTGTTTTTTCCTCAATAATGTACACACAGAATTTACATTTTTGCAGATTTATTAACAGATTTATTAATTAAGAAACACTAAAATATCACATGGTCCTAAGTATTCAGACCCTGTCCATTTCTTCTGATCATCCTTGAGATGGTTCTACACCTTCATTTGAGTCCAGCTGTGTTTGAGTATACTGATTGGACTTGATTAGAAAGCCACACCCCTGTCTATATAAGACCTTATAGGTCACAATGCATGTCAGAGCAAATGAGAAAAAATTCTGCTGTACTTAAGGTTCCTAAGAGCACAATGGCCTCCATAATCCTTAAATGGAAGTTGTTTGGGATGACCAGAACTCATCCTAGAGCTGGCCTTCTGGCCAAAATGAGCTATCAGGGGAGATGAGTCTGGGTGAGAGAGGTAAAGAAGAACCTAAAGGTAACTGTGGCTGAGCTCCAGAGATGCAGTCAGGAGATAGGAGAAAGTTGCAAAAAGTCAACCATGACTGCAGTCCTCCACCAGTCAGGGTTTTATGGCAGAGTGGCCTGCTGAAGCCTCTCATCAGTGCAAGACACATGGAAGCCTATATGAAGTTTGCTAAAAACCACCTGAAGTGTGAGAAATCCAATTCTCTGGTCTGATGAGACCAAGATAGAACTTTTTGGCCTTAATTCTAAGATGTATGTGTGGAGAAAACCAGCACTGCTCATCACCTGTCCAATACAGTCTCGCAGTGAAGCATGGTGGCGGCAGAATCATGCTGTTTGCGGTGTTTTGCAGCTGCAGTGACAGAATGTCTGATTGCAAATCGAGGGAAAGATGAACGCGGCCAAGCATAGGGATATCCTGGACGAAAACCTTCACAGTGCTCAGGACCTCAGACTGGGACAAAGGTTTACCTTTCAACAAGACAATGACCTTAAGCACACAGCTTCACAACAACTCTGTAACTGTTCTTGAATGACTTAAACCCAATTGAGCATCTCTGGAGAGACCTAAAATGGCTGTCCACCTATGTTTACATTTACAGCATTTATCAGACGGCATTATCCAGAGCGATTTACAATCAGTAGTTACAGGGACAGTCCCCCTGGAGCAGATTATGGTTAAGTGTCTTGCTCAGGGACGCGGTGGTAGTAAGTGGGATTTAAATCTGGGTCTTCAGTTTCATAGTCGAGTGTGTTACCCACTAGGCTACTACTACGACTGCTACTACCATCCAACCTGCCAGAACTGGAGAGGATCTGTAAGGAGGAATGAAAAAGGATCTCCAAAGCCATCTTTCCCAAAAAGACTCATGGATGTATTAGATCAAAAAGGTGCTTCTACTAAATACTGAGCAAAGGGTCAGTTTTCCTTTGTTAATAAATCTGCACAAATGTCAACAATTCTGTGTTTCTGTCGATATTAAGTGCTTTGTGTACATAAATGAGGAAAAAATAACAAATTATTTTAGCAAAAGCTGCAATAACAAAGAGTGATTTGATCATTTAAGGGGGTCTGAATACTTTCTGTACTCACTGTATAATCTGATGAGGAATATTTTGTTTTAGTTTTCCCCTGAGGGATTCCCACCTTGTCGAGGGGTTTGTGTGCCTTAGTGACCCTAAACTCAGCCTTCAGGTGGAACACCCAAGATGAACAGGTCTTAGGGAAGAGGCATGACAAAGTAAAATCCAGTTACATGACAATAAGAGTTATCCAGAGCACCCAATCACACCACTTTGCCGTCTCTGTCACCACTATGTGCCCCCTTTACTCTTCTGTCTGCCCAGTCATATATGCCTGCCTAGAACTGGCCCCGCCTGCACGTAGTTATCAAGGGGGAAGAGGAGCTTCATTCATTTATTAGTTATTCATTGCATCTGTCCATGTAGGTATTATTTAAAGGGTTCCAAGTCTGATAATCTGTTACAAGTTTAGGGTAGCTAAATTTTTCAGTTTTGAAACCAATGTCACTAGATCATGTGTTTTCTAAAAGAAACATTTCTGCTCACATATTATAATCTTATTATAAAGATGTACCATCTTAATGCATGAATAGTCAATAGTGGGTAATTTGTGATAGGTAAAAGAAAACCCTTTAATGAATCAGATGCTCTGTCTCATACCTGCATGTGACATCTACAATGTGTCAAAGTGGGACTCACCAGTAAAGAGTGACTAGGTTTGTCCTGCTCCAGCTGTCTCCCAGTTACTGTCTCCAGCACAACCTGAAGCACAGAAACATGAATAAATCTACCCATCTCTTGATGCCAATCATATTTGAGGAGTTATAGAATCATTTAGCCAACCATCCCAAAGCTGTACACATCCAGTCGAGTAGACAGCTTCCCGTCACAGATATACTCCTCAGGCAGGTAGGCCAGGTTGCAGAGGGCACTGGTATCCAGGGTGGTGGTACAAGTCTGGTTAACAGCATGTGGCCTCAAGCAGGCCATTCCAAAGTCAGTCAGTTTGGGCTGTAAGCTCTCATTCAGAAGAATGTTTAAACTGTACACACAAATACACACCATGTTAAAAAGAAATGTTCACAAATACACAAACCCACTGTCCAGATGCAAAAGCAAGGCTGTGGAACAGTGTTCACCTGCTGATGCTGCCGCAGATGATAGAGTATGGCTTGGAGGTGTGCAGGTAGTGCACAGCCTTTGCAGTCCCTTTAATGATCCCCAGACGTTGCTGCCAGGTGAGTTCATCCACAGAGGTCTGAGCAACCTACAGCCAGAAACAATGGGAGGATTTCCTTAACTTTCAACTGAACTATATTTATAACACACAGCAGTGATATGGCATGATTATGGAATGGTGTATGTTTACTACAAATATAAAAAATATTTAGCATTTAAAGCTTATTCATGAAGGGTAATATATGGTCTCAGAAGGTCCTTGTGGTCTCAGAAGGCAGTCAATCCAGAATTAAACGGGAGGTGTATAATTTCCACACCAACCACCTGCATGTCCTCCCTCACTTTTCATAGTCGATGCATCGCGATGCAGACATGGACGATTCTGCACCGATGCCGTGCTCAGAGAAAACATTGTATGAAGTTATGTGGAAAAATGTATGGGATGCATCGTGATTTCATCGATAAACATAATCGAATAAAATAGTGAGATCAGTGAAGGTTCACACCCCTATCTCTCACCACATCCATAAAACTCCTACTAGGCATTCCTCTTCTTCTCCTGCCTGGTAGCTCCATCCTCAGCATCCTTCTCCAAACATATTCAGCATCTCTCCTCTCTACGTCCAAACCAACACAATCTCACCTCTCTAACCCTAACTGTTCACCTAATGCATTCAGTCTTAACCTCCAGCTCTGCCTCCTGTCTTAACCTTCTTCCACAATGCTTTCCCATAACTTCTACTTTATCCCCTATAGATACCGCCGCGTTTCACATCAACCTTTTCCATGAAAACCTCTACCAGTTCACTTCATCTCATCACTCATCAAGCATCCCCTCAGTTTTCAAGACTGTTTTTAACCAAATTGTACCACTTCTACAGTAGCTGTAACTCAAATTCAAAATGTATTTGTCACACACGCAGTCATACACGGAATGATATGAAGTGAAATGCTTCTGTGACTGCTATAGACCTCCATATTGCAAATATTGCAAGTATACAATCAAGACCAATGTGCAAATATTGCAAACATAACCAAATATTACAATTTTATGTTTTTAACTCTTTTGTTGGCTGTAACTCTTCCCTGCCAGCCAGTATCTTAGCTCCTCCCTAAACTCCACCTTAGAGTCTTCCTTCTTCAAGCCCCACCACCTGATCTATGGTTCGGCCTTCACTGTCCACCTCCTCCCCCATGCAGTCTCATGCTACTTTCACCAGTCACTACCTTATAGTCAACAGCCTCCTTTAAACTGATCATCACTTTCCAATCACCTCCTCATCAACTTAGTTTTCTTCACCAAAATGGAAAATGGGCATACATTGTGGGCTTTTCCCCCAACTCAAATTGTAATTCAGCCACACTGCAGGAATTATTGCACAAATGAAAAACTGGTACAAATTCTTTTAAGCGCCTGAACACTTAACATACTCTAACACCTACCTCATTTACAGCATTTATCAGACGCCCTTATCCAGAGCGCCTTACAATCAGTAGTTACAGGGACAGTCCCCCTGGAGACACTCAGGGTTAAGTGTCTTGATCAGGAACACAATGGTAGTAAGTGAGGTTTGTACTTATGTCTTCTGGTTCATAGGCAAATGTGTTACCCACTAGGCTACTACCACCCATTTCTCCTGCCATTTAACCCATTTGAAACTTCCTCCAGTACATCTGGCATTACTTTCCTTCTGTCTGGTCTTCTGCACACACACTATATCAACCTTCTGTCTACTCTATTACCCTTCCTCCTTTCCTCCTGCCTCCGGACACGACTTCCCATGACTTTCTAATGCAAATTAGAGAAAATCACTGAAATATCACAGTCACTATACACACAATCAGAGCACTTGCTTCAGATGTTATTGATTAAATGCCGACAGCAAAAAACAGCCAATGCATCCCCTACTGACATTTTGTAAATGCCCCAATTACCTTGTTGTGCAGTCTATTGAAGAGAGAACCACTGGACATATAGGGGTACACCAGGCAGTAGTGATCACCCTCTGAGAAACTGGCCCACAGCTCCAGGATGTTAGGGTGCTGATGGCTGAAAAATAAAGGTAATACAGTTTCCGGAGAACATCTTCACAGCTCTTTCATGGGTGTCAAGTTAAACTCTTACGTATGGAGAACCTCCATCTCTATGCAGAACTTCTTCCAAGTAGATTTCCAGGAGCTATTCTGGCCCTGCACCAGTTAAAAAAAAAAAAAAGAGCAATGTGCTGCAGTATCTAACAAAAGTGAGTACTCCCCTAACACACTTTTCTTGGGACAACACTTAAGATGTGACACTTTAATACAATATGAAGTATTCCGTGACCTGCTTGCATACCTGTGTAAACTTACTGTCAAAATAACTACACACACAGACATTAATGTCTAAACCACTGGCAGCATTGTGTCCAATTAACCATTTTCCCTCCCCTTATGTTACTGGCTTGTGTTTTAAGGATTCAGGTGTCAATAGGGTGAAACAGCAGCATCACAATGCAGTAATTACAATTACAAGCACATAAGCATTATATTTTATGTTGGTACTTCATGCAAATAATACATTCAAGACTAAGGGTTTAGCTGAACCATTATGTGCAACAATGTATAATGCATTACCTGTTTAAAGAGTTTAACTGTGAAGGTTTCATTTCCTCTTTTTCCCTGATAAACATCATAGAAAACTCCACTACCAATTTTTAGGTCTGGATGAAAGTGTCTGGTTCCCTCTATGACATCTGAGTAAAAGATTGCATGTCTTCCTCCTGCAACATGAAGACAACTTCAACTTTCCATGTAGTTTGCTGAATCATCTATGATCTGAATGGTATTGAAAGTAAGAACAGTTCTCTGGTTTCTCATGATAAAATCATTCTAAAATTGCATTTCAGTTTACTTTCACTAGTAACAGCAATGGTGATCACAATGCTGCTGAAATCTATCTGCATATTTAATGCAAAGGTCAAAGTAATGTGAAATGTTTTCCCACCCTGTCCCCTCCATGTGTGTACCTGAGGGCTGACTTTCCATCTGGTATTCAGATCTGAGTGGTGGTGGCTGGCAATAAACAAGAAATAATAAACACTCTATGAAACCTGTTTCCATCTTTTCTCACTCTGAACGTCATGTGAGCAGAGCTCCACCTCAGAGTCTTCAGAGAGTTGTGGCTGCTTGGGTTCTAAAAGGTCAGGCCACCGGCGACGTTCCACCAACATCCTGTCTGTGGTCTCAACAGCTAGAACAAAAATGTAGAAGTAACTTTCCTTCAGCAGGAAGTTACCAAAGAGTAGTGGTCTCCATGGCAACTACATATGACAGTGAAGTGATTGTCATGGTGACACTGCAGCACAGCACAGGGTGACAACGAAATGTGTCCTCTGTTTTTAACCAATCACCCTTAGTGAGCAGTGGGCAGCCATGACAGGCGCCCGGGGAGCAGTGTGTGGGGACGATGCTTTGCTTTGTGGCATCTCAGTAGTACCTTGGTGGCTCGGGACTCGAACCGGCAACCTTCTGATTACAGGGCCACTTCCTTAATCGCTAGGCCACCACTGCCCCCTTTATATTTTTCACATGGCTAATATTAAATTGGCTGGTTTGTAAACTATTGTTTTGTTTGTTTTCTTAATTTAATAAAGTTATTTGAAGTCTCTCTCTCTCACACACACACACACACACACACACACACCTATAAAAAGCAAAAGTGCTTAGTTTGTTTTACCGGACTGGCTGAAGAGACTCAGCGCTCTCTGATGGCCCATGGCGGTCAGCACGGTGAGCAGGTCACCCACGGTCCTGTTCTGCTGCGCCCACGTCCACAGCACCTCCTGCGTGGGACTCCTCCCGGCGCGTTCCGCCACCTCCGCCCGGCGCACGTCCCCCCAGCTGGGAGCGACTCGCGCGGCTGGTGGGACAGCAGCGTGTTGACGTGGAGGCTGTTGCAGAGAGGGGGATATTTCAGAAGGCGACTTACCGAAACTCCTCCACCCCAGGCTCCCCGCGTCGCTGTCCATTACTGAACAGAACGCGTGGACTAGGACCGGGGCGACGTCGAACAGGAGACGCGTGGATTCAGCTGCCATCGCGCCGCTTCCCCTACTGCACAGCGTGGAAATTCCCAGGCCCCGCCCACTTTCTTTATTTCTCCAGATACGTGGATTAAAGTTCCTGTCAGCGCAGTCCACACTGAATTATTTCTACACGTACACTGACGTATTGTTACGTACACTGACGTAATGAGTTTGAGTTATAAAAAGTTTTGTTGTAACTTTATTCTCTCTGTCTGGTCACCTGTCCTAGGGGAATTACTGCATATCAGACGTTCATTTTTATTCTATTAAGAATCATTATTTTATGGCGGAGAAACCATTTAAATATTATTTTGCAATTAGTGTTTTGGCATAACAGAAAGAGGCGGTTCTCATGACGCTTTCTGGAACGCCCACCATACAAAAAGGGGCGGTTCTTATCCACCCGTGATCCGCCATTGGTTGATTTCAAGAAGACGCCACAGCCAAACCGCGCAATATTTCAAACCAGAGCAAACACGGTGCCGTGTGAATAAGCAATCTTTTTTCCTCTAAAGTGTATTATTACATAATTCTAGTTTTATCCGCCTTATATATCATAGTTGACTATGATGCAAGGATTAGCAGACGTAACAGGTTTCATTTTATATTACATATATATTTTTATGTCATTTAATTCGCATTAGCCTGAGTGGCCTGCCATTTTATTTGTATGTGTCATAATACGTTTTCCCATACTCATGTCCATTTCATGTCATTTTCACACAATATGAGGTCAGCAAACACATTTTTAAATTCTTTACATTTTTTACACACAAATTAAACTCAAGAACAAAACTTTACAAATGTTTACAGACAGCATAGCAGAAACCCAATATTCCAAACTTTTCTACAATCAATTTAACATCTCTACATCTGGACAGATGTGCATTTACAGTTCAAATGAACCAGAAACATGAAATATCACATGTGCACTTGTGGTCGAGAAAGACGAAAAAATACTATTTAGAAATGACTGTCATGTTTCTGAGTTGTTTGCCTTCATTTTGTTCTCATAATTGCAAAGCTTCTAGTTTTGGGTAGTTTGGGTACTTGGTCAATTTCGCTCCGTTTTGGTCAGATGTCAACCATGATTGCTTCTAACCACGATATCAGGAATATCTCTTCTGTAATTTAATAAAAAAGATTCCTGCTCTTCGCCACTGTGGGGCGCTCGCTGGCACGCTCATATAGGGCCAGAGTGACAGGCGCACAGGACGCAGACTGGATACTGCAGGCGGCGGTGGCGGTGGCGGTGGCGGCGAGGCCGCTGGGGCCAGAAGATGACGGTCACCTACTCCAGCCAGGTCGCCAACGCGACTTTCTTCGGCTTCCACCGACTGCTGCTGCGATGGCGGGGCAGCATCTACAAGCTGCTGTACCGCGAGTTTCTGGTCTTCGCGCTCTTGTACACGGTCCTGAGTATCATCTACAGGTGGGCTGCTGGCGGGTTAAATTTAGCGATGTAACGGGAACGCGTATAATGAGCATACTTTATAGAAACTTTATAACTGGAGGCATGTGCTGACTTTGGGTTTTGGCCTAATTTGAGGCAGATTGATCTAACTTGGACTCAGATCCAAGTCAATCTCTGATAATAATATAATGTAATATAATATAATAAGCAGAAATGTTGCAAGCAATGTTGGAATGAGAATCTCAGCATCTTAGAGTACACGAGAGTTGGAATTTTAGTAAAATATACAAAAATAATTGTGAATAGTGAGGTGAATGGTGAATTCCGTGGGAATTTCTGTTTCTTTCTGTTTTCTCTCTGATGTCTTACTTGCATATCATGAGGCAGATGTGTCTGATGTGTTGTACTAAAAAAGAACCGGAAATGTTATGGATGCAGATCGGCCACTCTAAGGCCATTAGTTCAGATGAGGATAACACAAGATGTCTGTGGAGTCTTCATAAACCACACCTTAAATATAGAGTGATCTGTAATATTGAAATGGAACCATAATTCTTTATGAAACATTTGTCTTTATTGTGAGATTAATTGAATTGTGCAGATGTTTCAAACCTGTATGTGGTGTCTGTGCATCCCAGACAATTAACCAGTGGACAAAGAGAGAAACAGTGGGGTTAGAAGCAGCCTTTTATTATTTTTTTTCCCCAGTAAAATGCCTTTATCCACCCCATAGATATTTCCTTTCGGACCCTCAGAAACGTCAGTTTGAAAACTTGTCTCTATACTGTGATCAGTATGCAGAGCAGATTCCAGTCACATTTGTACTGGGTAAGACCATCTGACCCTGCATGTGCCAGCATGCATTATACTTATTATACGGTGGGTGTGTGGGGGGGTGGGTGTGTGCCCCCCGCAAAATCAGGCCATGACAAGATCTTATTGGGCTTTAATATTTATCTGCAGAACTGCAACATCTAATTTTTGGTCTAATTTTATATCTGAACAACTTTTTTTCTTTTGCTGAAAAGCTTTATTCAAGTACAAAAAGAGCAAAATGAAGAACAATTTACAGTCTTATTTTATTTGGTTTTCTGTTTCAGTGAAGTTTATTTCACTTTTAGTGTCTATCACTGTTCTACATTCAGTGACGATTTGTATAAGGTTCTATTTTATTGGCCACTTGGGTGGTGTGCAGGATATGTTTGTAATGAGTCTGCTTTAATAGTGGTGTAGTGGTGGCCTAACGGGCAAGGAAGTGGACCCGTAAGGCTGCTGGTTCGAATTTCGAACCACCGAGGTGCCACTGAGCAAAGCACCGTCCCCACACACTGCTCCCCGGGCGCCTGTCATGGCTGCAAACTGCTCACCAAGGTGATGGGTTAATAGCAGAGGACACATTTCATTGTGTCACTGTGATCTGTGCTGCAGTGTATCACAATTACAGTCACTTTCACGTCACACCATGAAGAAGCATGGCATAACTTTGCATGGTTTTGTTTGATCTTCTTCCGTTGTGGGCTTCCTAAAAGCTGACGTTAAAGGCTGCTGCCAGGATCAGGCCAACATGAAACACCTTCCAGCTGAGCATCTGTTCTACAGGGTTCTATGTGACACTGGTGGTGAATCGCTGGTGGAACCAGTTCCAGAACCTTCCATGGCCGGACCGGCTGATGTTCCTGATATCCAGTTATGTTCAGGGACGGGACGAATATGGCCGAATGCTGCGCCGCACTCTCATGCGCTACGTGAACCTCACATCCCTCCTCATCCTGCGCTCCGTCAGCACGGCTGTCTGCAAACGCTTCCCCACACTGGAACACGTGGTAGAGGCAGGTACATACATTTCCCCTGTGCAACACAATGAATGTCTGGCAGTTGAAAAAAGACATAATGAATTGTCAATTCTTTTGCTCATGGATTAAATGTAAGAAATTTAAATTCTCCAAACTACAAAGTTATTTTGTCAGGATCAGTTCTGGAAGGAGGATAGTTCATGTTCGTCCTGTGTTCCCTATATTCTAGACTGTTCTGACCTGCATGTTTAAAGTTGCCCAGTTTGTGTCTGCTCTTCGACGGGTCGTTGTTTGGTGATGTTTGACCCTGTCTAGCGTTTTTGTATTGTCCCGTCTTGTGAGTTGTGTGTGTGCGTCCTGCTTTCCATGTCCAGCAACCATGACACATTGGCATAAGTCTTTCATATCACACCTACATCACTCCCTCATTCACACAGATCAAATGTTCTTTATAAGGGTTAAAAATAATATGCTGTACCCATGGGATTACAGGGAATTTAGGGAAATTGTTTTAGTTGAGGGAAGCAAGGTTTCCTCCATTATTGCCCTCTGCTCCAAAGACTGGACTACTAGTCCCATTTTGTGCTCTAGTCCCTCCGTGCTCAGCCGGTGATAATGTGATCTGTGAGTTGGTGCTGCAGCTGTCTTCACTGTGACTGCATGTCCGACTGAAAATAACACATGAACCCGAGCCCTGGTGTTTTGGTTGCCAATATGATGAGGCAGGACTTTGTGTGCTTAGTGTTTAGGGTCTGGCCTCCAGTAGAATCCAGTGGACATGGACCTTAAACAACCATAGTTAGAAAAAGTTTATGAGAAGAATTATCTTCCTGCTCATTTGATGAATTAAAGGACCAATGTAATAAAGGCATGTAAAGAGTGATAATTGATATTATAAAATGTAAATAATTCATGAGTACCATTTACTACTGTTAATGGGTTGATAATCCACCATTGACTCTGGATCAGATAAATTTACATTTCAAAATATGTTTAGAGTCATGTAGATAACCAGGAAATTCCTGCAAATTACAGGTTCCTGATGCATTGAAGGACAATATAGAGTTATATAGAGTTACAATATAGATTTTCATGTTCTTAAAACATTATGTTGTAAGCATTGAATATTAACCAGTTATTAATTTTCTTATTTTAATATTAGAACAGAACCCAAAACCAAAAAAATACTCAACTAATAGAACTTTCATATGAAAGAGAATATAATTCATGAATTAATTCCATCATATAGAGGGTATGTTCTTATCAGGATAATAACATTATAGTCAAGGGTCTTAGATTTTATGAAATTTTCTTAGTAGATTTGTTGAGGGAGCAAATTTTTATGGCATAAGCTTGAGATCACACATTGAGGCAGTGGGGCATAAACATAGCAGTCTAACCCATGTTAGAAAATGCGGTCCAAAATGTAATTAAACTATGCGTCGCAAATAATAGTTCCGATCTATTCAGTCAAACACCTTTTCTGCATCCAGGCTAATAACACACACAAAAAAATGACCGATAGAAATCAAACTTATCAACCCATGGAGGCCATGATTTGGAGTGACACTCAAAATTAAAGTGTAAAAACACACTGCAGGCAAACCTTCTTGCCACAGCTCACATTGATGTGCCATCTTGGATGAGCTGCTGTATCGGAGCCACTTGTGTGGGTTGTTAACTCCGTCTCATGATACCACTAGAGCGAAAGCACTGCCAGCATTCAAAAGTGACCAAAACATCAGCTAGAAAGCATAGGAACTGAGAAGTGGTCTGTGGTCACCACCTGCAGGACCACGCCTTTATTGGGGACATCTTGCTGATTGCCTGTAATTTCCACTTGTTGTCTATTCCATTTGCAAACCAGCATGTGAAATTGATTGTCAATTTTGATTTCACAGAAGTGTGATTGACTTGGTGTTACATTGTGTTGTTTAAGTGGTCTCGTTATTTTTTGAGCAGTGTATTATGTCCATTAGAAGATGAATATTAAAGTATGAGTGGCGGTTTTTAATGAATCCAGTTTGGTCTTCAGATATGATAATAGTAGTGGTGGGCCATTATCGGCATTAACGTGCTGCGTTAACATGCTGCGTTAACGTGAGACTCTTATCGGGCAATTAAAAAAATATCGCCGTTAATCTATTCACAAAGTTGGGTTGGGAGCTGGGTCTATACTACACAAGCTATTGTGCCGGAGTTAAATGGTTACACTAGATTTATACAAGTATATTTCTTCTTTCTTGTGTCTTTTAGTTTCTTATTTCCTAAAGACTTTTATTTTGTTTTTGAGACCCGGTTCAGGTCTCTTGGACACATGGTGTGAGCTGTGAGAGGTGTGTGGGGTTTGTGTGCAAAAAGTTATTTCTTTCATTTTAATTTATGTACATATTAGGAATATTTTGCATGTGTGTTATTTTGTGAATGTTTTTTTATGTTCTTTTAATACTGTATATTGTAGAGAGAGGTGCAGAAAGACGCGATGTTCTGACGCGGCCTTGCTTTTTGTACAGAATACACTTTGCACAGAAAATCTCTTGGGTGTCAGCTCATCATGTGGTTCAAGAAACGAAATCAAAAAGTTACACAACGCAGAAGAAGAACCGCTACACTATGATGACTTTCACCTTGATATTTTAGCGCGGATGTATACCTAGCCGAATTGCAGTGTAGGGGGCGAGAACGAGTCTTCGAACTGTGAAATGACCACATCAAACATGACGCGGTAACATGGATGCAGCTATTTAACTGAATAAACAGTTGGTAAACACAAGTACATCTTATTGAACATAATTTATTTTCATCACCAACTATCATAGTAGAACAGCTTTCTCAAGCAGTTTGTGATGCATTTTGGAAACAGGAGATGAGCCCCTGGTCTAATGCGCCACCTGGCTTGAGAAACCCGTTCTCAAAGACTTACTTTTAGTCATTATTTGGGTAGCACACATATTCTGAATGCCTTCGGCAGAATTCAAATGAGCCATTTTAATCTAGATTAATCTATATTAATTCCAATATTACAGTGAGATTAATCTAGATTAAGAAAATTAATCTATGACCACCTCTAGATAATAGGCATGTTATTTTCTAGTCTCTAAGATAGTACTTTTGCCAAAAAATGAGACTGCCCTATAGGAGGAACAGTTAACCTTTGTGTTGTCTTTGGTGACTTTTTCATCTTTTTTAAAAGTTAATGTGTCATAAGTTTGCCTTGAAATTGTATAGCACCTGTGGTTTTCCTGGTGACAATTTCACCCTGCCAGTTTTAGTGGCTCCATGGATCAAACTATTGCTCTTTCCAGACAGACACACAACACAGACATACAAAATGACTTCGAAATGTCTCATTTACACAAACACATGCACCCCAACACACACACACACACACACACACACACACACACACACACACAAAAACTTCAAAGTAACAGGTATTCCAACTCTCAGACACACATTGGGCCAAGATGAAGAAAAAGTGTCAGAGGAAGAAAACTGAAAATGATGAGGAGGAATTAAGTGATGAAGAAGAGCCTGCTGAAATTGAGAATATTTTCCAACCCAATGCTGTTTCTCATTCTGATAGCATAAAGTCAACATTTGAGTTATTTATGCCAGAAGAAATTGAAAAGATTCTGCTGACCAACAAGGAAGGGCATCATGGTGACAACTGGAGGAAGATGGATAAAATAGATCTTCAGGGATACCTGGGTCTTTTGATTCTTGCAGGTGTCTACCAGTCCAGTAAAGAGGGTATATGCAGCCTTTGGCATCCAGAGTATAAGAGGGCAATATTTCGTGCCACCATGCCACTGAAGACATTCCACATCATCTCAAGAATCATTCGTTTCGATGATCGTGACACCAGACCAGCCCACAGTGCCAGAGACAAACTGGCTGCCATCCGACAGGTGTGGGATAAGTGGGTACATCCACTGCAGCTTATGTGTAGTGGACGAGCGCCTGGTCCCATTTAGAGGTCGATGTGGATTCAGACAATGTATGGCATCAAAATCCGGGCAGCCTGTGATGCCCAGTCGAGCTACACCTGGAACATGCAGGTGTACACAGAGAAAAATCAAGGCCAGCGCGTGGTTCTCGACATGACAGAGGGTCTTCAGGGACACACTATCACATGTGACAACTATGCTCTTGGGTGGGAGCTGCTAAGGAAGAAGCTGAACATGGTGGGAACTGTGTGAAAGATTAAACCAAATCTTCCCCCTGCACTGCTAGCAGTGAGAGAGAGGGCCAAATTCTCCGCCCAGTTTGTGTTGATTGATACACACTCTCTTCTCCTACTGCTTCTCATGAGCTCTCTGCATTGGGATAGTACAATTAGTGCCACAGAGGACAAAAAGCATTTTTTTTTTTTGCTGCAGGCCACCAGTATGTACAGTTGTAAATGGATTACGGGTGATTTACAACATGCTAGATGTGTCTACGTACTCCTTCATGCTGTGGAAAACAGTAAACCCTGGCTGGAATCAGGGGAAATGGAACAGGAGAAGGGACACCTCTCATAAAACGACGCCAGGTCCTTCCCCGCACGCCAGCCTCTGCCAGCTTGGTCATGGAGGTCCAGCAGGACACATCAACCTCGGCAACTGCCCTCCCTCACCCAGCAGCTTCTCCTCACCCATTATCCAAAAAGAAGAGGTGCAAATTCTGCTTGTATGACAACAAAACCAGTAGGAGGGCAAGAAGTGCAATGCACATATTTGCAAAAAACTATTCAATAATACCACTTTTGAAAGTGTAAAATACATGTTAATATTTTGGAAAAATTATTTAACTTAATCTCTTGTGCTTTAGTAACAATCAAAAACAGCGGTTAAAATGTCACCGGGAGGACAACAGGTGTGACTATTTGCAGTCATTCAAAAAATTTTAATGGTTTCGAAACAATATCCTGAAGAAAGTTTAACATGTACCAGTCTTTGATATTCTACCATGTTTTGTGCCTCTGATAATAACCTTAGTGAAAATAATTCAGAATATTTGCTTTTTTGAAAATGTTTTTTTAGTTAAATGGTCTATAATAATGTAAAATATATATATTAAAATACTGCAAAAAAGGTCACGAAAAGAGTGAAATTAATAAAATGGTTTTCATTTAATCTCTTGAGCTTTATAAACAAACACACCAGGTAAAATGTCACCAGGAGGATAAAAGGTGCGTAGTAAATGGGAATAAAGGGTTACGTAAATATTTCCCATTCTTAATGATAAGGGTTATATAAGCTTAATAAATAAATGCAGGTAATTTACCAGATTGAAAAACTCAACGAGGACTTCCCAGATTGCAACAAATGAATTACTCATCAATTTCCTCCTTAGATATTCTTCCAGTCTTGTTCTTTTTAAGTCTTGTTCTATGTAACACTGGTTTGACATAGCGAGGCAGTAGATCTGTAACGATGGCTGGACATGGCAAGGAAGAAGGACGCATGACATCACGAAACGGGTTTAATACATGGTGAACAGGACAGGACAAGTAACAATGACCCGATGGTGAACAGACAGGAACTGGGCAGCTTTATACAATCATTAGGTACCCTGAAGCTCTCTTCACAACACTTGAACCTCTCTCCTTGGAGTTTTTGATGATCTGATAAATGGTTGATTTGCAATCTTAGTAGCAGCAATATCCGTGCCTGTGAAGCCCTTTTTTAAAGCATCCAGTCTGCTATTCTAACTCAATCAGCATGACAGAATGATCTCCAGCCTTGTGCTCCTCAACACTCTCACTTGTGTAAACGAGAGGCTCACTGAAATGATCTCAGCAGGTCTTTTTGTGGCAGGACTGAAATGCAGTGGAAATGTTGTTTTGGGATTTAAGTTTATTTTCATGGCAAAGAGGGACTTAGCAATTCATCTGATTACAGTATATGCAAATTGCCATAATAACACAGATGCAGCAAACTTTGTGAAAACCAGTATTTGTGTTATTCTCAAAACCTTTGGCCACGACTGTAATGTGAATAAGTAGCTCCATCCCCCATTCTAATTTTGGAAATATGTTTTGTCTAGGTGCAGTTGCCCAACATCTTACTGGGTTTATCACCCTGAATATAGAATTGGCTTCTGCTTTTCAGGAGTTAGCATTCTACTAAATGTGCAGAGAGAATGTCCAGTTTAGTTTGAAGCTCTTTAACTGTTGAGTAAAGTTGATAAAAAATTTTCTTTGATAGCCCTTTTCTTCATGACTGCAGTGTATGATATAATCTCAGACAATTATAGTCCCAGACAATTAGGCTAGAGCTTCCATCGGCGCTATTTGTAGAGAAAATGTACAAAGGTGTTATAAGAATTGAGTTAAGGCGCTATCGCATGTTAAAGCGAGGGATATCAGGCAAGCTAAAATACAACACAACAGGAGCATGATCTGAAATTGTTATGGCCTTCTATGCACACAAAGGTGTCCATGAGATTAAACAGGTGTCAGTAAAAAATAATCAGTAAGTGTGATGTACATGGGAAAAAAAGGAATGTTCTATTTCTTAGGATGTAAATGGTGCCAAATATCCAGAATACCATAACTAGACTGGATATATGAAGCAGACCTACTTAACACACAGGGGTTAGAAGAAGAACAATCTAGCAAAGGGTTCATACAACAATTAAAATCTTCTACAAGTATAAGAGAGATGAACTCAGATCAGGTAACCTAGAGAAGAGATGCTTGATATTCAGATTGTCAAAATTAGGAGCATATATATTGTACGTTACAATTTTAAAATGATGCAGTTACAAAGTATGGCATTATAATAACATCTGAAATGACACCATGACACTGAAAAGGAATATTTCGATTGACATTGATAGATACCCCTCATGCCTTTGCCTGATAAGGTGAATTAAATAGTTGTATTGAAGGCCTTTGGTCTAGAGAGTTCTGCTGTAGTCAGTGGAAGGTTGGAAGGTTGTGGTTGAGGTCCCCATGATCAAGGGCACCTTTTATGACCGGCCACTGCTCACCAAGGTGATGAAAGTGAAGTAACGCATGGCGCATACAACTAAATGTGTCCTCTGCTTTTAACCCATCACCCTGAGTGAGCAGTGGGCAGCCGTGAAAGGTGCCCGGGGAGCAGTGTGTGGGGACGGTGCTTTGCTCAGTGGCACCTCGGCAAATCGGGATTCGAACTGGCAACCTTCTGATTGTTGGGTCACGTGTGCTTCAGTGTATCACAATGACAATCATTTCACTTTCACTACTGTGATGCTGTACTAATAAACTTGTACAAAACCAAAAGGATCATAACATCTATGTTGTCTAAATTACCTGCTAACCAGTGTATCTTCTTTTAGTTTTCAAATGTTATACCTATTTACACCTATTCTGAATACAGAATATTTTTCTGAATATGTCCTTGGGCATGCTCTTAGATCATCAGAAGACTGTCAATTAAAAGTGATCAAAGTGTTGCACAAGTTGGCAAGAGACATGGTGTTCAGTGTCATGATCCAGTCCGGAAGAGTTTCACGTTTGTCATGTGGAATGTTCCCTAATCGTTTTCACCTGTGTCGAATGTATAAAGCCGCCCTGTTCGGCTCTGTTAGCCGCAGGTCTTTGTTGTGTTACACGTTCACCTGTTGCCAGATGTCTCCCCTGTCCTGTTCTTCACCAATATAACTGGCTCAATTATTTTTTAATGCTATAACCTCATGGTGTGTTTGGTTTTATTGATTATTATACTATAATTATTGTTTAGTTTTTATTGAAATCCTTTCTTATTGTTCTTAATATTATTATTTCATCAATATTCACATTTCATCAATATTCACATTATTCACAAAAAGCACTTGGGGCTGCAAATACAATTTGAAATGTGGGCTATATAAATGAAACTATCATTATTATTATTAAAAGAACTGCATCTTTATAACTCGAAAGAATACTACAGTGTGGAATGGTACATTTGGGGGATGTTGAGCAGTGGGAGACATATATAATAAACAGGTGTTAATATTTAATAAAACAGATACAGGCCTTTTCTATGTCCAGGCTTCATGACTCCTGAGGAAAGAAAGCAGTTTGAACAGCTGAAGTCACCTCACCTGAAGTACTGGATCCCAGTCGTGTGGTTCACCAACCTGGCCTCGAAAGCTCGCAAAGATGGTCGCATACAGGACAGTGTTGACCTTCAGGCTATTCTGCAGGTAAGATGATGCATCGTGTGATGCGCTTAACCAAAGTGGTGGATCTCCAGAATTCCTGGATCATATTAGAAACTGGACATATTCTTTGCATGACAAGACATAGTCAGAATGGAACAGATCATGTTACAATGCATGGATGTGTGTGTGTAGGAAATGAACAAGTACAGGACCTGGTGTTCTACTCTGTTTGGATATGACTGGGTGGGAATACCATTGGTGTATACACAGGTGAGTCGGCAGCATGGGGTACAGTGGGTAAAATAAGTATTGAACATGTCACTTCTAAGTAAATTTATTTATAAAGGTGCTATTGACATGACAATCACATAAGATATTGACAATGTGAATGTGTAACAGAAAAGGATGGACACAGGGAAAAAGTATTGAACACATGACAAAGGAAAGGTGCAAAAGGCATGAAAATGACGTCAGCGGAACCCGATCAGTAATTAGAAGGCAATCCACTTAGTGCAAATTAATATCAACTGGTTCAGTCCTAACTGATGGCCCATCAGGTGTCTCATTACCATGGTGTCACACAAGAAACATCTCATGATGGGTAAAACTGAGAGCTCTTTCTAGCCCTTTAAAACATACTGGTGAAAGTGAAGTGATTATCATTATGGTGCACAGCACACGGTGACAAGTTGATCTTAATGAGCAGTGGGCAGCCATGACAGGTGCCCGGAAAGGTACAGTACTATGCTCAGTGGCACCTTGGCGATTTGGGATTCAAACCGGCAACCTTCTGACTATGGTCCGCTTCTTTACCCACTAGCCCACCACTGCCCCATTGGTCACAATACACCATCCATGACCAGGGGCTCCTGGCAAGATTTCAGACAGAGGAGTGTAAAGAATTATCAGAAGATTTGTCGTATAGCCAAAGACAATTTGTGGAGAGCTTCAGGAGGACCTGGAATAAGCAGGCCCAACTGGTTCAAAGAAAATAACAAGTAATGCTCTCAACCACCATGCGTTTCTACGCTCACCATTCAAGATTCCATTGCAGAGGAAAAGTCCTGAAGAATGTTGGGAAAGGGCACTGATACTCACCCAAACAACACCATACATACCATCAGTGATTTGTGGATGTGGGAACATCATGGTGTGGGGCTGATTTTCAGTATATGGCACTGGCACGTTTCTTATAACTGAATGTCATGATGCGGTCCGGCAGGGGTTACTCTGGGTCCGGAGTTCAGACCGGAGTTTCATGTTAGTCTCGTGTAATGTTCCTTGATCATGTTCACCTGTTGTATAATTATATAATTGTATAGAGTTATCCTGTTCATGTCTGTTCGCCATCGGGTCATTGTTTAGTGATGTTCCCCTGTCCTGTTTATTAAGTATTAAAACCCCTGTCCTATGACGTCATGCGTATGCGGCAAGCCAGAGACTGACGGAGTGACCTGGTACTTCGGACAGTGGACAGGATGCCGGTCCCCCACGGATGAGCCGTGCTTTGGCCCGGGCCTGAAGCCGCCAGTGTAGGACAGCCGCCACTCGTCCTTATGGACTTCTTCCCCCTTTTCATGGACCATCTTTTGTTGCACCTCCGGAGGTTGTGCCTTTGAGGGGGGGTACTCCGGGTCCGGAGTTCGGACCGGAGTTTCATGTTCGTCTTCATGTTGTTTGTTTTGGTAAGTTGTATGGCCTGCCCATACAGTTGTCAGGAAAACATGGAAAAAAAAGCAAAAAAGGCCATGTCTTGCATTTGTGGCTGCCACGCTAAGACCGTTAAACGCACAGAAACAACGACCAGGTCAGGCCGAAAGCCTATCCCCTCCGCACAAAATGACATATTGGTTGCTTTGTTGGGGACCACGGGACGGCCACAATTTGTGACAAAACTATTAAAAATGTGAAAAAAATTGGTTTATTAGAATTTGCGATGACACGGTTCACAGCACACACCCGCCTTTCATGTCAGGTTGTGCGGCTTTTTGTTCCGGACGATTTGACATATGGCTTGGCTCGGTCGGATTTATGGTCTGCGGGCAATTTCCCAAAAAGCTTTTCGGAATGCGTTTATTATACTAGCCCAAATTGGACTTTTTTGGACTTTGTGTCTAGATGGTTTGACATACAAAGAAGATTTTGATGTTGTTTCATAGATCTCGCCAAGACAGACGTTTTGACATATGGTTTATCTCTGTCTGATTTACGGATCAAGTGTCAATGGGCAAAAAAAATACTTTATTTATTTATTTGTTTATTTTCATTTAATTTTTTTCGGCACTTAATGCGGGTCGTACCGAAGCTCGCACACCGGTGAGCTATATATCAAAAATTTGTACTTTATTGTGTGAGGTGTGCTATTACTTTTATAAGTGATCGGACTGGGCGTGGCCAAGCTATTAACGCTCAAACAGGGTCATTTACCCATTAGAATGCGTTGAATGCTAATTTTAGCATTGGTAGCATTTGTAAAATGGGGCCCATTTTAAGTGGTACTGCTACTGTGTCATTGCCAGCAAAGGGGCCCTACAAGGGGTACTGATACAGTAGCAGCGGCAGCACTGTAATTCAATGGAATCTTAAACCAGCAGCTTCATTAGGATGCCAATCAGCCACATTACCGCCCGGTCCTTTGGCCACTTTATTAGGGACGCCCAGTCCTTCAGCCACTTCATTAGGGACGCCCGGTCCTTCGGCCACTTTATTAGGGACGCCCTGTCCTTCAGCAACTGTATTAAATCAAATTAAAATTTTATTTGTCACATACACAGTCATACACGGCATGATGTGCAGTGAAATGTTTTTTGCGACTGCTACAGACTACAGTATTGAAAATGTTGCAAGTAAACAATGAACCAATATGCAAATATTGCAAACATAACCAAATATTACACTTTTACGTCTTTAACATAAAATATGTGTAACTGGTAGGGTGAAGGTGTGCAAATGAGTTACAGTTTCTTTTTTTTTTTTTTTACAATGTTTAAAGAAAAAAAAAAAAGAGCAGTAAGGTAAAAAGCGCAGTGTCATTTTGTGCAAAGTGATTTTGTGCAAAAGAGTCCGGAGTGATTGGAGGTGAAAGTGCATGAGTTCTATGTACTGTTGTTGAGAGCTTGGACAGCCTGCGGGAAGAAGCTCCTCCTCATTCTCTCTGTGTTGGACTTCAGGGAGCGAAAGCGCTTCCCTGATCGCAGCAGAGAGAAGAGTCCATTGTTGGGGTGGGTGAGGCCCTTCACTATCTTCCTGGCCCTGGTGCAGCACCGTTTGCTGTAGATAGATTGAAGGTCAGGGAGCTTGGTACGGATGATTTGTTCGGCTGATCGCCTGTCCTTCATGGGGCTGTTCCCGAACCAGGTTGAGATATTTCACGTCAGGATGCTGAGCACCTTGGAGGGCAGTCTGAAGTCTCTCAGGCGTCTGAGGTAGTAAAGACGCTGCCGGGCCTTTTGTGACAGGACCATGACAGGTCCTGCGTGATGTTAACACCGAGGTAACGGAAGCTGTCCACTCGCTCCACTGGGCTCCTGTTGATGACAGGGGTCTGGTAGGTCCTCTCCTGCTTTGTACTGAAGTCCACTATTAACTCCTTTGTCTTGCTGACGTTCAGGTGTAGATTGATCCTCTGGCACCAGTTCACCAGATTTCCAACCTCCTCCAGGTAGGCCGTCTCGTCGTTGTCAGAGATCAGGCCCACCACGACAGTGTCGTCAGCAAACTTGATGATTGTGGTGGAGTTAGTAGTGGCTGTACAGTCATGGGTGTACAGGGAGTACAGCAGGGGGCTCAAAACACAGCCCTGGGGGGCTCCAGTGCTGAGGGTGATGGAGGTTGAGACATGTCCACCCATCCTTACTGCCTGTGGTCTCCCGGTAAGGAAGTTGGAGATCCACTGACAGAGAGATGAGCTGAGTCCCAGGTGCTCCAGCTTGGTGGTGAGTGTGGAAGGGATTATTGTGTTAAATGCTGAACTGTAGTCAATGAAGAGCATTTTAACATAATTTCCCTTCCGAGTGTCCAGGTGGGTGAGTGCAGTATGGAGGAGATGTGATATGGCATCATCTGTGGATCGGTTGGGACGATACGCAAACTGTAGTGGGTCGAGTGTATCTGGTAATGAAGAAATGATGAAGTCTTTGACCAGCCGTTCAAAGATCTTCATCACTACTGAGGTGAGGTCGTACCGGATGTTGGTGCTTTATAGTCCGTTATTGTCCTTAGTCCCCGCCACAGGCTCCTAGAGTCACTCTGTTCGAGTTGTGACTCCAGATTCTTCCCGTAGCGGTGCTTCGCCTCCTTCACCGCTTTCCTGACGCTGTACGACGCAGCCTTGTATGGTTCCATGTCCCCGGAAGCGAGCCCCGCGTTATAGGTCGCGGTGCGAGATTTCAGAGCGTCGCGGATGGTTTTATCCACCCACGGCTTCTGATTAAGAAACGTTCTGACGATCGTTTTCTGAACGGTGTCGTCCGTTAGTTTCCCAATGAAACTCACAACCGCTTCCGCAAACTCACTGATGTTTCCGGAACAACTCTGGAACATGCCCCAGTCTGCGTCATCCAGTGCGTCCTGAAGAGCGGCCACCGATTGGTCCGTCCAGCGTGCCACCTCCCTCTGAACCGGAACTTCCTGTTTAAGCCTTTGTTTGTATTTAGGCATGAGGAAAATGGCTGCGTGGTCGGATTTTTCAAATGGTGGACAAGATTGTGCCCTGTATCCGTCCTTTATTGTCGTGTAGCAATGGTCCAGTGTCCTTTCGCCCCTGGTGGGGCAGGTGATGTGCTGATGAAAATTCGGCGCTGCGCATTTGAGGCTGGCATTATTAAAATCTCCTGCCACCATAAGCGCAGCGTCCCGGTGCTGAGTTTGGTGCTGTGTGTATTAGGCCCTGCCCTTCGGCCACTTCACTAGGAATGCCCGGTACTTCAGCAACTTTATTAGGGACGCCCGGTCCTTCGGCCACTAACATGCTACACCTTCAGCTAACACGCTAAGTACTACATTTCGTTGCCCTGTACTTGTACATGTGTAATGACAATAAAGTTGAATCTAATCTAAGTTGTCGACATTCTCCAAACGTCACCAAATTTAACATGACCTATTTTGGCCCTGTCAGCATTTTTGATGTTAGCATGCTAGCATTAGCATGCTAACATGCTCACCAAATTTACCGTGACTCATCTTGGCCACGCCTTGTTTGCGTTTTTGATGTTAGCATTAGCACGCTAACTTGCTAATTTTTTTAACATGCTCCAAACAACTCCAAATTTAACGTGACACACCTTGGCCACGCCCTGTTAGCATTTTTCTAGTTATGTATTAAAACCCCTGTCCTGTGACGTCGTGCGTATGCGTCCTGCTTCCTCGCCATGTACAGCCATTGGGACACTGAATGTACCAAGATATTCTTGATCAAAAATCTGCTGGCATCTTAAACAAAGACTTAATTCATTTCACTAAGCGTGATCAAAATTTATTGCCTATGTCGTTCCATTTATCACACAGAGCAACAACAACATTTATTTCTTATATAGCCCATAATCACATACAGTATGTCTCAATGGGCTTTGACACCCCCACACTTGACCCTTCTGCACACAAGGAAAAACTGAGAATAAAAGAAAGGAAGAAACCTTGGGAAGGAGTGAAACAGAGAGGGACCCACTTCCAGGGTAGAATGAGCCTGCAATTGTTGTCAATGCAGGGTTGGTGATGATTTGTCCAAGAAAAAAAAAATTGTACATTACATTGCTACTGGTCCATTTGAAGATCCCTGAAGTTTTAGCTGTTACAGTGGTGGTGGCTGTGGTCACACTCTGGTTCTTTTCATGCTATGTCCTCGTTTAGCAGTTCATTGCTAGGGACTAGGATTCATCTGGTTGTCTTTTCACTGGAGTCTGCCAGTAGTCTGTGCGGTTGATTCCGGGCCTCGGAGAGAACAAACAAACGCAGTGGCAGATGGTGGCATCGTACAACTGGTACAGAAATACGTGGCTATAGTGGTATATTTGCACAAAAATGGCCCGGTACTTTAACTTGGGCAGCCTAACTAAGGTGAATTTAACACTGTCTGTGCTTGACAGGGGGACTGTGTGATAAAGTGGACTTGTGTCTGGGATTTTAACAGAGGACCAGAGTGAACAGGTGTGTTTTTTGTTTTAAATCACGAACACTGACTGGCAAGTCGTTCCACAGCTACGGAGCTCTATAAGATGCCCACTTGTGTGGACTGGATCTGGTAATTCATGCTATTCATGTCAATAGCACCTTCAGAAATATTTACTTAGAAAACTGATGATGTGTTTGATACTTATTTTATTTGCTGTATCCACACCTACATGCAAAACACACACACACACGCATACACTCCTTACAAAAATAACCCATGCATTCAAAATACATACACTATTAATCATCCAAAATGAGAGATAATGTATTTATACAGTATATGCCAATATAAGTATACAAAAAAACAAGATTAATTTAGTATGTGAACTCTCACAAACACACTTAGGTGAAAAGCTGATCTGCGTTTCCATTTTCAGGATAGGGCCGTGTTTCCGGCAGCATGCCCATCATTCTTGTGCTTTCTCCAGAACCTTCTATGTGCTATAGTCACATGCGCCCTGCCACTGGCCAAGTCTGAACCCCTGTGCTGTATTAGACTGTGTATATCTGAATGTGTGTTTGTGTGTGCGCTGTCATGAGTAATAGTGTATAATCCACGCTCCCACCCCTCATCTGTGTCAGTGCACAGAAACACGAGCAGCGCTTTTCTGTTTCTATTTTTCTGTCTCAGGTCGTAACCTTGGCTGTGTACACCTTCTTCCTTGCCTGTCTGATTGGACGACAGTTTTTAGACCCTGAGCAAAACTACCCAGGTCACAACCTAGATTTCTACATCCCGGTATTTACACTGCTGCAGTTCTTCTTCTACTCTGGCTGGCTGAAGGTTTGTCCTTTCCCACCTTGACCTCTCAGGCAGTCAACAGAACAGCCTGTTCATTTAAATGTGACTGGTCTGTACATTACACATGTTATGCACATAACACAGTTATGCACTGTTATTGCATCACACACCACAGAACTTTAATTTAGTACCCAGATGGTGCAAAGGTTCACTGGTAGTCACTCCCATTTGGTCATTTGTCATCGTGGCCATCATGAAGTGGTTTGCTTATGCCTTGTGCCCTTGCAACAAGTATGGAGTGTGAGACACAGTGCTGGTTATTGTTGTCGTGCCTCATATTATTCTGGATCATTTCTCTTATGGCCTGTAGGTGGCTGAGCAGCTCATAAACCCATTTGGAGAGGACGACGATGACTTTGAAACGAACTGGTGCATTGACAGAAACCTACAGGTGGGTTTCTTTTACTTGATATCTGTTCTGATTTTTCCTTTATTGGGCTCTGCGGGTTTGTGGCAGGTGTCTCTGATGGCTGTCGATGAGATGCATATGAACATTCCCCGCATGACAAAAGACATTTATTGGAATGACCCGGATGTCCGACCACCATACACACTTGCTGCTGCAGACTACTGCATCCCATCCTTTCTGGGTTCCACCACTGATATGGGGTGAGTCTGTAGATCACAGAAAACTGCATGGTTTGTGGCTCATTATGATGGGTTATGTTCATGTTTCCTCCTTAAGGTTGATTAAGTATTTAGTACCACTTGTGTTTGTCCAGATTGTCGGACATTGCTCAGTTTGAGCACCTTGATTCCCAGGATCCATGGCAAAGTCAGTCGGTCTTATGCCGCATGCGCCGTTTGCTGAGTGTCCAGGACCCGCCAGATCTCCCTCGAGCTCGCCCTGGACTCAAACGCCACAGCAGTGACATCACCAGCTTCCTCCCATTTGTTCCAGACTACCGCATAAACCTGGGGGCAGGGGACCTGGCCAAATCAGGACCGCTGTCACAAACCCGTGCCAGCTCAGTGGAGCTGCTGGCCACTCTGTCTGAGGCTAGCAGCACCTCATCCTCTCCCAGCACTTTTAAGGAAATCCCTACAGTAGTCATCAGTGGTGTAACTTCAACGCCTTTGTGCTCGGAAGAGCCCCTGTCAGCTCGTACAAATGGAGATCTACAACCGGTCCAGAATCCTCAGGCTACGTCAGAAACCAACCCAACAGCACAGGCCTCCAAAATGAACAGAGGAGGCTCTCGCTCCCCAGCGGGCCTGCTGAAGAAGCGGCAGCTCTCACTTCACTTCTCCAAACAGGGGTGTCAGAGGTCCATGCCCAGCCCCTGGCTACAACGGAGGAAAAAGAAGCCCCATGGCGGCACGCCCTCCCCACCCACAACCCCCCAAGGCAAACAGGACACCCACCCCCCCGAAAGTGACCGCCCAGACGATAAGGAGACAGGGAGCGGTGAGGCACAGGACAATGGCTGCAAGTCCTAGGATCCTGAGACCAATGGTACTGAAATTGAGAGTTCACCTCATGAAGGTGGTGCCTCATAAGGGCTTTCTACAGACGTCTGTAGGACCAATAATTTATCAAGGAACATGTTCAGACTGCGGAGACTTCTCCAACTTAGCATGTGGTCCGTGTATTTACTGATGAATGTGTTGATCCTGCACAAATTTATGCAAAGCGCACAAAACAAGATCCTCTGACAGGTAACAAATGTATAAGAAGTAATAAGCAGGACAGAACACGGACAGACATTTTGTTCATTACACCTGAGCTGGACAACTGATCACAAATGATTTGCAGAAAAATGTATGTTTGGTGTAAAACCAGCCTGGTGTGTACTGTTGCCATTTGTTTTGATCATTTTCACAGACCAAATCATGCTGCATGACTCGTGGTCATCCTTCATCGAAACATGACTGAAAAATGCAATTTGCAATGTGGGTTTCTTTTGTAAGAAAAAAAACAAGCAGGAGAGACATTTGTTGTTGTTGCAGGAAGTGAGTTCATCTCTGTACCCATTTATTTGTTGAGGACAAGCAGTGTATTCATGGTGCTAAGTCATTTTCTTGCACTTGCAAATCCCACACGGTTCTGCCCACGGTCAAACACACTGTAGAACTCGATCAGGAACACATCTCCCAGAATCCACAGGGGCCCTTCAGGGCTGGAAAGGTCCACTGCCTGGAACCCGGTGAAGCAGACCTCCTTGTCCCCAATCATTTCCTGTTTGTTTATGTGTGTTTAGGAATTAGAGCGTGTTACCTTTGGTTAATGAGATAGTATGTAGATATTGCAATATGAAATGGATAAACTGTAAAACAAAGTGTGCATTCAATGGGACAGTGTGTTTACCTGTCTGATGTAGGCTTGAGCAGACAGAGGATAATCTATCCCACCAAGAGTGAAGGATACCAGAGGCAGGCTGGATACGCGTGAGCAGTCGACAAGATACTGAAACAGACACACACACACACACACACACACACACACACACACACTGTGAAGCACAAACACGTAGACATAGTCTTGAATACATACAATACAACCTGTTGTGTACACAAAGCTGCTTCATACTGAAATACTCACAATCAACTTGCTACTGCACACATGCACAAATTTGTCAGTAATAGGACTCAAATGTTTGTAGAATGCATGTCTGGGCTATGATTGGTGTACTTCTCCAATAGAGGTGGGCGTGGCTCCAATAAACTGGTGCAGCAACAGGATGTCCCTGGTCGGCCCAGCGATGAGCGAGGTGCCCGTGTCCACAATAGCCTGGCAACCTTGCTCTCTCTGGCAGAAGCTCACTGCACCCTGAACTTTCACACTGGTAAACATTACAACAAGGAAATGATCAATCATGAAAACACACGCATGCACGAAACACTTTTTTTTTCAATAGTAAAGTGTAATTGCAGGCAGCTATGATCTGTCAGAATTCTGTTTAAAGGCAGTACTGGGAATATGTCTATTAATATTCAGTTCTATTTGAGTTCTTCCAGACTGCCAGAGGGCAGTTGATTGACAAATGGAAGGTGTACATGCCATGACTGTGTATTCCTCATTTTCACCATGGATGACTATAGAATATATATTGGATTTTCTGACTGACTGTTGCCTGGAGTCATGTATGCCTGGGGAAAATAGCATAGAAGTGTCTGTCCAGCTGAGTTTGGCTCCAGGTGCTGCTGTTGGACACCGGTCAGACTGGCAATTTTTCAAACTCTTCTCCTCTGCTGGAAGTCCACACTTGCATAGGGATCACATGGTTTTCACAAAGCACAGAATAAGGTAAGAACAGAGAGCTGCTGGTAGGGTGGCTGTGGTCATGCCCTGGATCTGAATATGGAATGTTGTGGCACAGATGGTTGCATGGGATGATCCTGCGTTGTTTCAATTTATGGGTGTGACTCACTTGTCCATCTGTATTTGCCAGTAGCTCTGCTGAGTGACAGGCAACCAGTTAATGGTGCCTGTATACAGGTTTTCATCAACTCCTCCAAAAAGGACCTCCCCCTCCTGGCCTGAAGTACTATTACTCCTGTCAAAAAATATTATTTATTTATTTGAGATTATTTAACATTAATACAAGTTCCCCTAAGCCTTTTTTTTTTTTGCTCGGTGAATGGATGTGAAAATTAGCACAAATGTATTTTTTAAGTTCCGTCACGTGAGACCACTTTGGGTGAGAGCGGGGAGTTACAGGTTTTAAAGACCGAAAACCAATTTAAGAAAAGAGAAAAGCTGAGTCGGCAGATTTACATGATAATTCATCAGATATACATTCAGAGAAAGCATTGCTTGCCAGAAGTGATAAATAAAGTGAAAATATTTACTTGCTGAGGAAGAATGAGAAGACGGGTTGATCAATGACCTTCTGTGCCATCATGTTGTCAAACACTGGTGCTCCAAGTTCCACTGCCAGGGATGGGTATCCCATACCCAATACGCCATCGAACTTTGCCATGACAAACGTATAGCCAGGCTCATACACCGACTCGCCAAACTCCTGATTCTGCACAGTCACTGAGCCCACCTACAGAAAACACTCATATGAAATAGCACAGAAATGACTGACTTGGCGGTTCATAAACAATGAGCTTGTAGTTTGGAATACATGTAACTTGTGTGCCAATATTCCATGTAATTCAGTTACAAATTTGGTTCTTGTGTGTATATGTGTGTGTACATGTAAGGCATCACCTTGAGCATCTCCCTGGCCATCACTCCCAAAAGACGTCCAGAGCCATAGTGGATGCTGAACACCCTGCCATCATGAGTGTAACTACTGGACTCAAAGGCCTTGAACTTGTGGTGCATGTCTGAAGAGATTGAGTGAGAATGTGTGTGTGAGACTGTGTTCAGAGTGTCCTGCTCCTACCCAGGTCAGGTCAGGTCAGTTCAGCTGGTGTCACCTGATGACATGCGCTCCAAGTCAAACAGCCACATGCTGTAATGTGAAAACTGAGCAAAGCCAAATTTGTGTTTCACGATGGCAAAAAAACAATCCTAGTCATGTGGGGTGTAAAGAATCCACAAATAAATGCAAACAGCTCTCACGGAACAGAATTAGGCAACATTTTAAATACCTTATATAAAAAGGCCTACTTCTGGCAAATATCTAGGGGACTGTCCCTGTCACTACTGAGTCACTCCGGATAAGGGCATCTGATAAATGACATAAATGTATGATTAAATGTATTTGACAGTCTGTGCATGGGAACTTCAGATTTTATAAAGATGTCTTTGAAAAATAAATATCCTCGACATTGGAATTAATTTTGGGACATCTCTGACCCCGATGCAGTCCTCTCAGGTCACCATTCCGTGTTGTAATTGGGCCAGATGAAAACAAGGGTTGTGACATAATAATGTTGTCTAACTGGGGAAATGTATGTTGCACATGGAATAAGAAATGGAAGAGTTTGTGAAACGGACAACCTACACACTCTGTCCATAATCCCTGAGTCCAACCCACGACATTTGGCAGAGAGTAACTCAGATTACGCCGTCTGCCCACCACATGACCCACACACACCATACGCTCACACACTCACACCTATGGCCATCTTAGAGTCACCAATCTGCCTCAAGTACTTTGGATGGTGGGAGAAAACCAGAGGATAGCCGTGCCAAATGGAAACTGCACACACACAAAGCCAGGGCTGAGATTCAAACTCCTGACCTTGGATGTAAGAGGCATGCCACCATGAACGGCCTCTGGCCACGGACAACCTAGAATCAACAACCAACACAATGTTCTCTAAAACATTAATAAAACAAATTAAAATTCAGTGCTGACTGCTTGTTTCTATTGCCATTGCCTATTTCATTTGCATATTTAATATTTTTTCTTTCTTGTATCTTATGCTGCACTATGATTTTATATGAAAATAAATTTGCCGTGCCGTGTGAATTAAGATTAAAGAGAAATTTCCTCACCACAGGCCTGGCTGACACAGTAGGAGGAGGGAACCCAGAGGTCAGCGGAACCCGTATCAAACACCACAGTGAAGTTCTGCTCTGGAGTCCCCAGACTGATCTGTCCAAAGTACTGTGCCTGTACCATGGGATACATAACAAACACAGCACACAGCAGCAGTTACAAACCAACACAACACATTAAATTCAGCAGCATAACACACAAAGCCACGCTTCGAAACAGCAGTGCTGCATGTTCATATCGTAAAGAGTTTAATCAGGTGCTCACCTCAAAAATCCCAACAAATCTTTAATAAATGGACATTGAAGTGGTCAGTCTGTCCAACATGATTTGTTAATCTAAAACCAGCTTAATAAATCTATGAATTATGCATAAATAATTAGATTAATTTATATTATAAATAAATATATGAATCTTGCAAAAATAACTAGATTTTCTTTATTCATTTGTTTTGCCAGCATAATAATAGCATGTTGAATGATTTGTTCTTTCATATATTTCTTCATATGTTTTTGTTACTCATCCTCCTGCCCAACCCATTAAACTTAAATCTTTTTTAAGGTGATTAAACAAAAATCCTTATGGGTTTTTGCCATGGGGCAGTGGTGGCCTAGTGGATAAGGAAGTGGCCCTGTAATCAGAAGGTTGCCGGTTCGAATCCTGAGTAAAGCACCGTCTCCACACACTGCTCATGGCTGCCCACTCTGTATGCTACAGCAGTATTCAACTCTAGGTTTCACTTTTAGTGTTGCACTGATCAGTGGTCTGATGGACTCACGTCCATGAAGTTGTACAGCTTCTCAGCACTCCTGCCCAGGTGGAGAGAGGCTCCAGCAGGGAAGCACTGGCCGTAGGTGCGCTGGAATATGTCTGACTGGTGGTCCCGCAGGAAATGGTCCAGGTGATGGGTCGAGCGCAGCTGTGAGCGCAGTGTGGTCATGCGCTGCAGGGGAATTCTGGAAATCACAATGGACACATCAGGAAAGACTATAATTAACCTCCCACAGCTTATATGTCTGAATCCCAGTGTGTTAAAGTGTTATTGTACCTGACCTTACATCCTGAGACTGTTTTTCTTATCTTAACAGTAGCAGATTTTCAATCTACCATCATAGTGGGGGCGGTGTCATGGGCATCAGCGCGTAAATTTATATAAAATATAATGGAATAAAACACAACGCTGAAGTAGCTCATTATTTGAATTTTTAGTTCCACCTTAAATTCTACTCAGCAGGTTGCAGTACATGTATTGAATATGTAGGGGGTTTATATCTGTTACAGAAATAAAGAACGTTTTAAATCTGTATATGATGATCTCTGTTCCCACTCAAAATTCTGAACTATTACAAATGGTATAAAGTGTTACCTGTCTGGCCTAGTAACACTAAACATTTGCTGAACATTTCAGATGGGAACTGTGCACTGGATTGATGAATGTCATTTCCTTAAAAAAACTACAGTAAAATAGTATGTGCAGAAATAGTATCAACTAATATCTGTCTGACCCAAAACATAGTATTGCAGTCTGCTGAGCAGTATTTAAGGTGGAACAGACCATTCAATATATGCGGGACACGAAAGTGAAGTGTCTATTCGTTTTTCATTGTGGTGATCCTAAAAGTTTATTTATTACTGTTTTATTATTTCACAACATATGTTACTGCTTATTACTCATTGTATGTGGCTTCATTTACGAGGCAAATTACCAACATAAAATCCAAAATTGCGTCTTTTAAAATCGCCTCCATGTTTTTATTAGAATCCGCGCTGCGCTGCACGTCGTGCGTCGTTGTCATGGTAACGGAGTTTATCACAACATAAAATTAACCGTCAGAGCTGCGAGGCGACAGATCCGAGTGGTGGCGTGTTCGGTGAGTAGCTAGTTTTCTGCTTTCTGACCTTAAACACTGTAGCGCGGGACTGGCGCCATGATTTATAGATAAAATACAGACCGCGTTTATCAACCCGGCTCTGACACGAATATTTTAAATATTTCTGCACATTCGCGTTTAATTTGCATATTTGGCAGCTTCGCCGTCACAATTTTGAAACACAAGGTGAAGTGAGCAAGTAACAAAGGCCACAGTGAGTAGCACATGGAATAAAACATTTCCATTCCTACTCTGGTTGTGTGGCTGTAGTTTGCCTGTGTACTTTTCCTGCTCAGGAAGGTAAATTCAGCATTTTATAGTTCATAGTTCTCTCCCTCTCTCCCTGCATGTTGAGATGCTGAACGCTTTATACACTTGTTAGCTCTTTAATATCAGGACATGTATGTCCTCATCATCACTAATAATGTCCTGTGCAAATATTCAATTATGTCTCTTTATTCTCTCAGTTATTTCATACAATTAGAGATTTGTGAGATTCCAGAAGAAGATAGAGAGGTTCCTGTTTGAAGAGAAGAAGACATTCATCAGAGAGAAGAGAAGATTCCACATCCAGCAGCAGAGATGACCAGCGATGACCACTTCTACACACAGTGCAAAGCTGAAAGCTTTTCACTGACCTGGACCATCACAGACTTCAGCTTTGCTGACGGCACTGTGCAGAGCAGCATCTTCACCAACGCCAGTGAAGAGTCAAAATGGTAGGTGTGGCATCCTGGACTGCTGCTCGAGGCTCTGGCTGCTGGTGCTCTGTATTTCTCATGCTGCATTTCTTTAATCTCTGTCTTCTCAGGACCCTGCTAATGTTCACGTGTGGTGTGCCCTATGAAGAGTACCTGTCTCTTTATTTCCATTGGATCAGTGGTCCAAAGACAGGTATCCCTATCAAGGGCAGGATGGCCATTCTCAACAGTGAGGGAGAAGAGGCCATATCCAGGGGTGAGTACGTCTGGAGATTCAAAACAGTAAAACTGAAGAACACGAGGTGTGTGTGTGTGTGTGTGTGTTCTCTCACTTTCTGAACTCACACAGCCTATTTGTGTGCTTTTGTTCTGCAGAGCTGGATAGAACCTTCAGAATAATGCCTGGGAAAGTCGTTGGATTTGACACCTTTGCCAGACTGGAAGACATCATGAACGAGGAAACAGGAATTCTTCAGAACGACACCCTGACAGTGACCTGTGAAGTATGTTCTGTCTGCACAACCACACTGACCACATTACATGGGTCAGTAATGGCATCTCTTATTGGATGCTGACAGTGTGTGGATGTTGTAGCTGAGTAAAGTGTAGTAACCGTTGTGTTGGCTTGTTTTAGCTCCATTTGTTGCTCAGTCCCGAGAACACCCAGCGTTCGCAGGTGAAGGTGCCCGAGTGCAGCATGGCTGATGATCTCGGGGACCTGTGGGACCAGTCCCTGCTCCCAGACTGCTCTCTGGTTGTGGCGGGACAGGAGTTCCAGGCCCACAAAGCCATCCTAGCAGGTACCATGCTCACATGTGCAGAAACGGCAACAGTGATTGGTGGAAGCAGCGATCTTCAGGTGATATAACGTTGCTCCTTCTCTTTCTCTACCTCTGCAGCTCGCTGTCCAGTCTTCAGGGCCATGTTCATGCACAACATGATGGAGCGTCAGACTGTAAGTATCTATGCTTCATCTTAGCCCTTGACCTGTAATCCCCAATATGTTGCACGTTAAAGCAGAAAAGAGAGATTTATAAGACTCGTTCTGTGTGGTTTAACAGGAGCAGTCCAAACTCTGGCTTCACTCTTACTGTCATTGTCTAGAACCGAACTCATCTCAGGTCTGCTTTCCTCTCTAGAACCGTGTGGAGATCCATGAGATGGAGCCAGAGGTGCTTAAAGAGCTGCTCACCTTTATCTACTCCGGCAAGGCACCTAACCTACAGGACATGGCAGCCGAGCTCCTAGTAGCAGCAGACATGGTAGCTAATGCTCACACACACACCACACTAATGCTCCTCAGCACGCACTCAGCGAACAGGATCTTAGACGCTCTTCTTCTCTCTCCCAGTATCTTCTGGACCGACTGAAGAGGATGTGCGAGGAAGCGCTGTGCAGGAGTCTCACGGTGGAGAACGCTGCTGAGATCCTCATCTTCGCTGACCTCTACTTGACCCCGAATCTGAAGGAAAAGGCCATCACCTTCATCAACCAGTGGGTGATGCTCTCACAGCTCATTTACTCTAGGCTGTTTCTTATTTTCAGAAGATAGATGGTACTGTAAAAATATTTAATTACCAAGATCTCCTTTTCTCTCTTAGGTATTCTTCGGATGTCATGAGGACACCTGGATGGAAGACCATCCAGAAAGACCATCCTTACGTCATGGCAGAGCTGTTTCACTCCCTGGTTTCTGCTGGAGCATCACCATCCAAACGACCTCGGCTTTTTTAATTATCCGTTTTTTACATTTAAATATTTAAGCTCTTTTTATAATATTTGTTTCATATTAATGTTTTGCAGGACCTGGACTTTTTCACCATATTGGAGACATCAGCTTTCCTGGACTTCATAGTAAGTGAGGTAGCTTTTTAAACAAAATGCAGTTTTAATTTCACATAATTGTTAGAAAAGACACAAACATTCTCCTGCACACCCACACAGAGTTTAATTCCATGTTATACATGTTAAGTATTAAAAAAAAAAATCTATATATATATATATATATATTAGTATCGTTTCTATTTTAAGAATAGTTCAGTCACACTATATATTTATTTATTGTTGTAGTTTTATTACAGTTAAGCATTGTTTAATTCAGTAATAATTTAATATTGGTAAGTTAGGTTAGTATATAGGTTGATAAATATGTAGGTAGGTAATTATCGACAGGACTGAATATAAATGATATGATGTCTGTATGTTGATGTTTGTTGTTCTGGTGACACGGTAGCACAGTGCTTGGAGCCACTGCCTTATAGAAAGAAACTGGGTTCTAGTCCTGGCCTGGCTTCTTTCTGTGTGGAGTTGGCATCTGCTGCCCGTGTTCACGTGGGTTTTTCTCCGGGTACTCCGGTTTCCCACATTCAAAACATTTTTTCTAATATAAAGTAATTATTTTTTTAATTATAATTTTGGGTTGGAAAGGGTTGGTTGTTCTTCTATTTCTTTATCCCTCCATTCTCCCATTAACCCCCATGAATTTTACAGTGGTCACATATTAAGCTATTGCAAAAGAATTAACTTAATCAAACACATTTATCCTCCTTCCAACTCACCCCCCTTACCTCCACCTCTCCTTTTCATTCCTCCACATCACTAAATTTACCGTGACTCATCCTAAACTTGCATTAACATGCACATTTTTAACATGCTTTAAGTCACCAAATTTCTTGTTGTATGAATTTTCAAAATTCATAAAATTCAAATTTAACAATTTCTCTCCATCCTTTCAGCTCTTAACATTTTACAATTTCACCTATTCCATGAAATTAACTACTTAGAAAATTATTCTACTCTTTTTCCTCTAATTTGGCAACTAAATTTAGTCACACTACTGGTTGTACTGTGAACCAGTATGAATTGGCAAACCAAAACCAAAGCCCTGGTGGTGTATAAGTAACACATTCACCTTTCTGGTGAAAATACCAGGTTCAACTCCTGGCCCGGGCAGAATACCTTGGTTTGCCCTCAACATTGTTAGATAAAGATGAAAAACAACAATCATCAACAAATGATTTAAATCACTATTTAAAGCAACCAAGCTAGGTATTCATTAGCAATAGCGCTAATGAATACCTAGAATAATGATGCTGTTAACCTGGCATCTAACACTGCACTCTGGTCCTCATATCAATATTTATGGTCAATATGATCACAGCACCTGGTGTGATGTTATATTACACTTTTTGATGAAGCAAATCAATCAACCCAACAGCCTTGATGTTTGAAAAAATCCTTACCTGATGAGCCCCTGAACGACACAGACATAGAAAAGCAGAGAAAACGGAGCCCACTTCATCCTCAACATGAGCACTGAGGTCTGAATACCAGTCTTTGACCAGGTCATTATGCCAACTGGAGCACCACTGAGGTGCTGTCTAATGCTGCAGTCAGGGATTCCTATGGTAACTTTAGCAGAGCCAGGTTACAGTGACCCAGGTCTGTGTGATCCCACATACACACAGCACAAAGTCCAGCACACCACAATCAATAGCACAGACATCTGTTCTCCAATCAAGACACAAAAGAGAATGGAACACCTACACATTTATTATAGTAACAAAACTGCTAATTTACTTCAGAAGAATGGAAACTGTGCATTCAGCAACCAGCAGTAGCTACAGAGCATCACATATATAGGAACTTGGAGTACATGGCATAGAGACCATAAATACACAAAACTCCTCTTCCTCTGACAATCCTCATGCTCTCATTCAAACTAACAAGGGTGGTGGTCTGGCACACGTTTCCTGCAGGGTCAAAAAAAAATAAAAAATATGAGGATAACACCTAAACAAACACACACACATTAACATCATCGTGCACAACTCTTGCATTTTATTCTAACTGTCCAACCGTATTCTTGAAGTGCAATGACTATCTACACAGTCTATCTTACCCGCTTTAACCCACTGCTTACTTACAATTGTAAATATTCTACACCTCTAGATATTATTTAAATTTTACTTATATTTTATCTTTGTTGAAAAAAAAGGATCAATAAGGCACTGGCTGGCTGTTAAAGAAAAAGTTATTAACTGTGCTTAATTGAAAATCATTGTGGGATGTTCCATGTCATTGATCGATCTCGCTATCCCATTTGCTTGAATTCCCAACATGTGGGAAGACGAGGAATTTCTCTCATTCTACTATTTATGTAGCCAAAGTGACAGGGCCATACCTGGGCGCTGCTTTAATGATGTTGTCTACTCGGAGGATCATTTCAGCTGCCTCGGCAGCACTCAGCAACACCTGCCGCTTCACCTGGAAGCTCTCGGTGATGCCCAGCTGTGCCATGTCTCCAATCGTCCCCTGGCTCATATCTGTGAGGAAAAAAAGAAGAAGACAGAAACGTAAAATTTAAGCTTAGTTAAATGAAGGCACTATGGGTGCGTGTAAGATTTCTCACCCAGACCAAAGGTACTCTTGTTTTCCTGGTGTGCAGCTCTCAGCTGGGCCACTAGGTCAGCGCTGTCATACCCGGCATTGTCTGCAATGATGGTGGGCAGCTAGAACGGAGAACACATAGATTATAGAATGCGAGAGAAAGTCTGGGATGCTCCTGTGTAGGGGTTCACGCAAGCCATTTGGTCTCTTACCATCCTCAGTGCTTTGGCAAATGATTCCATGGCAACTGCTTCTTTGCCTGGTGTTCTGTTAGCCAGATCAGTCACTGCCTTTGCCATTAACATCTCAGAGCATCCTGAAGACACACAGGCATTGATATGAGACAATATGACACTCTACAATGGAGAGTGACTGCACAGGAAAATATGAAGGAGAAAGGCTCATACCCCCTCCATAGACTGTGCGTGTCTCCTTGACTGTCTGAGCAAGGACACACAAAGCATCATGCAGAGAACGCTCTGCCTCATCCAGGATCTGCTGTGTAGCCCCACGCAGGACAATAGTGCACGCTTCACCTAAAAAAAAATTAAAAAAAAAAAAGTTAACAAAGTCGGTGACAGGGGAATCTGCATAATTTGATCATTTATGGCCGTACCCATAGCAACACCAGAGAAGTGGATGAGTGTGTCCTCGCCAATCATCACCTCCTCTATCAGTTTGCAGTGGCCAAGCTTCACCAGCTCAGGGTGGTCAAAAGTGGAAGTTATTTCACCACCTGCAGTCACAGCAAGGGGTTACACAGAAAACACACAAAAGTGGGTCACTCATGCACAAACAGCAGACTAACTGTTCCAATGCGACCCTTTACTGAAATGGGAATACCAACCAACCAACCCCTGATTACACCTTTAAAAACTCCATACCCACGTACACACCTGTAACCAGCGCAAGCCGTTCCACTCCGGCAAAGTCTGCATGCTCAATAGCCATCACTCCAGCTGCTGCAAACAACTGCTCTGGGTAATTATAAATCAGTTGCCTGGAAAACACACACATTACACACATCATGACAACTGGAAAAGGAAATGCACAACATTTTACAGATTATTGATATCGGACCTGCAGTGCACCCCCAAAATCTAAACCAACCTTTCACAGCAGGAAGAAAAAGCAAGTCAGAACGCTTATTTCTTTAAACCAGGGGGCGCTGCTGAGCGTGCAACAGAGTAGACGCATTAGTTTAGCGCTCTGCTGAGCGTGTTTTGAATAGTACCATTTTAGGCACATTTCATAGGTGAACTGTCGGTTGTGCTTTGGTCTGAAAGGAATCTGCAGATATATAATCCGGAGAAAGGGCTGGTAAATAGACAAATTACCTTCCAACTATGAGGCCTAAGGTGGCACCTCTGACCTCTTGAGCTTCGACAAGGTATGATTGCTAACTAACATTAGCGCTTCATAGAACGTTCATTATTAGTAATTATTTGTGTTATGAGTCCATAGTGACGAGGCATGATAAGGCATGAGATCTCACTCATGTAATTCATCCCTCGCACATGCCCCCCTTTACTTTAATAATAAAGGATGCCTTGCATTTGGAACTTTTGACCATAAAATGTGTTCAGGTGTTTTCACACAGATTGGTAGCTGATGCACCATGTGTGACCTGAAAATAGCTTTTGGTGTGGTCATCCATTGATCAGGGGATGAGAGAGAAGGAAGAAAGAAGGGCAATAGAATATATATGAGCAGCTGGACTGCAGGGGTCTACAGACCTGTTAATGAAACAGTTGATGCCATGCTTCAGGATGCGCTCCACCTTCTCTTTCATCTTCTCCTTCTCTGCCATCTCAATTTCTGCAACCTTGGCTGTGGAGTCCACACGCACCCTGGAGCCAAAGATCTGAGAAAGAGCACATGGTCAGTGCTTCTGAGCAATGAGATGAATACAGCAGAATACACACAACCAAATGTCACCTTGATCTTGTCTGTGTCCATAGCAGTGTTAGCGATGAGGATGTTGACATTTTCCAGCCTCTTGGGCTGGTTAACCCCAATCTTCTTGTCCAGAAGGAATCCTTTTAAATGAACAGAATATCATGAATTGACATTCACATCAAGCAATTGCTTGTCAAGAGGGGGGGGGGGAGAAACAAACAAACCTTCATCCAGGTACGAGTCTGTGAGGCTGCCACCCAACTTCTTAATGATGTGAATCGCGTCCAGGTTCCCAGAGCCTTTCAGTCGCAGCACAGCCCGGACAGCCAGCTGGGCAAAGTGATCCTTGTGGTGAGTCAGCAGTTTGGAAGATAAGGTGGTGCGGGAAATATTCAGAAGATCCTCCTGAAACTTCACCAGGTCGTTCCTGAGGATGGGATAGAAGATGGAACTACTTTCCTGAAAGAATCAAAACAGGCTGTACATTCTCGAGGTTCATTAAAAGAGGGAACGAGAGCCTACCCATGATCCACTGCTGTCTCTTTCAGAGCCTCACGAGCAGCGTGAGTGGCCTTCCTCCAGCCGGAAATAATAATCTGAGGGTGGATCTTCTTAGCAACGAGAAGCTCAGCTTCCTAGAATCAAATCAGATTTGCATGCAGGGAGTTAACATTTTATGTTCGTGGACTGTGTGGTGGACACAGGCATCCATATGTTGCTCAGTGGTTATAATCTCCATACACACAAGAATTCTAAAACAGGGCCCTGCGAAATAAAGTTTTGTTTTTTTCCATTTTAATTCTTCTGAATTGCATGTTTTCTGATATAAACCTATTTATTCACCTAAAAACTATATTTAAACACAGTTCAACCAGAAGCAGTGGCCAGAAACTGCAATTATACACAATTCCACGTTTTAAAGCGGATTCTGTGATTAAGTCCACACACATTTTATGCATCGCGGAAATCATAGGGCCTCAACTAAAGGACTCACCCTAAGAAGTTCAGCAGCGAGGACAGTGACCGAGGTCGTGCCATCCCCAACCTCATCATCCTGGACCTTAGACATGTCTGTGAGGAAAAAAAAACACAAGTCACATCAATGTTCTAGACCACTGACCTGAAGCTCAGCCTGGCCCCACTCACCAACCAGCACTTTTGCAGCGGGGTTGTCCACTCCAATGGCCTTAAGAATGGTTGCTCCATCGTTGGTCACTGTCACACTGGCATCTCTGCCACCACCCATGAGGATTTTATCCTGAGCAACGAACGTGGAAACATTTAACTCAGTCCATCTAAGAACTCAACTACAACAAAAAAAGTTATTGTGACTACACACCATGCCTTTTGGTCCCAGAGTGCTCTTCACCAGGTCGCCGATGGCGATCGCACCAACAAAGGAAGACTGAGGAGAGAAATCAGAATGCTTAGTTGACAGCCACCAGACGCAACCAGAACTGCCTGAAGAGTTCACATACCATTCGAGCAGTCTCCGCTTTCTCCTCATCAGCTCCTTGTTTAAAGATATTAACGGGGGCCATCGAAAGGGAAGCCTACAACACATTGCAATAAAAGAAATTGAACAATAAGCAAGCAAAACAATTTCTGGACTGGACCTATGTTGTCGCACACATTTTCTTTAAGCCCATTTCAAATAGACTTAATAAAATATCACCGGTTAGTTTAATAAAAGCTCATCTTTAAATGGGTAAAAAGTTCGATAGCTTATAAATTAATGTTCTTGTTCGTCCCGCCGACTCCTCCTCCCTACCCATAGAAAGCGCGGCATCTGGCCTTCCTTCTACAGTCCTTCTCACTGAAATTGGCATACTTGAGTATTTACAGTACTTTTAAATGGAGACATGGCTACCAGACATCCCAAGTCTCCTAGAAGTCGGTGGAACGGAGCAGCGCCGCCTCGAACGCGCCCCTGTCCGCCTTCACCCCACATTTCTTCCCCAACGGGGCTCGGTGCTAATCCGGAGCGGCTAACTGGCGACATCGCCTCGCGGCTCATGTGCCTTCACGATGCCGGTGACTTGTTTTTTTTTTTTTTACCAGACGCGCTCATTCTAAGATGAACGGGACTCTGTGCTAATCCGGAGCGGCTAACTAGCGACACCGCCTCGCGGCCCATGTGCCTCCACGATGCCGATGACACATGACCCCCTAAGCCCCCATGACACAGAATAACATCGGAATACAGCAGAATATCATCGATTACATTATAGTATAACGTAGTTTAAATAAATCTTTTTTTAATTTTAACAATATAACTGTATTTAACAAAGACACACGCTCACCATGTTTCTGCACTGTAGGGCGAGGACGCGCACACAGGAAGGATCCAACCAATCAGCGACGACGTCTTTGGGCTCCCGGGGGATGACGCAGCTACGTGCGCGCCGCCGTGCTCGCCTCCCATTTCATACAAACACGTAAAATGTTATAATAAGAGCTATGTAGAGGTGTTTTCTACAAATTGTTTTATGTATTACAGTTGACTTACGTGTTTAGAAGACTGTTTTTTGAAACCTGTATTGCTGAATGCTGAAAAGAAATAACACCTCCTGCAGGAAAACTTTTACTCCAGGGTTTCATCTTTTACATTCACAGAATTTCAGCATGAATTAAAGTAAGCGTTTCAGAAAATATATTTTATTAGCAATAAACTGGTGCTGAGAAGGAAGTGACGTACGGCGGTTTCCTGTCTCCTGGGTTCGATGGAGGAGGCTGAGTGGAAAATGGCGGACGGTGTGGATCACATCGACATTTACGCGGATGTTGAAAAGGAGTTCAACCATGTACCATATCTGCTAAAACGCTCATTTCTTTTGCATATTAATACTTTTCGAGCATGCTCCTTTGCTGGTAGACTAATTTTGCCTTAACCAGCCGCACGGGCGTGTTTTTTTGTAGTTGTAAGTAAAACCCTGTTGGCCTGCCCGGTCGCTGCGCAGGCTCATCAGATTTCAGCCGAGAGCCTCCGCGGCCACACTTTTTGGGTTAGCATTTTATTGCAATTTTTTATCATCGGATTTTCCTGTCAAATCTCGCGAGCATTAAGACAGTAAAGAAATACGCTTGTGTCGCGACTGGGCGCTGCGCGCCGCCGCTTCATTGTTTTGCCCGCGACCCCGTGCAGCGCGTCGCTAAAGCGGATATGAACGAAAGCTTTCAGACACGCATTAATATTGCTCTTTTATTTGCTCTCGCAAGCAAACATCGTTTAATTTGCACAAATCTCCGCTGTTGTTGAATCATTTATTCCATCTGCGGTTAGGGCTGGAGAGATGCCACAGATGCTCCATGTGTGTTCCCGACATTTTACAAAGTGCTTTAGTGACAAACGTTCCACTGTCACTGTGATCGCGCCGAATTTCATTCACAATGTTGCAAGCTCCACGGATACGATGTTTCTTAAGGAGATGAGAGATGAATGAAGTGGAGCCCGATGGTGCGCTCTGCGCATCAGGTTGCTGATGTAGAGTTTCACCGAGTGCAACACTAACTTTCCCCAATTCACCAATAAGTCATGTGTTTTTTTTAATATCAACCCAATCCCCGAATGCTTTTTAGGTCTGGACACTTATAATCCTTTGTTCCAACCATTTATCCAGCTGCTGATGATTTAATTACCCCTTAATTAACAATTTATCCTATATTTATCGTACATTCATCAACTACTTAATTTCAAATATATTTCATTCTCAATCAATTCATAAAACATTTTACACATTTACCAATGATCCCCCTCCGGTGATCCCCCTCCCCCCTTCCCCAGTACCCAGGAATCCCTCACAACCCCTCACAGACATTTCCTGTCCATAAACTGCGATAACTTGTTCTTAGTTGGCCAGTCTAATCCCAAGACTAACCCGTGTTTGTTCTGTCCTGGAAACGCTACATACTGAATTTGGCGAGCCATTCATCAATAAATGTTTTATTTTCTCTGGCGTTGTAGAGCACTTCTTACTTTCAACAGACCTTGTCTCTGTTTTTTTTTTCTGCCATTTTAACAAAGGAAGCAGACTACCCTGTCCATGAACAGATTGACCTGTACGATGATGTAAAATCTCCCTCTGCGAACAATGGGGATGCTCCAGAGACTACATGGACAACCTACCCGCCAGGTCCACCTGGACCAACCTCCGGGTCAGGGCTTGCCACCACCCCTGTCTGGTCCCCCTAATCAGGGTGATCGTCCCCCTGCTCCCGTCATGTTTCCAGGCCAGTTTGGGCAACCTCCAATGGGTCCCATGCCACCTGGCCCACCTCCACCTGGATGTGGCCCACCTCCACCTGGATGTGGCCCTCCTCCAGGCCCACCACCTTCTCAGCAGGGTCCGCCACCACCAGGGCCATTTCCTCCACACCCCCCTGGCCCTATTGGTCCTCCATTGGCTCTTGCACCACCCCCACACATGCAAGGTCCACCCCCTGCACCTCATGTGAATCCAGCTTAATGTTACTTGAAATTATTGCACAACCCCCCATGTCTCAGTTGTGTGTTAAACTGCATAATGTGGTGCTGGTCACCTTATTTCACCATCTAACTTTTAGATGTCTACTATATATGTATCACTCCCATTCTTTAATGCTTAAATGCTTCAAGCTTGACAATAGTTTTTTATAATAATTATATTTGTTTTTAAAAATGTTTAGATCATTTAAGAATTAATCTTGTGTTTTTTTTTCCTGAATGTAAATGATTTTATCTGAACAAGACACTGTTACAAAAGGAGGGTGTTTTTTATTGTACAACACTACATGAATCTGTTAGATCAAGGTAACATTTCAAGACATTTACACGCACATCAGGTTAGGATTAAAAAAAAAATAGTGTTATCATCAAGTTCAATATCTTGTAAAAATTCAAACTGATTTAAAATCAGATCAAATAATCACTCAAAAACATCCTTTTACATCTTGCTAATATGATCGTAATTACAAAGAATGAACAAGCACATATATAGGAACTAGGAGTACATGGCGTAGAGATCATAAATACACAAAACTCCTCTTCCTCTGACAATCCTCATGCTCTCATTCAAACTAACAAGGGTGGTGGTCTGGCACACGTTTCCTGCAGGGTGAAAAAAATAAGAGGATTACACCAAAACAAACGCACACACACACACACATTAACATCATCGTGCACAACTCTTGCATTTTATTCTAACTGTCCAACCTTATTCTTGAAGTGCAATGACTATCTACACAGTCTATCTTACCCGCTTTAACCCACTGCTTACTTACAACTGTAAATATTCTACACCTCTAGATCTTATTTAAATTTTACTTATATTTTATCTTTGTTGAAAAAAAATGTAAACCCTAGTTTAAATGTCCATCTTCTGGTTTGCTCTCACTGTACTTTATAGTCACTATACATATATGGCCATGAAAATGGACTTCTGTTTGGATCAATAAGGCACTGGCTGGCTGTTAAAGAAAGAGTTATTAACTGTGCTTAATGGAAAATCGTTGTGGGATTTTCCATTAAGTTATACTCATTATACTATTTGTGTAGCCTAAGTGACAGGGCCATACCTGGGCGCTGCTTTAATGATGTTGTCTACTCGGAGGATCATTTCAGCTGCCTCGGCAGCACTCAGCAACACCTGCCGCTTCACCTGGAAGCTCTCGGTGATGCCCAGCTGTGCCATGTCTCCAATCGTCCCCTGGCTCATATCTGTGAGGAAAAAAAGAAGAAGACAGAAACGTAAAATTTAAGCTTAGTTAAATGAAGGCACTATGGGTGCGTGTAAGATTTCTCACCCAGACCAAAGGTACTCTTGTTTTCCTGGTGTGCAGCTCTCAGCTGGGCCACTAGGTCAGCGCTGTCATACCCGGCATTGTCTGCAATGATGGTGGGCAGCTAGAACGGAGAACACATAGATTATAGAATGCGAGAGAAAGTCTGGGATGCTCCTGTGTAGGGGTTCACGCAAGCCATTTGGTCTCTTACCATCCTCAGTGCTTTGGCAAATGATTCCATGGCAACTGCTTCTTTGCCTGGTGTTCTGTTAGCCAGATCAGTCACTGCCTTTGCCATCAACATCTCAGAGCATCCTGAAGACACACAGGCATTGATATGAGACAATACAATGTAGAGTGACTGCATGGGAAAATATGAAGGAGAAAGGCTCATACCCCCTCCATAGACTGTGCGTGTCTCCTTGACTGTCTGAGCAAGGACACACAGAGCATCATGCAGAGAACGCTCTGCCTCATCCAGGATCTGCTGTGTAGCCCCACGCAGGACAATAGTGCACGCTTCACCTAAAAATTTTTTTAAAAAAAAGTTAACAAAGTCGGTGACAGGGGAATCTGCATAATTTGATCATTTATGGCCGTACCCATAGCAACACCAGAGAAGTGGATGAGTGTGTCCTCGCCAATCATCACCTCCTCTATCAGTTTGCAGTGGCCAAGCTGCACCAGCTCAGGGTGGTCAAAAGTGGAAGTTATTTCACCACCTGCAGTCACAGCAAGGGGTTACACAGAAAACACACAAAAGTGGGTCACTCATGCACAAACAGCAGACTAACTGTTCCAATGCGACCCTTTACTGAAATGGGAATACCAACCAACCAACCCCTGATTACACCTTTAAAAACTCCATACCCACGTACACACCTGTAACCAGCGCAAGCCGTTCCACTCCGGCAAAGTCTGCATGCTCAATAGCCATCACTCCAGCTGCTGCAAACAACTGCTCTGGGTAATTATAAATCAGTTGCCTGGAAAACACACACATTACACACATCATGACAACTGGAAAAGGAAATGCACAACATTTTACAGATTATTGATATCGGACCTGCAGTGCACCCCCAAAATCTAAACCAACCTTTCACAGCAGGAAGAAAAAGCAAGTCAGAACGCTTATTTCTTTAAACCAGGGGGCGCTGCTGAGCGTGCAACGGAGTAGACGCATTAATTTAGCGCTCTGCTGAGCGTGTTTTGAATAGTACCATTTTAGGCACATTTCATAGGTGAACTGTCGGTTGTGCTTTGGTCTGAAAGGAATCTGCAGATATATAATCCGGAGAAAGGGCTGGTAAATAGACAAATTACCTTCCAACTATGAGGCCTAAGGTGGCACCTCTGACCTCTTGAGCTTCGACAAGGTATGATTGCTAACTAACATTAGCGCTTCATAGAACGTTCATTAGTAGTAATTATTTGTGTTATGAGTCGATAGTGACGAGGCATGATAAGGCATGAGATCTCACTCATGTAATTCATCCCTCGCACATGCTTTAATAATAAAGGATGCCTTGCATTTGGAACTTTTGACCATAAAATGTGTTCAGGTGTTTTCACACAGATTGGTAGCTGATGCACCATGTGTGACCTGAAAATAGTTTTTGGTGTGGTCATCCATTGATCAGGGGATGAGAGAGAAGGAAGAAAGAAGGGCAATAGAATAGATATGAGCAGCTGGACTGCAGGGGTCTACAGACCTGTTAATGAAACAGTTGATGCCATGCTTCAGGATGCGCTCCACCTTCTCTTTCATCTTCTCCTTCTCTGCCATCTCAATTTCTGCAACCTTGGCTGTGGAATCCACACGCACCCTGGAGCCAAAGATCTGAGAAAGAGCACATAGTCAGTACTTCTGAGCAATGAGATGAATACAGCAGAATACACACAACCAAATGTCACCTTGATCTAGTCTGTGTCCATAGCAGTGTTAGCGATGAGGATGTTGACATTTTCCAGCCTCTTGGGCTGGTTAACCCCAATCTTCTTGTCCAGAAGGAATCCTTTTAAATGAACAGAATATCATGAATTGACATTCACATCAAGCAATTGCTTGTCAAGAGGGGGGGGGGGGGGGGGAAACAAACAAACCTTCATCCAGGTACGAGTCTGTGAGGCTGCCACCCAACTTCTTAATGATGTGAATCGCGTCCAGGTTCCCAGAGCCTTTCAGTCGCAGCACAGCCCGGACAGCCAGCTGGGCAAAGTGATCCTTGTGGTGAGTCAGCAGTTTGGAAGATAAGGTGGTGCGGGAAATATTCAGAAGATCCTCCTGAAACTTCACCAGGTCGTTCCTGAGGATGGGATAGAAGATGGAACTACTTTCCTGAAAGAATCAAAACAGGCTGTACATTCTCGAGGTTCATTAAAAGAGGGAACGAGAGCCTACCCATGATCCACTGCTGTCTCTTTCAGAGCCTCACGAGCAGCGTGAGTGGCCTTCCTCCAGCCGGAAATAATAATCTGAGGGTGGATCTTCTTAGCAACGAGAAGCTCAGCTTCCTAGAATCAAATCAGATTTACATGCAGGGAGTTAACATTTTATGTTCGTGGACTGTGTGGTGGACACAGGCATCCATATGTTGCTCAGTGGTTATAATCTCCATACACACAAGAATTCTAAAACAGGGCCCTGCGAAATAAAGTTTTGTTTTTTCCATTTTAATTCTTCTGAATTGCATGTTTTCTGATATAAACCTATTTATTCACCTAAAAACTATATTTAAACACAGTTCAACCAGAAGCAGTGGCCAGAAACTGCAATTATACACAATTCCACATTTTAAAGCGGATTCTGTGATTAAGTCCACACACATTTTATGCATCGCGGAAATCATAGGGCCTCAACTAAAGGACTCACCCTAAGAAGTTCAGCAGCGAGGACAGTGACCGAGGTCGTGCCATCCCCAACCTCATCATCCTGGACCTTAGACATGTCTGTGAGGAAAAAAAAACACAAGTCACATCAATGTTCTAGACCACTGACCTGAAGCTCAGCCTGGTCCCACTCACCAACCAGCACTTTTGCAGCGGGGTTGTCCACTCCAATGGCCTTAAGAATGGTTGCTCCATCGTTGGTCACTGTCACACTGGCATCTCTGCCACCACCCATGAGGATTTTATCCTGAGCAACGAACGTGGAAACATTTAACTCAGTCCATCTAAGAACTCAACTACAACAAAAAAAGTTATTGTGACTACACACCATGCCTTTTGGTCCCAGAGTGCTCTTCACCAGGTCGCCGATGGCAATCGCACCAACAAAGGAAGACTGAGGAGAGAAATTAGAATGCTTAAGCAACAGCCACCAGACTCAACCAGAACTGCCTGAAGAGTTCACATACCATTCGAGCAGTCTCCGCTTTCTCCTCATCAGCTCCTTGTTTAAAGATATTAACGGGGGCCATCGAAAGGGAAGCCTACAACACATTGCAATAAAAGAAATTGAACAATAAGCAAGCAAAACACTTTCTGGACTGGACCTATGTGGTCGCACACATTTTCTTTTAGCCCATTTCAACTAGACTTATTAAAATATCACCGGTTAGTTTAATAAAAGCTCATCTTTAAATGGGTAAAAAGTTCGATAGCTTATAAGTTAATGTAACCATAGAAAGCGCGGCATCTGGCCTTCCTTCTACAGTCCTTCTCACTGAAATTGGCATACTTGTGTATTTACAGTACTTTTAAATGGAGACATGGCTACCAGACATCCCAAGTCTCCTGGAAGTCGGTGGAACGGAGCACCGCCGCCTCCACGATGCCGGTGACTTTTTTTTTTTTTTTTACCAGACGCGCTTATTCTAAGCCCCCATGACACAGAACAGCAGAATAGCATCGATTACATTATAGTATAACATACTTAAAATAAATATTTTTAAAATAATAACAATATAACGGTATTTAATAGAGACACACGCTCACCATGTTCCTGCACTGTCGACGCGCACACAAAAAGTATCCAACGAATCAGCGTTTTATTCTTTTTATTCACGTTTTATTCTTTATTTATTCGCAATAAACTGGCGCTGAGAAGGAAGTGACGTACGGCGGTTTCCTGTCTCCTGGGTTCGATGGAGGAGGCTGAGTGGAAAATGGCGGACGGTGTGGATCACATCGACATTTACGCGGATGTATACTGTGTGTGGTATTCCAATTAAAAAAGCTCAGCTTCCTAGAATCAAATCAGATTTACATGCAGGGAGTTAACATTTTATGTTCGTGGACTGTGTGGTGGCCACAGGCATCTATAGAAGGAGGTTTAAACATGATTGACTTTGAGTCAATGAACGGCTGCATCAAACTCAGATGGTTACAGTTTTATAAAAAACTAGAAGCCAAAATTCCAGGGGAAATTTTGATTGGTCTGTCCGGGCATTGGTCACAGCTGCGGGCATGGAATTTGTAAAATGGGAATTCTTTAATGTGGTACTGCCTTCGGACTGACCACTCCGTTGTTTCTTTACGTTTGACGGTCTTCGCGTGGCGGTCTTTAACGTAAGACATGTTCTTTTTTGCCATTCTCAGCACAATAATAAATGGTCTGTCTTTCTGACAGACCCAATTATGAAAGTTTATGGTTCAGTTTTCCTTATAAGATTCTTGGTGGAATTAAATTTTTGATGACATGTGACTTTGAAATACCTAAATTACCAGTAAAACTATCAGACTTTCATAAACAAGTATTGCAATATTGGAAACTCATTTTCAAACACAACTTTTCACCACATGCAACTCCGATTTGGAACAACAGATACATCTTGATCAAACGCAAGTCATTCTTTTACAAAGATTTGTTTGAAAAAGGTATTTGGTCCATCTTACATCTTATGGAAGCTGATGGTAGTTTCTTATCATATGAAGACTTTATAGGAAAATACATGTTAACATGTACAATAACTACATTTAACAGTTATTAAAGGCAATTCCTTCTACTTTGACTTTATTAATTAAATTCCGTAATTATTCCAAAAGAACCATCAATGACTAAATGGATGTGAATTTATAGACAGATTATGATGTCATCTCTTTAAAGAACTATTAGAACTAAACACCTCTCTTTTCCAATACCACAGAAAGCTAAAGAAATCCATTTTAAAATTATGTATGACATTTATCCCTGTAATGATCTTCTGCAAAAGAAATTTGGTACAAATGACAATTCTTGTGTTTTCTGTAACTCTAATATTGAGACATTAGAACACCTCTTTTTTGTTTGCAATGCCACACATATTTTTTTGAATGATTTTCAAAATGTGATAATTATTAAAAAATCTATTCCACCTTTGAGATAATAAGGGTTGGTCTGATAGGAGATGAAGAATCAGAATACTGTAATAATAACTTCATTCTTATGGCAAAATGTTTTATTCATAAATCCCATTTTCAAGATTTTTGCAAATGAAATACATTTATTCAAGGAAGTGCTAAGTCACTGTAAAAATACTAAAGCCCAATCATTATATCAGTATATAGAAAACTTAATATAAGAACTGGAAGTCCTCTTGTAAGCAACAACGATCATTGTTTTGTTTTTTTGTTTTTCATATTAAGCTATGTTTCTTCATTGAATAGTTTGTTTGTTTGTTTGTTTGTTTGTTTTTAATTTCTTGTTGTGGTGATATTGGTTGTAATATTTTGTACCCTTTGTGCTCAGTTTACAATGTTCTGAAGACATTCCTTAATATGTGAAATGTGCCTTGTAATTTGTAATACTAATTAAAAGGTTAATTGAAAAAAAAAAAACATTTGCACGGATGTTGAATAGGAGTTCAACCATGTACCATATCTGCTAAAACGCTCATTTCTTTTGCATATTAATACTTTTCGAGCATGCTCCTTTGCTGGTAGACTAATTTTGCCTTAACCATCCGCACGGGCGTGTTTTTTTGTAGTTGTAAGTAAAACCCTGTTGGCCTGCCCGGTCGCTGCGCAGGCTCATCAGATTTCAGCCGAGAGCCTCCGCGGCCACACTTTTTGGGTTAGCATTTTATTGCAATTTTTTATAATCGGATTTTCCTGTCAAATCTCGCGAGCATTAAGACAGTAAAGAAATACGCTTGTGTCGCGACTGGGCGCTGCGCGCCGCCGCTTCATTGTTTTGCCCGCGACCCCGTGCAGCGCGTCGCTAAAGCGGATATGAACGAAAGCTTTCAGACACGCATTAATATTGCTCTTTTATTTGCTCTCGCAAGCAAACATCGTTTAATTTGCACAAATCTCCGCTGTTGTTGAATCATTTATTCCATCTGCGGTTAGTGCTGGAGAGATGCCACAGATGCTCCATGTGTGTTCCCGACATTTTACAAAGTGCTTTAGTGACAAACGTTCCGCTGTCACTGTGATCGCGCCGAATTTCATTCACAATGTTGCGAGCTCCACGGATACGATGTTTCTTAAGGAGATGAGAGATGAATGAAGTGGAGCCCGATGGTGCGCTCTGCGCATCAGGTTGCTGATGTAGAGTTTCACCGAGTGCAACACTAACTTTCCCCAATTCACCAATAAGTCATGTGTTTTTTTTAATATCAACCCAATCCCCGAATGCATTTTGGTCTGGACACTTATAATCCTTTGTTCCAACCATTTATCCAGCTGCTGATGATTTAATTACCCCTTAATTAACAATTTATCCTATATTTATCGTACATTCATCAACTACTTAATTTCAAATATATTTCATTCTCAATCAATTCATAAAACATTTTACACATTTACCAATGATCCCCCTCCGGTGATCCCCCTCCCCCCTTCCCCAGTACCCAGGAATCCCTCACAACCCCTCACAGACATTTCCTGTCCATAAACTGCGATAACTTGTTCTTAGTTGGCCAGTCTAATTCCAAGACTAACCCGTGATTGTTCTGTCCTGGAAACGCTACATACTGAATTTGGCGAGCCATTCATCAATAAATGTTTTATTTTCTCTGCCGTTGTAGAGCACTTCTTACTTTCATTCCACCGAGACTGCCCTTTTGGCGGTTACCGAGCAGCTACATGCAGCCAGATTGGCAAAACTGTCATCAGTTCTTATTCTCCTTGACCTATCTGCTGCATTTGACACCGTTAACCACAAGACTCTCTTGTCAATCCTGAAGAGGCTTGGAATTCGGGGCTCAGCATGGCAGTGGTTTGCTTCCTACCTTGATGAGCGATCTTACCAAGTGACTTGGAAAGGATCCACCTCTACCTCACGTAGACTCTCCACTGGTGTCCCTCAAGGCTCGGTGCTAGGTCCTCTCCTTTTCTCCCTCTACACGAGATCACTTGGTGAGGTCATTTCCTCACATGGATTATCCTACCACTGCTATGCTGACGACACACAACTCCTCTTCTCCTTTCCTCCCTCTGATCTACATGCTGCTTCCAAAATCTCTGCATGTCTAACAGACATCTCGTCTTGGATGGCAGCCCATCACCTCCAACTCAATCCCACCAAAACTGAACTAATATTCATTCCAGCAGATTCTTCACCACATCAGGATCTTGCTATTTACCTAGACAACTCGCAGCTCTCTCCTTCTGCAACAGCCCGCAACCTTGGCGTAACAATAGACAACCAACTCTCCTTCTCAACTCACATCAGCAATCTTTCCCGCTCATGTAGATTCCTTCTCTACAATATCAGACGAATCCGCCCTTACCTGTCAACCCAGGCCACCCAACTACTGGTTCAGTCCTTAGTAATCTCACGACTGGACTACTGCAACTCCCTTCTAGCTGGTCTACCTCTATGTACCATCCGACCTCTACAACTCATACAAAATGCAGCAGCACGACTGATCTTCAACCTTCCCAAATTCTCCCATACCACCCCTCTGCTACGTTCCCTTCACTGGCTCCCAGTAGCTGCACGCATCAGGTTCAAAATACTGATGCTGGCCTACAAAGCCAAACATGGAGCAGCACCATCCTACCTCACAGCCCTCATTACACCTCGCACTGCACCTCGTCTACTCCGAGCCTCCAGTACTGCTCGCCTGGTCCCTCCATCTCTGAAGGTAAAAGGAAAACATTCATCCAGACTCTTCTCCGTCTTGGCCCCTCGGTGGTGGAATGAACTTCCCCTCGAGGTCAGAACAGCTCAGTCACTGAGCACCTTCAAACGGCAGCTCAAGACCTTCCTCTTTAAAGAATATTTAGATTAAATTGTAATTTTCTTGTCAAACTTTGTGTACAGAATCTACAACAGAGTGAATTAAATAGATGTATTCATAGTTGGGGTCCTAGTGAACCGGAATTGATCTCTTCATCGATGGT